>NC_134871.1:25412500-25740000 GCF_049852395.1 Peromyscus maniculatus bairdii
GCGCACGCCTTTAATCCCAGCACTCGGGAGGCAGAGGCGGGCAGATTTCTGTGAGTTCGAGGCCAGCCTGGTCTACCAAGTGAGTTCCAGGAAAAGGCGCAAAGCTACACAGAGAAACCCTGTCTCGAAAAAACAAACAAACAAACAAAAAAAAAAAAAAAAAAAACTCCTGTAAACCAACAGTCTATTTTGTTTTTCTCTTCTTTTCTTTTCTCGTTTCTTATCTGTGCCCCTCCCCAACCCCTGCACCATTGCTGTAGCTCAGGCGGTCCTGGAACTCATTATGCAGCCCACCCTAGCCTCGAACTCGGGCCATCTCCCGGTCACAGCCTCTCCAGGGCTGAGATCACAGGCCTCAGCCGCCAAGTCCAGCACATAGCCTTTTTACATGGTTAAGGAAATAATGAGAGCACTCTGCTTTGCTCCCGTAGGCAGAGGAGGTGGTCTGCTTTCTTCTGGGTGCTCCATCTGACACGGGCCACTGGTGTCCATCCTCACTGTGGCTGGTATTTAAGGCCTGTCTATCCATTAGTGCTTTCTCGTAGTTAAGGAAATAATAAATCAAGCGATTTGCCAAGGTCACACAGCCAGAGTGAGCTAAGACCAGTCTGAGAAAGGCCTCAGAGCAGCTTTGGCCTTTGCTTTCCCGGCTACCACCTTCCTGGGGCAGCCAGGAAGGGGCATGGCAGGATGGCAGTGAAAACCACAGATCTAGACTCTTCGCTCAAGGAAGTAAAGGAGCCAGAAAACAGTATCGGGGCGGGGAGGGCACCCAGGCTGCAGAGGTGACATTGTCGTCAGCTAATGGCCTGCTTTGTTTCAATCTGTCCCTTGAAAACACCAAGAAAAATCTTGGTCCCTTGAAATTGATTTTTCTTATTGTTGTTACAGTAAATTTTCTGTTCTGAGATAAAAGTGCCACTTGAACCAGTCAGTCAATCAGCATACAGCTTCTGCGGCCTGTGTGTACTCTGTGTGCAGTGCTCAGGGACAGCTTCTGCGGCCTGTGTGCACTCTGTGTGCAGTGCTCAGGGACGGCCTCTGTGGTCTGTGTGCACTCTGACTGTGTGCAGTGCTCAGGGACATCTTCTGCGGCCTGTGTGCACTCTGACTGTGTGCAGTGCTCAGGGATGGCCTCTGTGGTCTGTGTGCACTCTGTGTGCAGTGCTCAGGGACAGCCTCTGTGGTCTGTGTGCACTCTGACTGTGTGCAGTGCTCAGGGACAGCTTCTGGGCCTGTGTGCACTCTGACTGTGTGCAGTGCTCAGGGACGGCCTCTGCGGCCTGTGTGCACTCTGACTGTGTGCAGTGCTCAGGGACGGCCTCTGTGGTCTGTGTGCACTCTGACTGTGTGCAGTGCTCAGGGACATCTTCTGCGGCCTGTGTGCACTCTGACTGTGTGCAGTGCTCAGGGACGGCCTCTGCGGCCTGTGTGCACTCTGTGTGCAGTGCTCAGGGACATCCTCTGCGGCCTGTGTGCACTCTGTGTGCAGTGCTCAGGGACGGCCTCTGTGGCCTGTGTGCACTCTGACTGTGTGCAGTGCTCAGGGACGGCCTCTGTGGCCTGTGTGCACTCTGACTGTGTGCACTCTGACTGTGTGCAGTGCTCAGGGACGGCCTCTGTGGCCTGTGTGTACTCTGTGTGCAGTGCTCAGGGACAGCTTCTGGGCCTGTGTGCACTCTGTGTGCAGTGCTCAGGGACGGCCTCTGTGGTCTGTGTGCACTCTGACTGTGTGCAGTGCTCAGGGACGGCTTCTGTGGTCTGTGTGCACTCTGTGTGCAGTGCTCAGGGACATCCTCTGCGGCCTGTGTGCACTCTGACTGTGTGCAGTGCTCAGGGACGGCCTCTGTGGTCTGTGTGCACTCTGACTGTGTGCAGTGCTCAGGGACAGCTTCTGGGCCTGTGTGCACTCTGACTGTGTGCAGTGTTCAGGTACAGAGGATGACAGGGGTGGCCCTGCCCAGAACAGACCAGTGATATCAACTCATCAAATGAGCTCCTGTCTATCACGCTGATTGCACGGTTTCCCGCATCCTGATCCATTTGACTTACACAGAAGCAGTCCCAGGAAATGGAGGGGTCCGATAATGTCTGACAGTCCCGGGGCTCTTGTGTGACCACAGCCACGTGCTCTGCCTTGCTCTTCCCACAGAGCTGCCTGTGGGCAGACTCAGGTGAGATCAGAGAAACATTCGTCTTGGCTTGGCCTAAGCACCTAGGGATTCCAGCAGGTGAACACAGATTGAACGCAGACTTCTGCCTTGGATGCCATAGGTCAGAGCTGGCTACCAGCCAAGGACTAAAATGAAAGGAGCCACTTGTGCCCTAGGAGGTGGCCATCCCCCTGCAGTGATGCTCGCCCTCAGAGGCAGAACTGTGGCCGCTACACAGTTTCTGTGGGAACTGAGGTTGGTAACATGTGGGAAGGTCATGGCTCAGGGAAGGTTTCAGGCTGCGTTTAAGGAGTCCACTCACTGTTCTTCACTTGTATGGGAGTGGCTTGAGAAGGAGGGGGCTATGTTTTCCTTTTCCAGCAGCCTCTTGGCACTCCTACAAGTATCAATGAGCTATTGCTACATAATACAGTGTTTGATGAGCCACCCTAAAACTCATTATATAACCGATTTATAACAGCAAGCGTCCCTTCCCACGCTCATGTCTCTGTCTACTCTAAACCAGCCGGGACTGCAGTGAGCCTGGATCCCGTGGCCAGGGCTCCTCACAGGGGCTTGAGTGTGAGTCTGCAGCTTTGCTCGGGGACACAAGTCAAGGATCCACCAGGTGAGGAGGCCTGGGCACATCCAGGACAGTTGGGCGTGTTGTTCAGACATCAAGGGTTTCAAGAGGCAACCTTCCTCCTCACAATGCTGCCAAGTGCTTCTTTCTTTACTTGCTCTCTTTATTTATTTTGCTTATCTATTGTATTTATTTTCTTTGACAAGGATTCACATATGTAACCTCAGTTGGTCTGGTCTAGAATTCACTATATAGACCAGACTGGCCTGGAACTCACAGAGATCCACCTGCCTCTGTCTCCAGAGTGTTGAGATTAAAGGTGTGTGCCAGCATGCCTGGCCCCAGATGCTTTTCAGTCATGGCTTTCTGCCTCTAATTTTATTTATTTGTATTTTATGTGCATTGGTGTTTTGCCATGGGTGTCAGGTCCCCTGGAACTGGAGTTACAGACAGTTGTGAGCTGCCATGTGGGTGCTGGGAATTGAACCCAGGTCCTCTGGAAGAGCAGTCATTGCTCTTAAGTACTGGGCTATCTCTCCAGTTCCTGCCTCTAACTTTTACAATGAAGACAAACAAGAATAAACATTATGTCAACCTAGAAGAAATTAGGTTAACCTACAGAATCTGAACTTGGGAGGAAAGGACAGTGTCAGCTTTTCAGTATGAGCACGGCAGATGTTTCCCTTACTGGATGGAGTACTCTGAATATTCACTGAAATATGGTTTGCCAGCCTGTGGTCAGGCAAGATAGCTCTTAAAAATGTATTTGTTTTTATATGTATGGTTGTTTGCCTGTATACATACACTGTGATGGCTATTCTTAGTTGTCAATTTGACTACATCTGGAATTAACTAAAACCCAAAAATGGCTGGACACACCTGTGAGGGATTTTTGATTAATTAAATCATTTGAAGTGGGAAGACTACCCCCCTCTACTCTGGGTCACACTTTCTTCTGGGTGCCATATAAAGAACCTTAGGAGGAAGCTCTCTCTCTTTGCCTACTTGCTCTTGCCCTTGCTAGCTAGTCCATTCCTTCACTGGTATTAGAGCCTACTTTTTTGGGATTCTGTCATATATTGGAGACCAGCTGAGACATCCATTCTCGAGGACTGAACAGCTACTGGATTCTTGGACATTCTGTTCATAGGCAGCCATTGTTGGATTAACTGGACCACAGCCTGTAAGCTTTTCTATTAAATCCCCTTTACACACACACACACACACACACACACACACACACACACACACACACACAGAGAGAGAGAGAGAGAGAGAGAGAGAGAGAGAGAGAGAGAGAGAGAGAGAGATTTTATAAGTTCTGTTACTTTAGAGAACCCTGACTAATACATGTATATCCCACATGTCCTCAGAGGTCAGAAGAGGGAGTCTGATCCCCTGAAACTGGAGTTACAGATGGTTGTGAGCTTCCATATGGGTCCTTGTGGCAAGCCACAAGGAAATGATATAGGGAGTCCAGCTGTATATAATAAGCTATACTTTGAACGACCAAGGGTCCATCAAATGGGAAGCTATTTATCATGGAATATTTAGTATTATACAGCTTTAATATTCAGCTGCACCTTGCTACGAATATCTTGTGGGCCCATATACTACTTGATCATTTGGGAAACAGCTAAGCTTCTCAGACCTGCTGAACCTCTAGACAACTAACTCTCCCACTGAGCCTAGGAGACAAGCAGGCTGTAGGTGCATAGCTTTGCTTCTTGTGCAAATGAAGCTCAGATCTCCCTTGCCTGCAGACCTAGTGGCTCTGGAGAACTCTGGCTAATACACGTGTATCCCACATATCCTCAGAAGAGGGAGTTGGATCCCCTGGACCTGGAGTTCAGATGGCTGCTGCTTCAGAGGCAAGAATCCAGAAATGAACAGGGTAGGCTTTTTGGCTCCTGCTTTTACCTCCACATGTTTCTCACCCTTGCCCTCCCGTCCCTCCCAGACTGATCCCACATTCATGCCAAGCTCTCACTGTAGTCTGTCTACTCAGCGCCTCACTGGACTCACCTTTGCGAAGTGACCCTCATCCTGCTTCAGTTTTCATCCTGAAATGTGGCCTCTCACATCCTTTGCTGCCTTGATGATGATCCATCCTCCTCAAACCAGTTCTCAGACACCTGGGCTGGGAAGGGCAGCTTGCAAGAAAATCATTCAATGCAAAGGAGAAGCAAAAGCGACAAAACAGAAGAATGATGGATCACCGTAGGGGTCAGCAGCCTGTTCTCCTGCAAAGTAAGGCATTGAAACCAGCAACGGGGGCTGGAGAGGTGGCTCAGCCGCTCAGTGCCCAAGTCCCAGCACCCACATAGGGAGGCTCACAGTCATCAGAGCTCCAGCTCCAGGGGATATGATGCCCTCTTCAGGGCTCTGCAGGTACCTGCACTCATGTGCACATTCACACAGAGACACACACATGCACATAATTAAAATAAAATCTTAAAAATACCCAACAATGGTCTTTCAAGGACTACTCTATTTCTGTAAAAGAAAGTTTATGCTAAATACAGAATAAAAAAATTCAGATTATAATTCCATGGAAGCAAAACTCCTAAATTAGACATGTGCCCATAATTTCTGGTTTCTTTGGGCCCTGTGAAAGCACCATGAAAGACTGTTTGGGACCCAAGAGCCTCTGGGTGGATAAACATCTGGACAAGAATGAGCCTACCATCCTCCGACCACTCCACCCAGCCTTCCCCAGCCCTGTGTGGATTTCTCACATGGGACCCCTAGGCTAACATAGACACCCTCACTGTATTCCCCCATGTTCCCAAATGTTCATACCACCTTTCTCTGCTGGACTGTCCTTTCTTGTCCTCCAGGCCTTACCCAGGACATGCGTCATCTGGGAAGTCCTTGCAGCTGAGGAAACCTCCCCCTGCTCATCCCTTTATCATTTACTGTCTTGCACCGAATCATCTCCTCTGTGTTCCTCTCTCCCTCCTGGCTGTGACTGTGGGTGCCTGGTGCCTACTTGATGTTTCACAAATATTTATTGACCCAAATGCCAGATAATTAATAGTTCGCATCACCTCCTTCCTGTGACCCAAGTTCAGGGTCTGCAGAATTGTCCAGTTAACTTCATTTCAGAATGATTTCTGCATTGGCAGGTGGGTCTAGTCAGCCCCTCACACCCATGTCTGTTGAATCATGGCAAGGGTTCTGGGATCATCCGGGGGACTGAGCTCCAGTTAGTCTATTCCAAGCTTAAGTGCCACCTCTCTGGTCTTCACAGCAGCTCCTTCCCCCACTTCCGGGGGACACCAGCATGCCACACTTTGACTGCAGAGTCAGAGGGTAAAGGAGGGAAACTGAGGTCAAGCGTGATACATGCAACAAGTCAGAGACATGTGCTCAATAGCATCGCCCTAAAAGGACACCAGGCACCCGCTGCCTTCAGCTGATTTCTCCAGGCAGCCCTTTTGGGGTTCGCCTTGCCATGGAGACCATCAACACATGTCCAGCTTCTTCCCACCAGCCACCCCGATTCCTGCTAAGCCCTTGTCTCTAGCAGTTTGGGTCCCCATTTCCCCTTCTAAGAGCCGAGTCTACCTTTGATATTCACAACTCTTTGCTGAAGAGCAGAGGGCTTTTCCTGCAGATCTGCACACATGGCTGACAGCAGGCATTCAGAAGCCACTGTCCTTTCCACACCGGCTCCGTGAAGTGGGGGAAGGAACACTTGGGGTGGCTGAGGTGTGGTGTGCTTGTGTGCTTGGGCCTATGATCATTTCCTTCCAGATTAGTCAACACAACTGGACCGTGTAGGGCTAAGGATTTACTTCTCTTCCTATCCTCATGAAACTTGTGAAACCTAATTTGCTTTGACCTTGGATTTTCATGGTTAAGCACTAAATTCCATCAGATCCACGCAGGTTCAAATGTCTCTCACTTGGGGCTTAACTCCAAGTTCCTTCATTCTGACATTCAGAACAGCAAGAACAGCACCCTCAAGAGGACTGAAGGGTATTACAAACAATGCTGCTATGAACACAGCTGAGCATGTGCCCTTGTGGTATGATTGAGCATGCCTTGGGTATATGCCCAAGAGTGGTATAGCTGGGTCTTGGGGGAGATTGGTTCCCAATTTTCTAAGAAAGCGCCATATTGATTTCCAAAGTGGCCGTACAAGTGGAGGAGAGTTCCCCTTGCTCCACATCCTCTCCAGCATAAGCTGTCTTCAGTGTTTTTGATCTTAGCCATTCTGACAGGTGTAAGGTGGTATCTCAGAGTTGTTTTGATTTGCATTTCCCTGATGATTAGGGATGTTGAGCAATTCCTTAAATGTCTTTCATCCATTTGAGCTTCCTCTGTTGAGAATTCTGTTTAGCTCTATAGCCCATTTCTTAATTGGACTGTTGGGCATTTTGATGTCCAGTTTCTTGAGTTCTTTATATACTTTGGAGATCAGCCCTCTGTCAGATGTGGGGTTGGTGAAGATCTTTTCCCACTCTGTAGGCTGTCGCTTTGCCTTGTTGACCATATCCTTTGCTCTACAAAAGCTTCTCAGTTTCAGGAGGTCCCATTATTAATTGTTGTTCTCAGTGTCTGTGCTACTGGTGTTATATTTAGGAAGTAATCTCCAGTGCCAATGCATTCAAGAGTACTTCCTACTTTCTTTTCTATCAGGTTCAGAGTAACTGGATTTGGGTTGAGGTCTTTGATCCACCCAGAACCTGGAAACAACCTAGATGCCCTTCAACTGAAGAATGTATAGATAAACTGTGGTACATATACACAATGGAATATTACTCAGCAGAGAAAAACAATGACATCATGAGGTTTGCAGGCAAATGGATGGATCTAGAAAAAATCATCCTGAGTGAGGTAACCCAGACTCAGAAAGACAAACGTGGTATGCACTCACTCATAGGATACTAGATGTAAAACAAAGGACGACTTGACTGCTACTCACAACTTCAGGGAGGCTACCTAGTAAAGAGAACCCTAAGAAAGACACAGGGATCGCCCAATGACAGAGAAATGGATAAGATCTACATGAGCAACCTGGACATGGGGGTGGGTAATGAAGGGCAAGGGTCAGGGGAAAGAGAGCTTAGGGGAGCGGGAGATCCCAGCTGGATCAAGAACAGAGAGGGAGAACAAGGACTAAGAGACCATGATAAATGAAGACCACATGAGAATAGGAAGAAGCAAAGTGCTA
The DNA here is from genome assembly GCF_049852395.1 of Peromyscus maniculatus bairdii. Classification (NCBI taxonomy): domain Eukaryota; kingdom Metazoa; phylum Chordata; class Mammalia; order Rodentia; family Cricetidae; genus Peromyscus; species Peromyscus maniculatus. Next base: position 25,420,419 of record NC_134871.1, read on the forward strand.
GACAGGCCCCCAGGAATCCACAAAGATACCCCCACAATAGACTGCTGGCAATGGTCAAGAGAAAGCCTGAACTGATCTACTCTGGTGATAGGATGGCCGAACACCCTAACTATCATGATAGAACTCTCATCCAATGACTGATGGAAACAGATGCAGAGATCCACGGCCAGGCCCCAGGTGGAGCTCCAGGAGTCCAATTGGTGAGAAAGAGGAGGGATTGTATGAGCAAGAATTGTTGAGACCAAGATTGGAAAAAGCACAGGGACACATAAAATAGCCAAACTAGTGGAAACACATGAACTACGCCGAACCATGGAACTGGACCAGGCCCTCTGGATAAATGAGACAGTTGATTGGCTTGAACTGTTTGGGAGGCCCCCAGGCAGTGGGACCGGGACCTGTCCTCAGTGCATGAGCTGGCTTTTTGGAGCCTGGGGCCTACACAGGGACACTTTGCCCAGCCTGGGTGAAGGGAGGAGGGGACCTGACCTGCCTTTGACTGAATCTACCAGGCTGAGCTGAATCCCCAGGGGAGACCTTGCCCTGGAGGAAATGGGAATGGGGGGGGGGTGGGGGGGGAGAGGAGGAGGGGTGGCAGGGGGGAGGACAGGGGAATCGGTGGCTGATATGTAAAATTAAATTAATTATAAAATTTAAAAAAAAGGAGGACTGAAGGGAATCCCCACCGCCTACTTAGCATTGGCGCCTAGTGCCTAGCACACGGCGCTCAGGGAATGTTACTATTACCACCACTGACTCCTCATCAGCATTGTTATTTCAAGGGTTAGACTCTTTGTGGAGGTGCTAGTTTGCACCTTCTTTCGAGACGGGGTTTTGTTAGTAGCCAGGCTGGCCTGAAAGTCCCTAAGCAGCCTCAGTTGGCACTGAATTCTCAGTTCTCCTACAGGTATACCGTGCTAGATAGACACTCTGGTCTCCTGTGGGTGACTGTCTTCAAACCCACTTTCAAAGGGGTTTGTATTTCTAACATTGTCTGTTCACTTTTTACAACGTTTTAAGAAATTCCAGCACACAGTGAGAGGGAAATGGATTTCTGTGTGGTGTTCAGCATCCAGGTTGAACACCTCAGCTGGAATCCCAGCTCATACCTAGTGAGTTCTGTTGTACAAATCAAGCAACTAAGCCTCAATGTCTGGATCTGTGAAATGGGTACAGAGCCACACGTGCCAGTACCACTGTATGAGGCAAAAAAAAAAAAAAAAAACAGAGCAAACAGCCCCCAGCATGCACTCCCTCAACTGTCACTGTGTGGGTGTCTGTCACGGTGGCGGGGACCGTGGACAGATCTGTCCCTGAGGCACCCGCACTGGAGACCCCTCCCAGGGCCTCTCACATGCAAGACAAGCCTTCTGCTCCTGCACTATATGCCCAGCCCTGCTCTCACTTTTTGTTTTGCTTTGTTTTGTTCTTTGTTTTTGAGTTTGAGTCTTAATAAGCAGCTACTCAGGCCTTGAATTCTTTGCAGCCTGGTCAGGGGTTGGATTCTTTGAAGGCCAGTCAGGCCTGGATTTGAGGTCTTCCTTCCTTAGCATCCAGAGGAGCCGTGGTTATAGGCCTCAGCCCTCTGAACCGTTAGAAGCCCGGGTTACAACGCTGCAGGCCTCACCTCTGCCTGGACTGGCGGGGCATGTCTAGGAACGCCTCCGCTCTGACCAAAGCCTCACTTTTCTCCCCAAACCCAGAACGACAGAAATACTTCTGGAAGATCTTTTTGTCCCAATTGCGTTCATTATTCCTGACCTGGAAGTCTATGTTTATGGACAGGAAGTGGCGGGACCGCCGGACCTAACAGACCCACTCTGAAGGACACATGCGCCTCTTAGTAGCCTTCTCAGAATATCAAAATAGTTACAGGAGAGGAAGCATACAAAACAGTCAGAAACTGTCTAAATGAACCCAATTAAACTGAATCATTTTGATCTGTACGTATTATAATTTTCACAAGGGTGTAAGTTGAGGTGGTGGTGGTGACGCTGGGTACGAATACAGGACTCCTACTTACCAAGCACATGCTTGCCCACGGGGCTGTCCTCACAGGCCTTCACATGGGTGATTTTTGCTGAGACATTTGTTCCTGTTTTTATAAAGATCTCAGACGATGAGGATACCATTTGTAAATCCAAAGTGAAAGAGATAATGAGATGAGATACATGTGAAATTAAGACATCACTTGCAAAAGCCACTCCAAAGTTTCTGGTATTGAAGACAGAAGGCAAATTATTTATTGTTTATTTATTTAGGGTTTCTATGTGTAGCCCTGGCCATCCTGGAACTTGTTCTGTAGACCAGGCTGCCCTCGAACTCAGAAATCTACCGTCCTCTGCCTTCCAAGTGCTGAGATTAAAGGTGGGCACCACCACTGCCTGCTATGAAGGTAATTTTTTTAAATCAGAAAAAAAAGAATACAATAGCATCATCATTTCCTAGATTTTTCTCCACATAAAAAAATCAAAGCAGGGGGCTGGAGAGATGGCTCATTGGTTAAGAGCACTGGCTGCTCTTCCAGAGGACCCGGGTTCAGTTCCCAGCACCCACACGACAGCTCACAATTGTCTGTAACACAAATATCAAAGTTATCTGACACTCTCATACAGACATAAATGTAGGCCAAACACCAACACACATAAAATAAAAATAAATAAATCATAAAAAAAAAAAACAAGGCCACACTGCTCAGCTTCGTCGGGGTAGTGAGTGTTGGCTGCCAGATGTTTTGGAGAGTGGCACATTTTGATGAACTGGATTTTGTGTACTCTGAAAGAGATTTTTCTGGGACTTCTTTGTCTCCTGCCCTCACTGCTTCTTAAAGTGAGGGTGAGGATGTGATTAAGACCTTAGCTCCTCTGAACAGACATTGTGAATGATACATTGCAGTGCTCACTCAGTCTGGGACGGGGACTTTTGGCTTGATTTATTCTCTGGATAATAGGACGGTGCTAGCACTAAAGGTGTGCACTGTCACGCTGACCCCGTGAGCTCATTTTGAGATAGAGAACATTTCAGTGGAACACATATGTGTCCTAAGCCATCGGCACAGGACAGGACAACCTCTAACCCACATCGGCAGTCACAAGATTGACGCTATCTCCTGGATCGCTGGCTCAGATCTGTGCTCTTGCAGATTCAGACAGGGTGAGTTGGAGGCACTCTTGGGAAAGAACGAGTCTCCAGACATCTGCAACTCCCCCCTGAACTTTCAACAATTATTTCAAGCAAGAAAGGATCACATCCCTAAGAAAAGCTGTACACACCACCACCACTACCACCACCACCACCACCACCACCACCACCACCACCACCACCACCACCATTCTAGACCTAGATCACCTACCACTCACTGTCTAGTGAGTTTACGGCCCTGGAGGAGCAGCAGTCAGCCAACCAGATAAGGTCTCCGCCTGCCAAGCCAGCATTGGCCTGGCATGATCAACAAGGCCTTGTTTGTGGTCACATACCAGAACACAATAGCGTAGAAGGGAAGAGTCCAGCTGCTGTTTATTCACGCTGGGTGGTGAGGGGAGGCCTCACTGCTGAGGTGACCCTGGAGTAGAGGTGTGCAGGAAGTGAAGGAGGAGCAGGTAGGGAACAGGGAAGGTTGTACTGCCTCCCGGGAAGAGGGAGGCCCAGGGGTTTGAGGTGGGACTGTGGTGTCTAAAAGACAGCCGGAAGGCAGCGAGGCTACAGGGAGAACAGGAAATAAGTCAGGGAGGTTGGGTTAGTCCAGCTCTGACCCCACGGCCATCGTGGCACTTGGGCCTTTTACTCCGAGGCTGGAAGGCATCAAGGCCTTTGTAGGAAGGGAGTGACAGGTAGAACCAATGTCCAGCAGACTAGAAGAGCGAGCGCCGAGCCAGCGGCTTGAGGAGATGTGGGAGTGAGTGTGTGAGGAGAAGTGGGCAGATTCAAAACGTGCTGTGGAGGTCAGATCCGAATGGTTTGCCAATGACGGAAAGGTGTGTGGGAGAACAGAGTCCTGTGAAGTCACGCAGGCCTCGGGGATTCCTCCCGAGCGACAAGGAAGGTTGGCATCACTGAGCTGCAGGGGAACGGGCTGCAGGGACAGCATAGGGAAAGGGAAGACAGCAGCCGAGGAGCTCCTTCCGAGGGGGTCGAGTGGTGTGGTGTGGTGTGTCAGGCTGTCAGCTGGACATGGCGGACTGGAGTCCAGGGGAGGTACAGGACTGAGGCACAGATGTGAGAGGCTTCAGTGTGACGGTGAGTTTTCGAGCTCTCAGACTGGTTTCGAACACCTGCAAGTGCAAACACGTGAGATACCGGGGAGGGCTGGGGCACCTGGGTCTCCTGGGGCACCTGGGTCTCCCCACAGAAGACGAGGGATCAGTGAGAGGACTGCCGTCACAGACCTGCTCACATCTCAGTCTCCAGTCTGGAGTGCTGCCGCTATCATGTGCTCAGAGGAGACCTTCAAGCCATGTTTACAGATAAGGAAGGGGTGGGGGAAGGGGAGGAGTACTCTGAATGTAGGCCATCTGGGAGACATTCTGAAGCTGAGGGGATCGGAAACCCCGATGCTAGAAGGAGCTGCCCATAAAACTATGAGTGGTCCCCATGATGGCAGCAAGATTCAGGAGAGAAATATGAGCTGGAAGACAGAGTCTCGGCTGGTGAAGGGGAATGGGTGGATCTGTAATTGAACAGCTGTGCATCCTAGAGAGCACTTTCACCACATAGCCTGGGCCTGTGGGCCTCAGAGGACAGGCTCTGTGCGTCATGTGATGAGTAAGAGCTGAGACAGCAGAGGCAGAGATCTCCTCCTCCTCCTCCTCCTCAACAGGACTTCAAAGAAGGTGGTCCATGGGGACAGCCAGGTTTTTGGTAAAGAGAGAAGTTTTGCACAAAGTGATGATACAGAAGAGCTTGTGTCGTGATAACATGGAGCATGAACAGGAAAGCAAACCTAGAGGAAGACATAGAGACAGGAGGAGATAGGAAGACAGCATGGAGCATCTTCTGGGTAACAGTCCCGGAGGCTGTAGAGTCTTGCATTTTAAGCAGAGGGTGAGGCCGACAGAGGAGCAAGGCACACTTGGGTCACTCCCCTTCCAGATTCCAGGCAGCCCAGACCACGCTCTTGCACAGTGCTGACAGCCTATACAGTCGATAGACTACAGTCATAAGTGAGACGTAATGTAGAACATTCTTGGGGCGGGGGGTGCTGGAGTCTCCTTCCAGGCAGCTCCAGTCCAGAGGTTGAGAAGGCTAGGTAGCCTCCAGCAGAGTCTCGGTGAAGTCTTAGGGTCCAGGAGACCGGAAGAGTCATTTAGGAAAATGGGAGGGGCTTGTGGGAATGAAAGTTGACCTTTCTGAAGAAATGATAAACAATCTTCCTAGAGAGACAGGGCAGTGGGGGGCCCTGCCTTATCCAACCCCCTTTGCCCAGTAGAACCCCAGAAGGATAAAGAGGCAAGACCCAAGTCTTTTTGAGCTGGGTTCATAGGATGGCCTATGGATTGTCCTTCTCCATGTTCCTACAGCTGTTCTATATTAAGCCCTTCCTGATGCATATGGAATGAACTGGAATGTCTGCATCCTCCTCGATCCTAAGGGCAAAGAGAAACCTTGGCTGGGATTTTATCTGCAGCATGTGGAACATTGCCTTTATCCAGCCATCTGAGGAGCCAATGATCAAGGAGGGAACAGAAGACAGAAGAAGATTGAGAAAGCTTCATCCTGACGACTTGGCACCCCACAATGGCTGGGCAGATGTTCAAGCACTTAGTGCCCCTTGCCTGGGCCAGCTTGGTGCATAGAAGACAGCAGTATCTGCAACTAAGGCTGGAACAGCCTGGGCACCAGCTCTCTGCTCCATATTTAATTCAAGAACAGCAAACACATGGATCCTTTCCAGTCTCCATTAGCCACTCATCTCTCCATCTCAAGCACTTCCAAGTGTTAGGGATTCTGTCCCCCAGAGTGAGAATGATTGTGTGGGGCTGGCTTTCAGGCCAACAGAATGGAGCCATGAGAGCTCCAGACTTGGAAGACAAGCGCTGCAGGAGAAGAAGGTGTGTGGGAGACAGGCGCCCTCTGCTCGCCCTTTGCTTCCTAACTACCCTCTGAACACACAGTGGACGTTCAGGTTCATCGGTCCTTGCTTCATTGACACCGTTGGAGCTTGAGGATCAAAGCCTTTCCTAGGGTCTGGTCTTTTCTGCATGCACTGACCAATTGTGCAGACGACACAGGATTCTCATCTCCCAGCATCATTAGTCAAACTTCCTGGAATAAAAAGAGCGCTTCACAAAGCGTACGCTTTCTCCCTCCGGACTGGATACTAGGGCGTCCTCTGGTCAAGGGGAGGTGGGGCTGCCAAGGGGATCCTTGGGGGAAACCGAAGGACTCAGCAGCTCCCCTTGGAGGGAAACTGAGGGTCACGCCCTGAAGGGTTAGCCTGATGGATAAGGAGCAACGGGAAGGGGCTGATTGGACTGAAGAAGTGTACGTAATGTGGACCTGGCAGTGTGGACCTAGTGTGGGGAGGATAAAAAGAATAGAGAAGTCTTCCTTCTTCCAAAACAGAAGACAACCAGAATGCTGGTCAAGGAAAGGAGAGAGTAACAGCCTCCTGGTTCTGTCTGGATGTTGCCAAGACAACCATGTATTAATGTATTTCATTTCTTTCTTTTTTTGTTTTTGTTCTGTTTGTTTTGTTTTGTATTTTGTTTGAGACAGAGTCTCTCTATATAGTCCTGGCTATCCTGGAACTTGCTCTGTAGACCAGGCTGCCCTCGAACTCAGAGATCCGCCTGCCTCTGCCTCCCAAGTGCTGGGATTAAAAGCGTGTGCCACCATGTCTAATATAGCCTTATATTTTAGACTTGAAAAGACGTAGTAGCTTTATGATGAGAAGGGGGAACCAGGCAGCTGACAATTGGTTTTCAATTTGTGGGGAAGGACCAGTCTCCTCAGTTCTGAGTTCCAGCTGGAGTGGGAAGAGTTGGGAGACATAGGAACAGGAGAATAAAGCAGAGGGAGAAGGTGCCTGCAAGCAAGAGCCAGCCATGCTTTCCGAATTTCTAACGCTTCAAGGGCATTCCACTATGGTGTCCTCTCTGTGTTTAGATTCCTGTGACGTCTCACATTTAAAATGTTCTATGGTAGCGGTAGTTCCTCCTTTGACCACAAATCACTTCTCTGAGCCAGGGCTCCACAGTGAGATCTGTCAGAGAGCGAGAGGGAGACAGACCCTGATCGCCTCCCTGAGAAAATGAATGAGTCTTTCAACAGAGTCCGCGGCAGTAGCTGGTCATGCCTTGGGCACAGCCGGGTTCACCGTCTGTTCGAGTCGGAGGCACACAGCCCAGGGACAGTAGCGAAGTGCCAGCCGAGCTGCCTGGGTGCCCTGAGGAGCCTGCGGGCTAGACCTTCAACTCGGCCTTCTCCCCCTGGCCTCTTCTGTGGATGTTCTCTGGGTGCCTGGCTTCTCTCCTGAGAGTATCAAAGGTTTTTTTTTTCTTCTTTCTTTTTTTAACCAGGAAGCACACTGAGCACTGACCCTGAACTTCATCTCTGTAAGTGCTCCCAAAATTATCTTAATGAGGATTCCCTTCCAGCTGCCAGGAGGTCGTCAGGAGGCTGTCCTGTGGCTCTTCCTTCCTTCCTTGGGAGGCCCAGCAGGTCCTTGAGTGCCTTGCTCAGAGACCCCCTGCGAGGACATCAATGAGAACTTCATGCCCTGTGGTGCTGAGCTGTCTGGCACAAGTGAGAATTGAAAAGAGCAAATGGTGACAGAGGAGGGAAGGTTTGTCACCCAAGGTCCTGTTCCGTGTCATCCCCACCTCCACGTCCCTCCCCCCCCCCCCCCGTCCCCCCCCACGAGCTGTCACACTTCCCTGCACCTGCTGGCTGCCGGAGAGTTCTCTTGTAAACATTCCTCCAGATCACTCTTCCAGTCTGGCTAGAGAGGCCACGAGGGAAGGAAGCATGGCTGTGGAGTTTGGGGTCAATCTAAGTTAACCATTGGTTTTTTCTTGCTGGGTAATTAGCCTGACAGCAGTAAGTACCCCCTTTAGGAATGAGAGAAAAATGGGGGGGGGACTGTCCCCACCCACAGAGGACCGAGTTAATTATCAAAAGCTTGAGGGCAAGGGAGATGGCTCAGTGTTGTGCTTGCTAGGCAGGCACAAGGACTCCAGCTCTGGGTCCCCAGAACCCCTGTAGGACAGCCAGGCATGGCTCTGGGGGAGGGCCAGGACAGGAGGGTCCCTGGGACTGACCAGCCAGCACTTTATCCAGAGCAGCAGGCTCCAGGTTCAATAACAGACCCTGTCCCAAAAGTTAAGGTGGAAATGAGCTGGTGAGGTGGTTCAATGGATAGCGCTGTCGAGCCTGACAACCTGAGCTGGATCCCGGGGATGTACAACTGAAGGAGAGAACCAACTCCTGAACCAAGGTTGTCCTCTGACTTCCACGTGTGTGCTATGACGTGCCACACACAGGCACACACACAGGCACACACACAGGCACACACACAGGCACACACACAGGCACACACACAGGCACACACACAGGCGCCAACTGAGATAATTTAAAGAAAATGAAACTAAAGAGTGGAGAACAATTGAGGAAGATGCCCAATGTTAACCACACTCACAAGGAGATCCATAGCAAACACAGTGAACACCTTGTATAAAACCTCAGGCGGGCGGTGGTGGCGCACGCCTTTAATCCCAGTACTCGGGAGGCAGAGGCAGGTGGATCTCTGTGAGTTCGAGGCCAACCTGGGCTACAGAGTGAGTTCCAGGAAAGGCGCCAAAACTACACAGAGAAACCCTGTCTCAAAAAAGCAAGAAAAAACAAAAAACAAAATTTCTTTTACGCCTCACTCCCCCTTCACGGTTCCCATTCTGGTTTCTTGTTTTTTGTTTGTTTGCTTTTCCAAGACAGGTTTATCTGTGTAGCCCTGGCTGTCCTGGGACTCACTCTGTAGACCAGGCTGGCTGTGAACTCAGAGACCCACCTGCCTCTGCCTCCCAAGAGCCTTTTTGAGTTTTGTGACCCGCATAGCTACATATGGAGATAGGCACAGCTGTGACATGTGCGGCCTGTGCTAAGCGATGAGCAAGGCCAAGGTCGTCCACATCCTCCTACCTGTGAGATATGAACTACCAGGGACAAAGGTGCTGGCTAGGCAAACAGGCCTTGAAATTCTCCAGGGGAGGATCTGGAGATGTCTGTGGGAATCCTTAGGAAACCACACAAAGACAGGAGGCAGGTACCCAAATCAGCTTCATGAAAGGGTACCAGGTCATGTGGACTAGGGTGGATATGACAGAGAGACCAAAGGCCTTGCCTGGGCCTCATCATCTCTTCCCTTTTAGGTATGTGCTTGCAAACAGTTCCTTCCAGAAGCCACTGTGACTCTCAGGGCGCCCTCAGGCTCCCTGTTATACACCTGCACAGGAAGTGTATCAGCTGCCAATTGTTTCCATGAGAATGAGACAAGCGAGAGAATTCCCCATGTGTTCCCCATCAAACCCTCAGCCTGGCACTAGCAGGGTCTCTGGAAAGACTGAGTGAGCAAACAGCCTTCCCTTTTAGAATTAATCTTACAGGTTAGTCTACCCAGCAGCGGCTTCCTCACGGCATCCTGTCACTTATGTGTGACTGTATTCTGTTCTCGGTGGCCCTCCTCCCCCACTGCTCTCTCCTAGGCCCTCTCCGAGCCTCCTGCCTGGTTCCCTTTCTTCTTTTCTTTAGTTCTCCCCTCCTACATTTGTTTTAAAGATCTTACTTATTTTCAATTTGTGTGTATGTATGTGAGCCATCTGTGCCTGGTGCCCAGAGCTTCTTTCTATTTCCTGACTCCCTGAAGATCTCTTCCTTCCCATCTGTGAAGTCTTGTCATCTATACAAACACACGTATAGATGTATACGTCCTGTACACACACACACACACACACACACACACACACACGCACGCACGCACGCACGCACGCACACGCGCTCACACACACACACACACACACACACACACACACACGCATGCACGCACACGCACATTCGCACATTGGTTTTTTGAGCAGGGTTTCTCTTTGTAGCCTTGACTGTCTTGGAACTCACTTTGTAGACTAGCCGGGACTTGAACTCAGAGATCAGCCTACTTGTGCCTCCCAAGTGCTGTGATTTAAGGAGTGTGCCACCACGCTCAGCTCATACATATGGTTTTAAGTGTAGCTTCTGCATGTAAGAGAAAACATACAGTATTTGTCTGAGTCTGACTTACTTTGTTTAACATGACTTCCAGTTGTATCCATTTGCCTGCAAATGTCATGATTTCACTTCTCTTCATAGCTGCATAAAGTTTCACTATGTGAATACATACTTATTTTTTAAATTACATTTATTTGTGTGTGTGTGTGTGTGTGTGTGTGTGTGTGTGTGTGTGTGTGCGCGCGCACGCGCAAATACTACGGTGCACGTGTGGAAGGCAGAAGACAACTTGCAGGAAGTTTCTCCTCCTACCATGGAGGTCTTGGGAATGTAACTCAGGTTCTGAGCCACGACCCACCCTACTGCATGGTCTTTCTCCATCCCTGTGATGCTAGACACCTAGGCTGGTTCTGTTCCTTGTCTATTATGAAGAGTGTAGCTATAAATATGGTTGTTTAAGTATCTTGGTGCTAAGAATTTGGGTTACACCCGAGAGTAGTATAGTTAGGTCACGTGGGTGAGATGAAATCTCAAAGTGGTTTTAGTCAGTGTTTCCCTGGTGGCTAAGGATGTCGAACACTTTTTCAAGTGCTTATTGGGCACTTGTGTTTCTTCTCTGGAGTTCCATAGCCCGCTCACTGATGGACTGATTTGGGGTTTAGGTGTTTAATGTTTGCAGTTCTTTTTATTTTTATTTTTATTTTATTTTATTTGGTTTTTTGAGACAGGGTTTCTCTGTGTAGCTTTGCGCCTTTTCCTGGAACTCACTTGGTAGCCCAGGCTGGCCTTGAACTCACAGAGATCTGCCTGGCACTGCCTCCCGAGTGCTGGGATTAAAGGCGTGTGCCACTACTGCCCGGCTTGCAGTTCTTTTTATACATGTTAGAATAGATATTATATAGGCGGGACAAGCAGAGAAGAAAATTCTGGGAAGTGGAAGGCTGAGTCAGAGGGACGCTGCCAGCCGCTGCCATGACAAGCAAGATGTAAGGTACCAGTAAGCCACGTGGCAACTTATAGATTAATAGAAATGGGTTAATTTAAGATAGAAGAACAGTTAACAAAAAGCCTGCCATGGCTATACAGTTTATAAATAATATAAGCGCCTGTGTGTTTATTTTATAACTGGGCTGTCAGACTGCAGGGGCTTGGCAGGACCCAGAGAGAAAACTCCAGCTACAATATTAGCTGTGGAATATGTGGCTGGCAGGTCCTCCCTCCTGTTCCCACAGGCCACCTCTTCACTGTATCTTCTTAGCATCCATACAACATAAGGATGTTAGCACTCGGGTCCCTGCTCCTCACTGTCTTCTTTCTTGCTAGACTGGAAATACAGGAACCCAGCCATCTCTTTTGTCTCGTTCTCCATCCTGTGTATCCCAGTCACAGTACATGCACATATGGATGTCAGGAATTAAAATAATAAGAGAGTAATCAGGTATAATTAAAGACACTGTGCTCTAAAATGATTAAGGAGAAACAACCCTGAGAGCCCAGGAGAATGGCTCCCATTGAGAAGAAAGAGAGGAAGTCCAGAAGTTCCTTGCTCACGGATGCAGGTGTCCACATTATCCCTTCCAAGTGACAGCCGTATGGTGTGTGTAGCTAAGAGTACAAGGAGGGCAGGTCACTCTGTTAGAGATGATTAAGCCCGTCTAAGGGCCTCTGAGCACTGAAGGAAAGTGGAGCCATTTATTTCTCCCTGTCATTTGTAAGCTGGGCTCCTTTTGTGTAATGAAGCCTCACGATCTGGAGAAGGCTAGATGGAGTGTCCAGAAACTTGTAAGAGCAGCATTCCACACGCTGAATGGGTCTAGGCCTCTTGGCTCCGAGCTCCAGAGCATCTGCTGAATTCCTGAGTCACAAAAACCTGCCTGGCTGTGATGTCACCTCCGAGCAGGCAGAGACCTTGGTGCACATCTGGCCTCCTGGGTGTGTGGAGAGGCGGGAGGGGCCAGGCTGTGAGTGGGCAGGTCGGAGGGTGCCCTGGGAAGATGCAGCCCATCTGAAACTCTGCACAGGTACCTTGCCACTCTCTTGCCTGAGTCCCAGCCCCCTCCCCCGCCTCTCTCTCTCTCTCTCTCTCTCTCTCTCTCTCTCTCTCTCCAGTATTCAGCAGCAGAGCTGGCTGCTAATGCATAGACAGACTCTCCTGGAAGCGGAGAACTGCACAGGCTGTGTGAGGGTCCTGGAAGTATTGAGCGTGCTCCAGATGTGAACCACTGGACAATCTTCTCTGGCCACCCTTCCTTTCCCCACGGTTGCCTCTAAACTTGTTGGAGTGGTAAAATTTATGAAACTCCTTGTTCCCAGCTTCTTTTTTCTGTCTTCCTAGTCTCCAAAATGAAAGGCAGAGCACTGAATGTTTAAATCAGCTGCTATCCCCACCCTCACATTGCAACCTGTGGAACACACACACACACACACACACACACACACACACACACACTCCAAAACATCCTTTTATTTTTATTTTTTATTTTATTTTATTTTATTTTTGAGACAAGAAACTCTCTTGTAAACCAGACTGGTCTCAAACTCAGAGAGATCTTCCTGCCTCTGCCTCCCAAGTGCTTGGGATTAAAGTTTTCTACCACCATAACCAGCTCATTTTTAATATACAGAAAAAGGAAAAGTAAGGTTTTTGTTTCAGTGATCTGTTTTACTACCTAATTAGCCCATTCGGGTGGTAACTGGCGGATTTTAAAAGAGAGTGCTTAGTTAATGCTGCTTGGTGCATTCACTGTGCACTCAATGGCTTTTGTGTGTTTGTTTTTGTTTTCTTTTTTTTCTTGGTGCTAATACCAACTAAGGGTTCTTTTGAAGGGCAGAGATGACATGTGCTATGCCCAGCTTGTCTAGAGTTCTCTCTCTCTCTCTCTCTCTCTCTCTCTCTCTCTCTCTCTCAATCTCTCTCTCTCTCTCTCTCTCTCTCTCTCTCTCTCTCTCTCTCTCTCTCTCTCTCTCTCTCTCAAGACAGAGTTTCTCTGTATGACCCTGGCTGTCCTGGAACTTGATCTGTATATCAGGCAGGACTTGAACTCACAGAGATCCACCTGCCTCTGCCTCCTGAGTGTTGGGATTAAAGGTGTGCGTCACCACCGCCTGGCTTGATTACACATATTTGCAGAAAACAGTGACGTAGTAATTTCTGATGTATAATGAGAAACCAAATTCTTCCCCATTCTGTAGACTGTCTGTTTCCCTTTTTGCTTTTGGGTTTTTTTTTCCCCTATAATGTGTTGAAGATTTTTAATTTGATGAAATTCCATTTAACAATATTTGCTTTTGTTGCCTGAATTTTGAGTGATTACTTATAAAAAATTCTTTTTCACTCCAGTGTCATGAAACACGTCCACCATTTTTTCCTGGTAGCTTTGTGGTCTTGAGGCTTGCATTTAAGCCCTTTATTCTGGGTTGGTTTGTGTAAACAGTTGGAGATAAGGGTCTAGTTTCGCTCATTTGCGTGTAGATATATAGCACAGTTTATTGGAATATTGTCTCCCATATCTTGATAGTTCTTCTGTCCAAGTGATTATTCATCTTGTAAAACCCTAATATGATCTAGTTAAGAAAAATCTCAGGATAAAATTGCCCAGGATCTTTTTCTTTTTCTCTAAACATCACCAATGCCAGGCATCTGTGTCTCCCATGAATCCATTTAAGCAGCTGTCTAATTTGGCTTCAATCATTACAACAAGCAAAAGCATGTATTAAAGAAGTGAGCAGTGGATATGTTCATTCAAATGAAGCACTCATGATTGTGCTTTTACTTATAATATGAAGATTTAAAAATGCTATTTATTTCCATCGTTATTCCCTAATTTGCAACTTTTAAAGTTACCTCCTTTTGCTAAATGGTGGAGCTCAGTAAGTGTGTTTGCACACTGGTCCACTGTTTGTTTTTGTGGCACACATGTGGCTGCCCTTGCCATATTTTAACACTCACCACCCATACAGCTCCAGTTCTGAATTGTCAAGAGACTCTAAAAAGAGAAAATAATTGAAATCACTCATTCCAGGCCCAAGTCTGGATGGACTAAAAATGGCTTTTCCATTTTTAATTAGTTGGAAAGAGTGCTTCATGAGAGCTGAGAAGTATATGAAATGTAAATTTCCATGTCTGCAACTGGGGTTGTTTTGGAACCCAGCAACGGATTTGCATAGTCTCTGTATTTCTCTTTGTGCTGTAGCAGCAGGGTTGAATAGCTGATGGGCAGCAGATGGCTCACAAGCTAAAACTCTACCTACTGTTGCAGGAACAGATCACTGGCCGCTCATCTGATCCTGCTCCTCAACAGACAGGCAATGGACATCCAGAATGAACTGATTTGGCCAAGGTCCTGGTTTATAAAGACAAAGCAGATTTATAGGATGAACGATGCAAAGATCTATTTATAAACATCCAAAACTAGGTACAGAACACAGAGAGGTCAAGTTGGTGCTGACCAGGAAAAGCTTCTTTCCTGCTGGTTTCCTTTCATAGTACCAGAAGGTACAATGCAGGCTGCTTCGGGGGTGGGGGTAGGGATCAACACTTCCCCAGCTGTGAGCCCTGTGAGCCATGATAATGACCACCACAGCAAGACATGCAGCAGCGGCACATGCTATAGAGGAAACCAGTAGATTTCTGATCGGATTTAAAGCCACTTCATAGGAGGAAATGCACACTTGGTACCGTAAATCTGGCTAAGAACCATGGTTAGAGGGCTCACAGGCCCTGGGGTGATGCTGCTATCATTATTTTTCTAAACAGATGTAATATCAAACTGCCCTCTTTATCCATAGATAGTGCAACTCTTGAAGACCATCCGAAAAGTCTCCTTTGTGCAGTGCATAGTAGTTAACTCACAACTGGTCAAAGTACAGATAATAAGTGTCTCTGAAATTCTCAGTCACAAGTGAAATATCTATACCACCTCCTTCAGACCAAGGCTCAGGGTTCTTAGAGGAGGAGAGGTGGAAAGTTGTTAAGAGTCAGAAGCTGGGTAGGACCCAGGGGAAACAGTGTCTTCTGGACATGAAGGACTGATGCAATCATGAACTCCCAGCAGCTGTGGTTGCCTGTATAAGACCCTGCTCAAAGTCAAGCCAGAATAAAGGGAGAGGGGGCTCATGATTCTCCATCCCTGCCTGCGGACCTGTTGACAGCTGATTTCTCCTGGGGGAGGGAGAGTCCATTTTCTTTGCAGATGTGGCCCCTGGTAGGTTGACGACACTGTAGTGAATGGCCCCACACCTGTGAGTATATGGGCAGAACAAATTGACTTGGTGGGTTATAAAAACAAACAAACAAGCAAAAACAGAGGACATAAAGTGGGGAGGAGGTGAGGATGAGGGATGGATCTAGGAGGAGTTCGGGGAAGAGTAAGGGATGACTATGATCAAAATACATTGTATGAAATTATCAAATAAATAGTTAAAATACTAGATATATAATATATAGTATTGTTTTGTTTTGTTTTTACATCCAGACCAATGTTTTCCCTCCCTCCTCTTTAGTTTCTCCTCCCCACCCCACCCCCTCACTGCACATCTTCTCCTCTGTTCCTCTTCAGAAAAGGACAGGCCTCCCATGGATATCAGCCAGCCATGGTATATCAAGTTGCAGTGAGACTAGGCACGTCCTCTTCTATTAAAGCTGGATGAGGCAATCCAGTAACAGGAAAGGGTCCCAAAAGCAGGCAGCAGAGTCAGAGACACCCGAGCTCCCACTGTTAGCTCTACAAGAAGCCAAGCTACATAACTAACATGTGCACAGAGTGCCTAGGTCAGTCCTGTGCAGGCTCCCTAAATATTAAATATTTTTTTAAAAAGGAAGTGTACAGAGAAGACAAAACAAAACTAATGCTGAACCAAGATGAAAATGCCAAAAAAATTTCTTCCTCAAATGCCAAAGGACAGCATGTTATATAAAGATTAGGGGGAAAGCTGTGAATCTTTGGGGTACCCCACATTAATTTGTATGGGAAAAAGCAATATTTTCTTAATCTGGAATCAAATATGACACAGGCTCTAAGGATCAGCTAGCATGGTTCCCAGAGTGTGGTCCTCAGTGGTGACAGTACCACCATCCTCGGCAGCATGATAAATGGCACTAAAATAATGTTGACTCAAAAACATATCAGTTTTGGAGATGTTTAGACAATCCTCTGGGCTGGTGGGAGGTGAAGTTTATCACCATAGGCTGTGGTGATATTTTATTTGTGCTCTAATAAATAAAGTTTGCCTGGAGATCAGAGGAAAAAGCCAGACATTATATTAAACAGAGGTCAGGCAATGGTAGCACATGCCTTTAATCCTATCACTTGGCAGGCAGGGATCTGTCTGGATCTCTGTTAGTTCAAGGCCACACTAGGGAACAGACTCAGGCATGGTGACACACACTTTTAATCCCAGCACCAACCATAGAGGTCTGGACGTCTTTACAAACAGACAGGAAGTGACAGAGCTGGGCAGGAAGAGGAAGTGATGTAGCTGGGCTGAGAGAGCAAATGAGAGAACAGAACAGAAAGACATATAGGCGTAGGTACACAGGAAGCAGGGTCTCTCTGGAAGCTGTGGAATTGGTGAGGTGAGGTTAGCTGTGGCTTTCCCTATTTCCCTGGTCTCTCAGATTTTCACCCCTATATCTGGCTCTGTGTTTTTTTGTTTGTTTGTTTTTTGTTTTTTTTTTAATAAGACCATTTAGAAATTCATCTATGGGCTGGAGAGATGGCTCAGAGGTTAAGAGCACTGGCTGCTCTTCCAAAGGTCCTGAGTTCAATTGCCAGCAACCACATGGTAACTCACAACCATCTATAATGGGATCTGGTGCCCTCTCTGGCCTGTAGAGATACATGAAGACAGAACACCGTATACATAATAAATAAATAAATCTTTAAAAGAAAGAAAGAAAGAGAAGGAAGGAAGGAAGGAAAGAAAGAAAGGAAGGAAGGAAGGAAGGAAGGAAGGAAGGAAGGAAGGAAGAAAGAAAGAAAGAAAGAAAGAAAGAAAGAAAGAAAGAAAGAAAGAAGGAAAGAAAAAGAAAGAAAGAAATTCATCTACAATAGGTGCTCAATGTGGGGCCCTGTATAACTTTTGTAAATGATTCAATTTTCTTCCCTGCTTCCTCAATTTTGTCCCACACATTCATGGCTGCCATGCAGCATAGAATTAGGGTTTGATTATCATATAAACATTATCTTTGTATATCAGCATAATCACCTTCTCCAAGAAGCTGATCCTAGGAGATTTCCACACCTCTAGTCCTACATCATTGTTTAATAGTTTTAGCCTCCTCTTTATACCATGTTTTCCACTGTAATTATGGTCTGACCTCTAGTATAGCTGTAATTAATTCTTTCCAGTCCTGAGGGATAATTCTGTTACAAGTTGACCATGAGTTTAACATCTGCTTTACAAATGGAGAATGCATGCCATATGATACTATAGTTTCTTTAAATCTCCTTAAATCTAACATTTCCACTGGAGTCCAGTTAGCTTGTACAAGCCCTTGAGCATTTGGCAGTTCCTGTAAGGTTACCGGGTAGATTAATGTTTGCTGTCTGGTAACCTGAGGCTGTTTCTCTGTAATCATATAATTCAATCCTGAGATAGGTTTACCTTTAAATTCTTCTGTCTGGGTCTAAATTTCTCTATAATTCATTTTAACAAGATTTTCTAAAGCTTTTATCTTGGCACTCAAATTGACCAACCATTTTTAATGCTAAAATAAAAATGATCAAACAAGTAATAATCATAACTGATGTTATGTATATGCCATTAACATTAATTATCCTCTCATTTAATTGTTCTATTTTCAGACTGCCTAATGTGTTATCAAACAGAGACCAAATTCCTTTCATTGTAAAAATGTTTCCCATTTTTTAATGTGGGAAAAAATTTTCTTTTAACTAATTTCTCCCTTTAAGATATCTTAATTGACTTACCAAGTCTGTCGACTGCATAGAACGGTAGAAGTCCGAGGGAATTTCAAAGCAGCTACTTAGTGTGGTGGCAGTCCCAGATGGGAATCCAGAGAGAGCCCACTACCCACCAGGAGAGAAAAAGCCAAAGAGAAAGGCCACAAGAGGCTTTTTAGTGAGTTCTCGCCACGTTGGAGTGACAATTGTAGATGAATTTCTAAACCATCTTATTAAATAGAAAAACATGGAGCCAGATATAGTGGTGAAAACCTGAGAGATCAGCCCCAATGTTACAGAGAAACCTCTGGTGACTGTCCAGGCAGCCGGTTGTTTCTGTCATTTGGAAGTCAATTGTTTGCACTTCCTATTTTACTAGGTAATACCTGTAGCGGTAACACCCGCACTACCACCACCTGTTCACCATATCTGAGCAAGGGGCTGTGAATCAAAAAACAGAGACAAGAGACAGCGGGTCATTCGCCTCAGCAGAATGCAGAATGCCGTTTATTGAAGGAGGGAGGAGGTCTTAAATACAGGCTTACAGCACAATGGGAGAACCCCGGAGGGCAGAAGTTCGCTACAGATGTTTTACACTCTTGCATCTAAGCTGTTTACACCAAATGCAGGATACACAAACAAAGAACCTCTGGTGAGCATTCAGTAAGAAGGAAACCAGCAGGGAATCAGCATAAGGAGGACACCTGATCAAGGTCAGCAAGCAAGGCGGCAGCTACCCAAAATGGGGGTCCAGGGCCCTACAAATATTATTTCCTTCTCAGATCTCTGAGGGAGTTGAAGATTAGATTGTTGTAGTTACAGTTTTCTTTGTTAAGAAATTCAGAAAAGAAACTCACTAAGAGGTGTTAAGTATGTAAGATTGAAAGACATCATAAGATAGTTTTCTGTTGGTAATACAAGTTAGGATAGAAAGTGAATTAGGACAGCCAGGCGGTGGTGGCGCACGCCTTTAATCCCAGCACTCGGGAGGCAGAGCCAGGCGGATCTCTGTGAGTTCAAGGCCAGCCTGGGCTACCAAGTGAGTTCCAGGAAAAGGCGCAAAGCTACACAGAGAAACCCTGTCTCGAAAAACCAAAAAAAAGAAGAAAGTGATTTAGGTACATTTTGGACTCACCAAAACAGGATAGATAATGGTATATTTTCACTGAATTTGTCAAATGCAAATGGACTAGACAATGTTGGTATATTTATTGCTTATATGTATTGTATATAGTTATTGTACTTATTGTATATAGTTTTTCTTATATTAGTTATCATTTTTTTATTTTAGACAGCAAAAGGGGAAATGTGATATTTTATTTGTGCTCTAATAAATAAAGCTTTTTTATTTAATAAGGCCGTTTAGAAATTCATCTACAATAGGCGTTCACAGGAAAGATGGCCGCCCCCTGGGGCTCACTGGCCATGCACAATAAACATTTCAAAACCAAGTGTAGATTAGAGAGAGACAAAACCACTCCAAGATCCAAGTCACTGGATATCTTGCCACGTGCCAAACATTACTGTTTTGAAAAGGTCCTTGTCTTAGTTAGGGTTGCTATTTTGGCAATGAAACACCATGACCAAAAGCAACTTGGGGAGGAAAGGGTTTATTTCACTCAGAGTTCTACATAACAGTTCATCATCAAAAGCTGTGAGGGCAGGAACTCGCTCAGGCCAGGAACCCGGAGGCAGGAGCTGATGCAGAGGCCGTGGAGGGGTGATGCATACTGGCTTGCTTTCCCGGGCTTGCTCAGAGGCTTTCTTATAGAAGCGGGACCACAATGGGCTGGGGCCTCCCCTCCCAGTCACTAATTAAGAAAATACCTTACAGGCTTGCCGATCTTATGAAGTATTTTCTTAATTAATCAATTGAGGGCTGGAGAGATGGCTCAGAGGTTAAGAGCACCGACTGCTCTTCCAAAGGTCCTGAGTTCAATTCCCAGCAACCACATGGTGGCTCACAACCATCTGTAATGAGATCTGGCGCCCTCTTCTGTATACATAATAAATAAATAAATCTTTAAAAAAAAAAAAAAAAATTAATCAATTGAGGTCCCCTCCTCTCAGATGACTTCAGCATGTGTCAGCTGATTTAAAACTGTCCAACAAGTCCTGAAGGACTTTAAGCACGACTCTGAGATTAACTCTGGAGACCCAGGTTAAGTGCTCTGCTGGGTCAGAGAGAGAGAGAAAGACTAACTGTAGTTCATTGGCCATCAGCGGAGCTTGTGAGTCTGACGGCCCAAAGATGGATTATGTGAATCCCCCTGGAGCCTTTGGAGGGCATAGAACTTTCCAAGTCCCTTTGGCTTTTTTTGTAATGATATGGATGCTTAAGAGATGCCTCAGCAGTTGAGATGCCTCAGCGGTTGAGAATGCCTCAGTGCTTGCTAATCTTGCAGAGGGCTGCACTTTGGTTCCCAGTGCCCATACTGGGTGGCTCACAACTGTCTGTAACTCCAGCTCCAGAAAATCTGACATCTTTTTCTGCCTTCTACAGACACTCATGTGTGCATGAGCCCACACACCTGGGCACACACACCTTTAAAATAATAAGAACAGATATTGAGACACTGCAGATAGCTGACATGCCTACTACGTTTTTTTAACTATTATTTTTGTGTGTGCATGATGTGTGTGGGCACATGGGCCACGGTGCATGTATGAAGATTAGAGGATAACTTTGTGGCATTGGTTCCCTCCTGGGGATCTAGCTGGGGTTGCCAGGCCTATGCAGCAAGCACCTTTACCCACTGGCCTACTAACAGTAACATCAACACTTAGCAGTTATTGTTATTGCAGCTGATGCCTTCTGTTTAACTGTGATTCGAAATGGTTAAGCAATCACTAACTCTCCCGGCACTATGGTCTGCAGCTTTGGCTAACTAAGAGCATGGATCTGAGTGCAAACACTCTGGGTAGAGTCCTGCTTCACTAATGAACTACATGACTGTGTGTAGATAGCTCTAACTCTAGGTTACTGACCTTCTCTAAAACAGTGGTTACAGTAGCAGTTTCTTTAAGGGGCTGCTGTGAGGCCTGAAGGAGGAAATATCTGTCCAAGCCTTGGGAGAGGAGGCGGCACATAGCTCTCATCACATCACCAACACTGTCATTGGAAGTTTACTTTGTTTGTTTTTTGGGGGAGACAAGGTTTCTTTGTGTAGCTCTGTCTGTCCTGGAACTCTAAACCAGACTGGCCTCGAACTCGGAGATCTGCCTGCCTCTGCCTCCTGAGTGCTGGAATTAAAGGTGTGTGTCAGCACTGTCTAGCTTACCTGGCAGTTTCCTAATGGACAGTTACATTCCCAAGATGGCCAGAAGCACAGAAGCTGTCTCATGTGGCTCCTGAGCTGCCCACCGCCCTCCAGACTGGCTCCTGACCTGCCCACGGCCCTCCAGGCTGGCTCCTGACCTGCACACTGCCCTCCAGGCTAGCTCCTGACCTGCCCACCACTTTCCAGGCTTGCTCCTGACCTGCCCACCACTTTCCAGGCTTGCTCCTGAGATGCCCACCGCCCTCCAGGCTGGCTCCTGAGATGCCCACCGCCCTCCAGGCTGGCTCCTGAGCTGCCCACCGCCCTCCAGGCTGGCTCCTGAGCTGCCCACAGCCCTCCAGGCTGGCCCCTGAGATGCCCACCGCCCTCCAGGCTGGCTCCTGAGCTGCCCACGGCCCTCCAGGCTGGCTCCTTGGTTTCCTCCTGACTCACTGGATCTGGCTTTTTGCTCCCTCACCACCTGTCTGCCGTTTCCTAAGAATGCTTCCCATCAGGGTGTCCAGAGCTTGGACACAGACTCCCACATGGCCCCAGTTCAACACCTATCTTGTCTTCATCAGTGATAAGATAGAAAGAGAGGCCTCAGAGGGGAGAGAGTGATTCGGTATCTAGTCTGGTTTCTCTTCTTAGTCTGTGAAGCTAGCTCTGTTTCCCACCATTAACAGATTTATTTGACTCACCGATATTCCTCAGATGAAATAATCTGACTTCCACAGTAAGGAGGCTTGCCCCACATCCTTTCCTCTCTGCCTGCTCCCACACAAAGAACACAAGGCAGCTAGTATGTTAAATGGAGGAATTAACAGACCACATGCTATAGATATCAGGTGTCTCGGCACAGCTAAGTCCAGGGCATTGATTCCAACAGATGTCTTAAAAACCCAGGGTCTCTCTCCTAAAACAAGCAAGAGGGAAACATTTGGCTCTCCTTACAGGCTCCGATGTGCCCACCCCTGTCCACCTTGCAGGCTCCGATGTGCCCACCCCTGTCCACCGTTCAAGCCCTGATGTGCCCACCCCTGTCCACCGTTCAAGCTCCGATGTGCCCACCCCTGTCCACCTTGCAGGCTCCGATGTACCCACCCCTGTCCACCTTGCAGGCTCCGATGTGCCCACCCCTGTCCACCTTGCAGGCTCCGATGTGCCCAGCCCTGTCCACCTTTCAAGCTCCAACGTGCCCACCCTGCCCACTAACTCGTGGATGTAGAGATCATTTCATCCAACCTCCTCTTCGTATTGATGAGGCAATGCAGAGCGTGGTGAGATGTTTGGGGTCTCCTGTGGTGATATATTTGTAATCTAAGAAATCTAAGCCTGAGGATCAGAGGACAGGGTCAGTCACAGAGTTAGCCACAGAGCTCAGGCAGTGGTGACACACACCTTTAACCCTAGCACTCGGGAGGCAGAGGCAGAGATCTGTCTGGATCTCTGTAAGTTCAAGGCCATGCTGGGCTACATGAGACTAATCCAGTCTAAAAAAGAAACAGAGTCAGGCAATGGTGGCACACACCTTTGATCCCAGCACTTGGGATCACACACCTTTAATCCCAGCACTAGGGAAGAGAAAACAGGAAGTGATATGGCTGGGCAGAGAAAGGAATATGAGGCGGGAGGAGACAGGAGTTCACGGTCTCTTGCAGAGGTTCTGGCAGGCTGAGGAGCTGGTGAGGTAAGAGGTGGTGGCCGAGGCTGTTCTGCTTCCCTGATCTGTCAGCTTTCACCCTGATGTCTGGCTCCGGGTTTTTATCATAAGACCACTTAGGCTTCGTGCAACAGTCTCTCACTTGGATCCTAGCCAGGACTCCAGGTGCCTTGACCCTGTCTGTTTTCTGTAACGATAACGAAATAGTGGAGGCAGGCTAATTTTTATTAAGAAAGAAGTTTTTCACAGCTCTGGAGACTCGGCACTGGAATCAGCTCAGCTCACCCCTGCTGAGGACTTCCTGGCAATGGTATGGGTGTATGGCAGAGATGGGAGAGGAGGAGAGCGCACCACCCAAGAGGAAGTTGTTCAGTGTTTGGATCCACTCACAATAACTGCTGTCAGAACTCACCCCAGGAGTTCCTTCCGGTGACCTCCCCTTGCCCCCCCCTCTTTTTTAAAAAGGTCTGTATATTATGTATACAGTGTTCTGCCTGCATGTATCCCTGCAGACCAGAAGAGGACACCAGATCTCATTACAGATGGTTGTGAGCCACCATGTGTATGTGCTGGGATTTGAACTCAGGACCTCTGGAAGAACAGCCAGTGCTTCTAACCTCTGAGCCATCTCTCCAGCCAGGCCTTATCTCTTAATGGTTTCATCATCTCCATTCTACACCAGGGCCAAGCTGTCAGAACAAAAACTTTTGGAGGACAAGCCACATGCAAAGGAAGCACCTGATCTTCTGACACTGTTCTTTCTTCCTGGTACTTTCATTGCCTTCCACACCCGTGGAAGGAGTGGGTTCAGCCACACTCCCTTGACATACACCCCACCTGTCATCTTATCCTGGGTCTACTGTTTGGTCCACACTGTGCATGCCATTCTCTTCAGGCCAAGGTATCCCGCAGTTGGTGGCCAGGATGGATGACACTGAGCTTCCTGCACCAGGTTGGTACAAGGTGGAGTCACTGAGTTCTCTCAGACTGTGTAAGTCTCAGAACCAAAGTCTCAGTAAAAAAAAAAAATCAACAACAAAGTAAGTAAATTAGTTGATGCCAAGCTATATCAGGAACCACAGGGACTCCCCTACTGCCTGCCTCCCTATCAGCAAGAGTCCCACAATGCCATTCTGAAGAGGGCCCTGGTATTTTGTATCTGTGATATGGGATAGGTTGAGTCAAAGTGAGTGTTAGGGCTGTGTCCCCAGGAATCACCGACATTAGCTGCAATGGCAGGTACCAAGTGTGGCCTGGGACAGGAACTCTGAAGGCACAAGATCTACCAGACACTCCTGTGTGAGCAGGCCTGCTCTGGATTAGCTCAGCCCTCCTAAACAGTGCTCGGAGGTACATTCTCCTCCCCATTTTAAAGGCCTGGGAACTGAGACTTGAAGAGATCCCCCAGCGGGTCAGTGTCACAGTCATGTGTGAAATCCAAATCTTCTCACCCCAAAGGTCGCATCCTGCCCAGGTTTCCACGCTGTCCTTTAGAAAAGTCCATCTATGTCCATTAGAGTCCTTGGATGTCCCCTGTGGTGTGGTGGTGTTGAAGCGTGTCCATGATGAAGCCCAGGACTGTGGGAGTGCTGCTGCTCATCTCAGCCCTGAACACACCCATTTCCTCGGCCACAGTGACTTTCTCGTCATGAACACGACATCAAGAACTTCGGTGGAACAGAGAAGAGGATGGGGACAGATCAGCTGCAGATTCACCCGGGTTCCACCCACCCACCCACTTCTACTCACTTCTGGGACTTGGGATGGTGCATTTGGAAAGGGTTTAGACCAAGTCTGCTCTTCTGGTTTAGCACTTTCCACACAAGGAGAGCTCACACACAAGGTGGGTTCCAGGAACCTCTGGAGGTGGGCAGATGAAGCTGTCTAAAGAAACTGCCCAGGAACCTTGATTAAGAGCCTGGCGACACCATCAAAATATGATCGCACAAGCCTGGCACAAGCGTTGAAGTGGAGAATGGCTGAGTTTTCTTTACTCATTCATATACTCACTGACACGTGGACCAGAACCACCTGATTCAGCAATCTGCACCCAGCAGATAACGTTATGGGACCTACAGGACAATCTTTCTGATACCACACTCAAGGGACTAACAGACAACCTGGAATTACAGGTAGGGACGGATCAGGCATGAACGTATCAAGCTTTTCTGTAGAGGGGCTATTTAAATTGTCAGCTGTCGTGAGTTCTTGGCAAGACCTGTTCAGCAAGTGGCCTCTTCAATGAATTTCCTTTTATCTAAAATGTTCACATTCCCCTCTCTTCTCCAGGGGCAACCACGGTGTCTGTTGGTAAGCATCTCAGCATGTTGAGGCTGACACCAGCTGGAAAAGTCTCACAACTGCCTGTAACTCCAGCTCCAGGGGATCCGATGCTCCCCTCTGACCTCCTTGGCACACAACGTGGGTGCCCTTACACGCACTCAGGCCAAA
Organism: Peromyscus maniculatus bairdii; assembly: GCF_049852395.1. Classification (NCBI taxonomy): domain Eukaryota; kingdom Metazoa; phylum Chordata; class Mammalia; order Rodentia; family Cricetidae; genus Peromyscus; species Peromyscus maniculatus. The sequence continues at coordinate 25,445,891 of NC_134871.1, forward strand.
CACTCATGTGCACAAAATAAAATAAATAAACTTCCAAATTAGAAGTAAAATCTTAAATAAAAACCACTTGAATAAGATGACTAATAAATTTGCTCTGACTGGCATGCAGAATTTTTCACACCAAATGCAGACAGACAGTCTTCTAAAGCAGTTAGAGGTGAGCTGAAAGGATCCATGTGCTACCAGAGAGATATGAGACCAAACACATTCTTCAGTGGAGAATTATACTACAAGTCATTTTTTGAAATTTTAACACAACACATCTGAGTCATGCCTGAGTTAAGGAAGAAATCACAACTGAAATCAGGAAACACTGAGTGGTAAGAGAAGTAGTACTCACCAAAACTTCTGGATGCAGCTAACGCCATGCTTAGAAGGCAGAAGAGGACCCTAAACACATATATTAGGAAGGAAGGAAGGAATGCAGAATACCAGTATTCTAAGGGTTTGTTTCAGAAAGATGAAAAAAATGCAATACATTGAAACCAAAGAAAAGGCAGGCAGATCTCTGAGTTCGAGGCCAGCCTGGTCTACAGAGCGAGTTCCAGGACAGCCAGGGCTACACAGAGAAACCCCGTCTTAAAACAAAACAAACAAACAAAAGAGCAGGGATTAAGGAAAAAAAAAAAAGCCAGGTGGTGGTGGTAGCCCAGCACTTGAGAAGCAGAGGCAAGTAGATCTGAGTTCTGGACCAGCCTGGTCTACAATGTGAGTTCCAGGACAGCCAGGGCTACACAGACACAGACCCCCCCCCAAAACAAGCATAAATAAACAAACTAATAAACTGGGGGAGGGCCTGAGAGATGGCTCAGCCGTTAAGAACACTGGCTGCTCTTCCAGGCCACCTGGGTTCAATTCTCAGCACCTACATGGCAGCTCACAACTGTCTGTAACTCCAGTTCCAGGGGATCTGATATCCTCACAAATGCATACATGCAGGCAAAACACAAATGCACATAAGGTAAAAATAAATAAATCATTAAGAAAAAAGAAAATTTAATATATAATTTTTATTGGGTGGTGGTACACACTTGTAATCCTAGGTCTCAGGAGGCAGAGGCAGGGAGATTGCTGAAAAGTCAAGGTCAGCCTCAACCATATAGTAAGTTCTAGGCCAGCAGGACTCCACAGCAACACCCCACCCCCAAAGTAAATAAAAATGTTAAGCCACACAATAGTAAAAGAAAATACAAATGAGTATTTCTAGAGTGTCCGGAATAAACAGCTTAAGCACATCATTGAAGGTGGAGATCATGAAGCAAAAGACAGTATTCTGGATGCAGTGGCAACAGGATCAGCTACAAGCCCGAGGCCAGCCTGGTCTAGGTCTACAGATCGTTCAGGGCCAGCCAGGGCTACATAGTGAGACACTGTCTTAAAATCAATCAATCAAAAGGCACCCTCACTGAATGGGGCACAGTGGCAGGATTTACCCGTTAGAAATGACGTCAAGACCGTTAGTACAGCTCATCCCAGCATGGGAGGCAGATACAGGTAGATCTCTGAGTTCGAGGCCAGCTTAGTCTACAAAGCAAGTTCCAGAACAGCCAGGGCTACACAGAAAAACCCTGTCATGAGAAACAAAACAAAATGGCAAAAAAAAAAGATCACCTTTGCATTTAAATTTCAAGTGAAATTCCCAACAAGCAGTAAGAATTTGCTCTGACAAATATCTTTATTCAACAGAGTCTTTGGTGGAGAATCATTTGCACATTGAACTTGACAGGAATCAAGAGGGTGAAACTCCCTACCTCCCGGACAGCAGGCAACCCTTTGCTCCAGTCTTTCTTTGCCCATTTATCATGATGTTCCCTGCAGGGAGTATAAGGTATATATGTCCAAGACATCCCATAGCTCATGAAGGCATGCCACTCACCCAGACAATAAATATTTATTAAGCCTATCTCTGCGCTGGGCCCTGAGCCGAAGACTGAGGACATAGCTGGGAAACAGATCAATCCCCTCTACAGCTGTGGTGCTTGAGGTCCGGGGCCACTCCTGGCACACCTCTCACTTGGCGACGCGATCCAAGTCAACATGGCCAGTTCCCACTGGAAGCCGCGCTCTCATTTCCCAGAGCCCTTGGTACCGTGAAATTTCTCAACACCAGTTTGCAAGTCACCCTTCGTACTGAGACTGCAACTCTCTCCCCGAAAAGTCAAATAACATTTCCAAGTATTTCTCCAACTAAATTTTAAACATTCAGAGTCCTGCTTCAAAACAGCCATCCTTGACAGACCACAGCAGCAGCAAATCATGGGTCAGCTATACGGCCCGGGGGCCACAGGGCCTGCTCAGCCTGCAGACCGCGGTCGGATCCCTCCGAGACGGAGGGAGGAGAATGACACCCACAAGTTGTCTTCTGACCTCAATGCTTGTGTGCTGTGGTGCACGTGCACACACACACACACACACACACACACACACACACACACACACACACACAGAAATGAACGAAACTTAACAGAAACTCTTACCCTGCAGGATGGGAGGGAGATGAGACCCAGCAGAGGAAAGTGTGAAAATGCCTGGGGGCACGCACGGCTCAGCATTGAGGAGGTCAGCTCTCACTGCTCCTGCAGAGGACCCAAGTTCTGTCCCCAGAACCCGTGCTGGGTAACGTATAACCGACTGCACCTCCAGCTCCAAGGAATATATGATGTCTCTGGCCTCTGCCGGCACTCACGTGTGTACACATGTAAACACACATGCAAACACACATGCAAACATACACACAAACACACACGCAAACACACATGTAAACACACATGCAAACATACACGCAAACACACATGTAAACACACATACAAACACACATGCAAACACGTAAACACACATGTAAACACACACACACTTGAAAATGAAACTAATCATTCAAAACATATCAGAAACAGTGCGAAGAGGTAGGGGGGTCCTGGGCAAGGTATAAGGCCGTGGGATTTCACCTCTCAGTGCCATGACCAGCACAGTGACATCGCCAACCCAGCCCTAGGGATGCCCGGTCCTTGAGTAGCAGAGGGGAGCACCCATTTCTGCACCCAGTTTTCTTTCCATTTCTTTCTGTTCCAACCCAGAAAGCTGAACTGTCACTGTCCAGAACCTGATGCTCAGGTTCAAGCATAGCGAGATCAACAGATGTTGGTGACAATGGACAGACACATGGGACCCGAGGCTGTCACAAGTACAGATGGCCTGGCCTGGCCTGTCATATGCAGATTTTGGTCAAGAAGAGATGAAGGGTTTTTTTTGTTGTTGTTGTTTTTATTGTTGCTGGTGTTTATTGTGATTAAACATCACAAAACTTAGCAATTTAAGACAAATGCAATGTTTATTGATTTGTCATAATCTGAGGATTGAAAGGGCTCAGCTGGGAGATCCCTGCTTCCTCACTGCAGCTCAAAGCATATAACTGTATTCACCAGGGGTTGGAACTGGTAGACCAGCACGGCCCCTCTCCAACCCGGGTATCTCCAGCCCTCCTTCCCCTCCCTCTTCTTCTGGAAGCCCCATCACCGTGTAGAAGTCTATGATGAATAAGCTTACCATATTGCAGATGGCTTCTAGAATACCTGTCTCAAGGTTTCCACACGAGGGTGTCTACTACCTGGTCCTATTTCCCTATGGCCAAAGCAAGTCACGTGGCCAATGCCAGTAGGAGACACCACATAGCTCTGTTTGGAGGGGTGTCTGGTAGCAGGCACCCATTTAACAATCTACTAGAGGAACCAAGACCAGAAGGCAGGGGAGGAATGGGGATGAAAAGAAGAGATGTGGCGGAGACCATGTGTGGAGTGTGGCTACCCCCCAAGACAGTGGCCACCACTGGAGTTAGAGGTGGGCCGAGGGAGTCACACTACGTAGATGAACAAAGTGTTCATTGGCTGGTAGAGCAGATGCAGCCTGGAGTGAGGCCAGAAGGTTGTAATTAGAGACAGAAGCTGAGGCAAGAGAAAAAAAATGGTCAGGTTCTCATAAAGCAGAGGGTTGGAAAGAAATGCTTACAGATCCTTTAAACTGTTGTTTTTTAAAATAAGCCGGGTGGTGGTGGTGGCGGCGGCGGCGGCGGCGGCGGCGGCGGCAGAGGCGGCGCACGCCTTTAATCCCAGCACTTGGGAAGCAGAACCAGGTGGATCTCTGTGAGTTCAAGGCCAACCTGGTCTACAGAGTGAGATCCAAGATAGGCACCAAAACTACACAGAGAAACCCTGTCTCGGAAAAAAAAGAAAAAAAAAAGATTTAAGCTCTCTTTCCTTTCCACTCCTTCTTTCCGTCTGTCCTCTCTCTCTCTCTCTCTCTCTCTCTCTCTCTCTCTCTCTCTCTCTCTCTCTCTTTCTCTCTCTCCCTCTCTCTCTCTCCCTCTCCCTCCCTCTCTCTCTCCCCGCCTCTCCCAATAAAGCTCTAAAAAGGTAAAAAATAAAATAAAATAAGCCTTTAACTTTGCTCCTAGGATGCTTTCTTATTTTGGAGGGATGGAGGCCTTGTGACATCTGGGTGGTTTCCTGAAAGGTCTTCTCTTCCATCTCCTAGTTCTTAAACCCCATCCTCTGCACCCTTCTCAGGAGGTTCATCGGGGTTACCCTCTTGCCGAGTTCCAGGAGCATTTGCCAGAGTGCTCCAGCTTGGAGACAAGCTTTGAACACAGCTCAGGCCAACCCTACTTTCATACATAAGATGGTTGGCGTGTTTGCGCAGAGTTGAAAACGAGAATAGTTTAACTGATATGTAGTAAGGGGCAGAGAGTCTCACTGTGATTTCCAAGGTTCCATGGCTCTCTTTGACCTCATCTTCTGCTCTTCCCTCAATTCTCCAACCTAGGCATTCTGACATTCAAGTCCCATGTCATGGAGCCTCGAACAGGCTGTATATGGCTGTCTAGAAGTCTTTCCCAGAATATCTACTTGGCTTCCTCAGCTCCTTCAGAACTACTGATTGGCATTAAATCACTGGTCACTTTCTTAGCCATTTTCTGACACTATTTAATTTGCAATATTCTTTCCTTGTGAGCAGTGTCGTTCTCTGCTCTGTCTGGAGAGCCTGTGACCAAGTAAGGGTCAGACATGTCTATGTCATTTACAGTTGCTGTTGGTCGTGTGATTTATTTTGCAGTTCCCAAGATTCCAGGATCTGAATCTAACACTCGGACAGTTAACTCACAGGGAGCAGCAGGGTTACCCTCTTGCCGAGTTTCAGTCTTCCTGGCAGCTGAGAAGCCCTTGACCTTGGACAGGTCCCTCGCTTCTGCAAACCTCATCTGCAAAAGGCAAGTCACAAATGTCATTCTTATCTCCAGTGTCCCTGTGGAGACTGAAAGAGCTACAAAGCATGGGACTCAAGGTCATGGCGCACAGCACGGAGCTCGTGTTGAAAAACCAGCAAGCCGGAAAGCGAGGCGTGGCCCTGCCCTGTCATGCTGGTCGGTGTGGCCCTTGCCCGAGCAGTGCCAGGGCTTAGGGCCCAGCCTAGGCCTCTCCTGCGGGAAATGCTTGGGGTTGCTTAGCCAATGAGCTACCTGTCCCTTGAGAACCCAGTCTCTCTGGTGTTAATAATGTCCTCACCAGTCACAAGTCTACACCCGTTTCTTAGAGGAGATGAAATGTATGGATACTGTGGGTAAAAATGAGTGTGGTAACGTTCCTTTTGAAGACTGGCACATATGCATCGCTTCTACTCAGGTTTTTCATTCAAAAGATATTTATCACATGCTTTTCTTTTTTTTAAAAATTGTTATACTTAAAATTTTTATTTTGTATATAGATGTCTATGTGCGTGTGTGCGCACATCTGGAAGACAGAGGACAGTGTGTGGGAACCAGTTCTTCCCACCACATGGGTCTCAGGACTGAACTATGGCAAGTACCCGAAGATCCCTCAGAAGTTCTTCTAGAAACATCTAAAGGAGCCATACCCTCTGGCTGCAGACAGCTCACCTCTTCACAGAACCTTCAGGTCTGAACCAGAAAATAGTACTGGATTTCTTTGCTGTTGTTCTTTGGTTTTTGAGACAGGGTTTCTCTGGGTAGCCCTGGCTACAGCCCTGTGTAGTCCTGAAACACTGTCTGGAGACCAGGCTGGCCTCAAACTTAGAGATCTGCCTGCCTCTGCCTCCTAAATTCGGGGATCAATGGCATGCGCCACCATGCCCTGCAGTTCTTGATATCCTAATGCTGGCTGCTGTGTGGTGTAGGGCAGGCCATTCCTCCGGAAGCCTGATATTAAAGTGAATTCTCAGGAGGGACAATTTCTTAGCATGCCCCTTCTGGAAGGATCTGATCACAATACAAAGGGAGGATCTTTTACAGACTGTTCATTACTTATTTAAAACATAATGGAGTTCTAGGGACATGGGGGTCCAGGGCTCCACATCTGGCCTTGGCGTAGTTTACATTCCATAGGGAGATTAGCTATGCCTGCAAGCAATTGCAATAACGCCTGTCACGATGCATGCATGGCAGAAGAGAGAGGACTTAGGACGTGCCTTAACAACTTTGTGGGAGACACAGACAGTCACTCAAGTGACTACATCGGTAAGACCAAGTCACCTGAAAGAAGCAATAGGTGGCCTGCGTATAGAATGGCAAAAAGAGAAGCCCGGCATGTTGGGGACCCCAGACAGTGATGGAGGAGCTGGTGTGGGCAGCAACAAAGAGCTAGGAACGGGAAGTCCTGCCCACCAGCAAGGAGGAGCTCTGGAAACCTGTGAGCAAAAGTAGGTCACCCCAGACTTGTGTTTAAGAGAGCTCACTCCGAGGCAAGGCCCCCATGCTTGACATTATCCAAGGTTGTGTGCTTTAGGAGTGGTCTGCATCATCTTCTCAGAGACTAGCTGGAGACATCTCACATCTCCAGGTAGGGAGCAGAGTCACAAGGGAGGCCATCCAAGCCGCCAAGACCCCAGGTGAGCCCAATCAGCTGGGCTATCGTGATCACATGCTATGAGGAGGGCGGACAACAGTTTGCACACTGCTCTGCACCCTCTGCAGACTGCTGAAGAAGGAACCACCATTCTGGACACGCACATTCATTGGGACCAGCTGGGAGAGGAGAGGGCAAGGTGGGGGGGCCGAGAGGGACATAGGATGAGTCTGCTGGAAGGCAGGTGCTTTGGGGGCTGCCTCGTCAGGCTGCTCTTCTTCCGTGAGACCAGTGACCGCTAGCGACTCCTTCCTTCTGGCCATCATCACTCAGGCAGCAAACCTGCTACAGAGATTCGAATGGGAGTTAAGTTCCAGGAGCATCAGCAGAAGAACGTGTGTGTGTGTGTGTGTGTGTGTGTGTGTGTGTGTGTGTGTGTGTGTGTGTGTGTGTGTAGGGCGGGTAAAACGGGGAGGACAGGGAATCTACAACGTGCCTGTAACAGTGGAGACGTCTGTGTGGCCGTAGAACAGGACAGAGGGACTGAAATATTCCCTCTGTCACTGGTTTCAGGCCACTCCCAGGGTACAAACGCCCCAGCATGCCTGTACTTCCCAGAGGCCTGCTCATGGGTCACACTACTGCCAGAGTCTGAGGTACTTAGCCTGGGAAAGCCGTCAGCACACACACACACATACACACACACACACACACACACACACACACACACACACACACAAAGGGGAGAAACTGGGCCTGCCACACCTGCTCAACATTTCTCTTTTTAAGGCAGGGTTTCATTGTGTAGCTCTGGCCAGCTTGGAATTTGTTATATCAGCCAGGCTGGCCTAGAATTCAGAGATCTGCCTGCTTCTGCCTCCTAAGTGCTGAGATTAAAGGTGTGTGCTGCTGTGCCCAGACCCTGCCAGAGGTTTAAAACATCTGCAGGATGGCAGCCATAATGCTTGGCACCACAGGAAGGGATAAAGGAGACTGACCCTAAGCCGTCTCCTCCCTGGCTCTCTTCTGAGATGCCTTGGCTCTCCCTCTTCAGTGGTGCTGTGCTTTGTTTTGGGGCTGCCCTTTACCCACATGTTTTCTTCACCTCCCCTGATTCCCTGTAAGACTGTTACCAGCTCTCCATCTTGTTCCACTCCAATCAGGCCAGGCTAGACCAATCAGAAACTCCTCCCTGCTGTGGAAATTAACTTGAACTGAGGCGGCTTGAGCGGCTTTCTTGCAGGTCCCGCATCATGGGGACCTTCACCCCAGCTGTCTGTTAGCACCCTCCTCAGTGTCCCTGTGATCCCAGGGTTCCCACCACTTCCCATAACTCGTTTTTGCTTACTCAGTAGAGACTGTTTCTGTTGCTTGTCATCAAAGTCCCCAGAGGTAGCCCTACTTCAATGGTAACCTCTGAGAAAGCGCTTAGCTGACGCCATGTGTCAGGAAGCCCCTGGACAAGGGCAGCTCCACAGCAAGAAGGAAGGAGAAGAATGCTTGCCAAGGAGACGCCAAGGGAAACAAGTGCTAAGGAAAAGAAAAAGCATAGAGACACAGAAATTAAAGGATGGACAAGTGTAGAGAAATGGGCCGCTGATAATGACACCTCAGATCGACAAGCAGGATAAATGACGAGTTACTGCTCCATCCAGCAGTGACACCCACACTTCCGGAAATGTTCAGTTGGTCTTCAGAAGTCTATTTGAAAAGGGGAGGGGCAAAATATATCTGTATCACTTTATTTTTAAGATTTATTTATTACGTATGCAGTGTTCCGCCTGCATGTCTGCCTGCAGGCCAGAAGAGGGCGCCAGATCTCATTGTAGATGGTTGTGAGCCGCCATGTGGTTGCTGGGAATTGAACTCAGGACCTCGGGAAGAGCAGTTCTTAACTGCTGAGCCATCTCTCCAGCCCTCTGTATCATTTTCTAATATGTAGAATCGGTGCCTAAGAATTGCTAGGATCCAGTAGGTAGGCACCTACAATTTATTGTTGTCACATGACTCTTAGAGTTTCCCAACAAAGTAGGTGGCTTACTGTCCTTAATAAAAACAACTGTTGAAGAAATAATAGATTGGTAAATTTGTTTGCCACCTATCTCTGTCACACACACACACACACACACACACACACACACACACACACACACACACACCAGCCCTCCTGGTACTGTGTATAAACAAAGTTGTTTCCTGATATAACAGAACTAATTTCCTTTTATAACAGAAATAGACCATTAAGAAAATCTCAAAGCCTCTAGTGCCACTTATTTAGGACGATTTTACTTCTTCTGAACACTTTAAAGAGTGTGTAATGAGCCACTATTGGGAGGACTGGTTTCTGAATTTGTAAATTTCACCTGGAAAAGATAAACCCATGCCATGGAGTATAGATGAAAAATCTGAAGACGGATTTTGAAGGGCGTGCTAACAAGATGTTAGTGGCAATAAGACTGTTTCAAGATACAACTTTCGAAGTCAGAGTGGGTGGATCAAAGCCAGCCCCCCTCACCTTTAGAAATGTGGGAAGCCGTGGGCCCCTTCAGTCTGTTCTATTCATATATTCACGGTGTGTGGTCCTCCATTTCCACCTGGCTGTGTTGACGTCTGCAGGGTGGTCACAGGATCGTCACACGGTGGTCTGTCAGTCTACCACGGAGCTGTGAGCTAGGAGGGACTTGGTCTTTCATCTCTGAGGCCTGCTGACTACAGTCTGCAGCACAGAACAGGTGGAGAGGAAGAAGGAGGGAGAAACAGAGCTGACTCGAGGAACTCGTTTGGAATTATGAAAACCTCCAGTCCCGGGTCACTGTGGGGCAGTGAAGAAATGTAAAACTCGGAGTTAGGCGCCAAGTGTGTGCTCACTATCTCTTCCACATAGTGTGGATCTCCTTAGATGAAGCACTGCCCGACAAGCCTCAGTGTTCTCTTCTGCACACTGGGGTTGTTTTTTCTACCTGAAAGTTAGGCAGGGTGGGTAATGCACGCCTGGAATCCCGAAGTTCGGGGGGCCAGTAATTCATTGTAGCTGTGCTCCATTGGAAATTTAAGCCAGCCTGGGCTACATATGAGACCCCTGTCTCAAAAAAAAACAAAACAGAACAAACAAACAAGCAAACAAAGAACAGGTCTTGTTGTGATTAAAAGAAATAAAATAAGGTGGGAACGCTTAGCAAACTGTCGAGTGCGGTCTGATTGTCCCACTGCCGTCATTATCCTAGAGTCACAGCCATCCTCAGCCAAGGCCTCTGAGTCTAGTCTGACCAAGGCTTGTACTGGGACGGGGAATCTACAGGAAAGAACCGGTCTGCTCTAACTGGAGCTCCTTCCTCTTTCCATGACGGGTATAGAAGTAGTGTTTTCATCTTCTTAAACCAAAAGCCACAGCAATTTCAATCATTTGTTAAAGGCCTCCAGCTAAATCAATGCTTAAATATACAGATTCCAAGGCCTCAGTCCCTAGGAATTCAGTTCAGTTGCTCTACAGAAGTGGTTCTCAACCTGTGGGTCCTGACCCCTTGGGGGGGAATCTAATGACTTTTTCACAGGGGTAGCATATCAGATATCCTGCATATCAGATATTTACATTACAATCATAACAGCAGCAAAATCACAGTTATGAAGTGGCAACAGAACCAATGTTGTGGTTGGGGTCACCACAGCAGGAGGAACTGTTTGAAGAGTCGAAGGATTAGGAAGGTTGAGAGCCGCTGCTCTGGAGTGAGGGTGGGGATTCGCTGTTCTGAGACAGTCTCACTCTGCTGCCTGAGCTCGTCTCAAACTCACCAGCCTCTACCTCAGCCTGCTAGGGACGGGCAGTGCAGGTGTGCCCCAGGGCAGCCCAGGTGTGCCCCAGGGCAGCCCAGGTGTGCCCCAGGGCAGTGCAGGGCAGCACAGGTGTGCCCCAGGGCAGCACAGGTGTGCCCCAGGACAGTGCAGGGCAGCACAGGTGTGCACCAGGGGCAGCGCAGGTGTGCACCAGGGCAGTGCAGGTGTGCACCAGGGCAGCACAGGTGTGCCCCAGGACAGTGCAGGGCAGTGCAGGTGTGCCCCAGGGCAGCACAGGTGTGCCCCAGGGCAGTGCAGAGCAGCGCAGGTGTGTTCCAGGGCAGTGCAGGTGTGCCCCAGGGCAGCACAGGTGTGCCCCAGGGGCAGCGCAGGTGTGTTCCAGGGCAGTGCAGGTGTGCACCAGGGCAGCACAGGTGTGCCCCAGAGCAGTGCAGGGCAGCACAGGTGTGCCCCAGGACAGTGCAGGGCAGCGCAGGTGTGCCCCAGGACAGTGCAGGGCAGCACAGGTGTGCCCCAGGGCAGTGCAGGGCAGCGCAGGTGTGCCCCAGGGCAGTGCAGGGCAGTGCAGATGTGCCCCAGGGCAGTGCAGGTGTGCCCCAGGGCAGTGCAGGTGTGCCCCAGGGCAGTGCAGATGTGCCCCAGGGCAGTGCAGGTGTGCCCCAGGGCAGCACAGGTGTGCCCCAGGGGCAGCGCAGGTGTGTTCCAGGGCAGTGCAGGTGTGCACCAGGGCAGCACAGGTGTGCCCCAGAGCAGTGCAGGGCAGCACAGGTGTGCCCCAGGACAGTGCAGGGCAGCGCAGGTGTGCCCCAGGACAGTGCAGGGCAGCACAGGTGTGCCCCAGGGCAGTGCAGGGCAGCGCAGGTGTGCCCCAGGGCAGTGCAGGGCAGTGCAGATGTGCCCCAGGGCAGTGCAGGTGTGCCCCAGGGCAGTGCAGGTGTGCCCCAGGGCAGTGCAGATGTGCCCCAGGGCAGTGCAGGTGTGCCCCAGGGCAGCGCAGGTGTGCCTCAGGACAGTGCAGGGCAGCCCCTGCAGCTCTTTAGTCCTCAGGTGTTCTGGTGTCATTTCCGCTGTTGCGATAAAAACAGCCTGACCCGAAGCAAGTGGGGAGCAAGAAGCCAACTGGCTTACAACTCCGGGCTACAGTCCATCATTTTGGAAGTCACAGAGACAGACGCTTGAGACAGAGGACCCCACCACACCCACAGACAAGGCACCCATGCCGCCTTCCTGCTTGTGCTCAGCCAGCTTTCTTCATTCTTGTGCAGTTCAGGACCCTGCCCAGCAAACGATGCTGCGCCCAGTGGGCTGGGCCCTCCCTCCCCCACATCGATTAACAGTCAAGACAATCTCCCAGGGACATGCGAAAGGCCAACCTCCTCCAGGGGCTTCCTTAGTTGAGACTCTCTTCCCAGTGACTCTCAGTTGTGGTGAGTCGACATTTAAAACTAACCAGCATGTGGGGTTTAACACGAGTCCTCATAAATGGTAGGTATATACTCTACCAGTGAGCTGGCCTGGGGAAACCCATATTTAAAAAGTTCTTTTGACAGTTCTCCCCTGAGAGACAGAGGCATGCCACCGAGACCCTTCCCCCAAAGGCAGGAGAGACAGGCAGCTGGAGTCTGAGCTATGGTGCCCTGCAGGGAGAACCAACTTGTCCTGAAGGAGTCCGTCATCATTTCTCGGTGACATTACCGACCTGCGGGTAGATGTCATTCTCTACCAGGGACTTCCACCTCCCAGCAGTCACATTAGGCTGGGACTCAGAGCAATACACTGATCAACCCTCATCAGAGAAGCTTCTTCTTGCAATAGATGAACTAACACAGAGACCCACAACGGGACAGGGTACAGAGAGTGACAGACTTGGGAGCACTCAGCTGTCAATGGGGTGTCTTCATCAAACCCTCCTCTCAATGCTCAGGGGTCGCTGGGGAAGAGGAGCCAGGGAGACTACAAGCCCGCGGTGGCACGTGACTCCCAGGACACAGCGTCTTCCAGACACAACAGGGCTGACACACACACGACACAGAGTCCATGACAGCACCCACAAGACTGCACAGGTTCAAAGCAGACAAAGACCCAGCACTGAGGAGGGGAGGGGACCAAAGTCCCACCCTAACCAAGACCTTATTGCAATTGCTACCTCCCGGGAAAGGGAGATCAGTTTTCTCCAATGGAATGTCAGTGGGTCTGTCAACGACACCCCAGGGCGGACCCCAGGCCCAGGACTGGCCAAAACAAAATGGGCTTCATGTTTCTTGTGCTATCTTTGTTTCATTTGACTTTTGTTTTGATATTTTTGTCTTATTGGGTTTTCTGGGGTTTTTTATTATTATTATTTTCATTCTTTCTTTTTGAGAGAGAGAAAGAAAAAAGAAGATGAAATTGGGTTGTAGAATATGGGAGGAGTTGGGGGAGGAAAAACATGATAAAGATATGTTGTATGAAAAATGCTTTTTGAAGATTCTTAAAGACATATCCTCCAGCTGGTTTCCTCTTGGCACAATGTAGGGGATGGAAAGTCCCACCCAGCCAGCAAAATGAAACCCTACTTATTTAATTCTCCTGACTCGACCTGACTGTCTTCGTTAACTCTGAAGCCCCATGGCATGGTGATTTCTGAAGTTTGAAAATCTGTAAACTATTGGTGAAATTAATGGCTGGCTACCCACTACAGTAAACTGTTCGTCTTGATGCTTTTGTTAGATGAGAAGCCCTTGGGGATGGGACAGAGCTGCTAGCTCAAATACCAGTCAAGGGGAGTTACTTATGTGTCTTCAAGGTCAAGAATTACAACCTTGGGAGTGGGGGGTGGGGGGTGGGGGTGGAGAAGTGGGGGATGGAGAGATGGCTCAGAGGTTAAGAGCACTGGCAGCTCTTCTAGAGGCCCTGAGTTCAATTCCCAACAACCACACAATGGCTCATAGCTATCTATAATGATCTGATGCCCTCTTCTGGCCTGCAGATGTAGCTGCAGATAAAGTACTACATACATAAAATAAATAAATATTGTTTTAAAAAAAGAGTTATGACCTGCTAGTTTGGGAAATACTAAAGGAGTTACTCAATGTAAAAAATAAAAAATGAAAAGCTGCCTCAAGGAGTGTTATCTATGGCACTCAAATAAAAAAATAAGAAAAAATACCTAAGTGAATCCAGTGACTGATGGGCAGCCAGTCAGAAAGTCCGAACAGGCTTCTTTTTCTATTTTGTCAGGACACCTTCAAGCTTGCACAAAAGCTTATGAACATGCTCGCCTTACTGGCTGACAATCTAGCAAAAGCCAGAGTTCACGGCAATAGATTTGCCTCACCCGGTTGTTGCCGTTGTTACTTTGGAAAATTAATTTTCTCTGGGTCACAAAGAAACCTGGTATTTTAATACTAATTGCTACCTACCACAAGGACCCGGTGGCGACAGCCCAAACTCGCAGCAGAGATTCTGTTACCCCGCAGAGAGACTCCCCCTGGCCCCCAAATTACAGAAGACTGGGTCCCCCTCTTCCCCAGGCTCTGCCTTCTTACTTCTGCCATCCTGAGATTCCAGGCAGTGTGTGTGTGCTCAGTGCCTGTCAGGAAAAGGTTTTTTCATCTCCCTGTCCCTGGGAGAGAGGAGTCGGTGGCAGATGAGTAGAGAGTGTCCACTGAGCGGCACCCAAGCAAGAGTGCTGGTCTCCAGGGTCTGAGGTGATCATGTCAGACCGCGTCCTCCAACAGTTTCAGTCCAGAGAGGCTTCCAGATGAGTGTGAGTGTCTGTGTGTATGCATGTCTGTGTGTGTGTCTCTGTGTGTCTCTGTGTGTGTCTGCGTGTGTGTGTGCGCGCGCGCGCGCGCGCGCGTGTGTGTGTAGGGGTGTTTGTGTGTGTGTGTACGTGTATGCATGTGCGTGTGTGTGTGTGTGTGTGTGTGTGTGTGTGTGTGTGTGTAGGGGGTGTCTTTTTTCTTTTTCAGTCAGACTGGTAGGCTCTTGGCTCTAGATAACCAACATCACCTAACATCATTTCTTCAAGGTTACCACTGACTTCATAGAGTCCTTAACGTTGTCTAGTCAAGGGCTGAGGACGTGACTCAGCAGACAGAGAGCCTGCCTACCATGCACACAGCTCAGCACCACATAAAATCGGGCAAGGTGGCACACATCTGTAATCCCAGCACATGGGAGGTGGAGACAGTTGAATCAGAAGGTTGTCGTCTCTGGCTACATGGTCGGTGAGATAACACAGCAAGTATCTTCTGCTAACGCTGACCACCTGCGTTCAATCCCCGGCACCCACGCCGCAGAGAGAACTGACCCCACAGTCTGGCCTCTCATTTCCATGTATACACCATCATATGCACAAACACACATAAACAAAGATGTAAACACAACAGTTCGGTCACAACTGAAGATGCAAGATTCAAAGGCAAGCCACCCAACTGCTGTGACCCATGGATGCTGCCCAAAATAAGTCTCCTATAATCTATGCTGCTTTACTCAGGGTCAGGCCATATCATCCCACTGTAGGGAGTGGTCAACTTACTCTTTTCTCTCTGAAACTTGACAGGTCTATTCTATACAATAAACCAACAACAGGTAAGAGGGAAAAGGACAAAGGGAATGTATTAAATGCCTAAGGGATGGGAAGATTCCAATCAAATTCTGCTGTTGGAAATCAGCAATGCAATAGTGACGCAGGCGTATGAATTCAACTGTCCCAAGGACTCAGGGAATTCATAAATCTGCATGTGGACCCAAATCCCAAGCCCTGAGCTAATAATGTACCTAGAGGAGCCTGGTGGGTCTCCTGGAAGAAGCCTTTACACCTCTTTTATCCCCATTTCTTCAGTCATCACAGAATAAAGGCTATGGTGTGCCTTCATCTACTTCATGGTGTTCTTTGATCTTAAAATGTCGGGGGAAACTGAATGGTGCTTTGGACTCTTCAGAAAAACTATGCATTTCATCCTCTTCAGGCTTGAGAACATACTTCTGGGTTATGGTCCAGCACAAATGTTGCAAAAACTGGAATTCTCCATTCAATCCCATCGAGATTCTCATACAGGACTAAGGGGAATGTAAATGGGTTATGACCACTTTAAAAAACTGTTAGTGGTATTGAGTATGTATGGGTGAATGTTTGCACGTCCCATTCACTCCTGGGAAATAAGAAAACGCAAGGATATGTTCACCACAAGACAACTATGAGAATGTTCATCTCCTGTAACCCAAACAAGAGCTCGAAATTGTAAATTACCCAAAGCACCATCCACCATAGACTGGATTGGTAAATCACAATGTGTTCATATAAGGCTGCCATACAACCCATGACCTTCTCAAACATGAGCTTGAATGAAAGACACTACATGGAGAGAAGTATTGTATCTATGTAAAATATGTAACTCACGAGATCATGGCTATGCTGGGCTTAGGGAGGGAGACGAGAGGGTGGGGATACTTCAGGGATGCTGGCAATGTATCATTTTTGATCAGGGTGACGTTTGCACAAGAGTGTTTGGATTGCAAAGTTGGGTTAGATGTGTATGGTATGTGTATTGTCAAGCATGGTGGTGCAAGTTTTTAATTCCAGTGCTCAGAAGACAAAAGCAGGTGGGGCTCCATGAGTTCAAGGCCAGCCTGGTCTACTTAGTGAGTTCCAGGCCAGCCAGGGCTACACTGTAAGATCCTATCTTAAAAAAAAAAAAAAAAAAAGAAAAGAAAAGAAAAAAAGAAATCAAGCCTGAGAATATCTATCTAATTCATACTTGATGATACTCTCCAAGGGAAAGCAGAAATTTCTAGAAGTACCGTTTTCCTTTTAAAAGATGCTGGAAAGAACCCCTTTTCTGCAGCCACTGAACAGTCTTTTCCTGCCTGAAACCTAAACATTACCTAAAAAGCAAAGCCCACTAGGTACTTTATACAAAAGCTTCATGAGTGAATAATACATTTCAGCCTGTCTTCTGAGATGGAAAATGCTGTCTCCCTAGCCGGAGGAACTCCATATTCACTTCAAAACATGCCTTGCAGCAGCTCAGAAGGAAATGTCTGTGAGCTGCATTGCTGATGGAGGTTTACAGAAATGCAGGTAAGAAAAAGGGTACACCTTACAGCATCTGGATAAAGCCCAGTGGGTCACCGTGTGTTTCTTAACCATTTATTTTCATTTTCTATGTGGGTGCTGGGGGTCACCCACAGAGACTGTCAGTTACAGGTGATGAGAGCCCCCTCCCCCCCCCCAGTGTGGGTGCTGGGGACTGTGTGTGGGTCCTCTGCAGCAGCCTACCCTAACTGCTAAGCCTTTTCTCCAGCTTCCCCTTCCATGTGCGCTTTTTTTTTTTTTTTTTTTTTTTTTTTTTTTTTTTTTGGTTTTTCGAGACAGGGTTTCTCTGCGTAGCTTTGCGCCTTTCCTGGAGCTCACTTGGTAGCCCAGGCTGGCCTCGAACTCACAGAGATCCGCCTGGCTCTGCCTCCCAAGTGCTGGGATTAAAGGCGTGCGCCACCACCGCCCGGCCCATGTGCGCTTTTAAAACATCCTTCTAAAAATGACTTTAGTTTGGGACTAAGGATGTAACTTCTCTGGTGTGCACAAGACCCTGAATTCCAGCCCCATCACTGAGGGGAGGAAGGTGCATGTTCATTTTTAAGTTAATCAGTTCAGAGAAGTGTGAAGAAGAAATCAATACAAAAATAAAGATCATCCTCCTGCCACCCTCCCATTCAAGAAATCCCTGAGGCATAGATAGGAACTGTTTTGTAAACTTGGGTGTCAACTGAAACAAAAAGCAAATTGTAAAGGGAATCACACAGTTAGCCCCACCCCACTCTCTTACAGAGGAGAGGAACTTCAGGGGCTGTAACTGGCCTTTCTAGTCCCGCCTTTGATGAGATGAGTGTTCTGATAAGGACATAGTTGGGATTCTAAGGCTCTTCTCACGCTGTATCCACCTGACGCTGGGGTGGGAGGCAGATGGAGGGCAGTTTGCTTGCCCGGAGGACTTTTTGGCAGAAGGGTTCACAGAATGAAAGCAGAGGCGGTCACACAGCCAAGAGGAAGGGAAGGCATCAGGAAAATGAGGACTGGACGATCTGGACCTGGTCTCAGTCTTGATGGGGGCGGGGAGGGGGCATAACGGAGCAGCACGCCACCCACCGACCTAAGAGTTCTTAGATAACGTCCCAGCTTCTTCAGGAACTTTGGAAGGAAAGTCTCCATCTCAGGCTGTATTGTTCTTCTCAGGGGTCTGTCTTTGGAGCCGAGCACAGAAATAAAATCCTGTTTGTTGTATGGCTCCTTCTCAGATTGGTTCTCCAGTTTCTCACAAAAAAAAATATAAATCAATATAATAATTATGGGGGGGGGATGCTAAAGAGTGCAAACCCTGGCGTTTCATCAGGCTGTAAGGGTAAGCGTGAAGGTGTGGGTTTCTGAGAGTGGGACATTTTGATGATGTGAGTGCATCTATACATGTGTGAAGACGTATATATGCATGAGTGTGTGCGTGAATTTGCTGCGGGTAGATATGTGAGTATACGGAGTGTGTGGATATAAATTTGTGTGACTCCGTGAGTATGCATATATACAAAGGCATGGGTCTGTGCATGCAGATGCACCTGTTTAAAGAACAGGTGCATGGCAGTGTGTGTGCATGCTGCTGTGTGTGTGCACATGCGCTGTTCCCATTTTCCCTCATTTGCCACAAGATGACAAGAAAGCTCCAGGGAGTTTTCCAAGGGCAGTCTGCACTGCTCTGAGAAGCTGCCAGGTTGACTGTGGGCAGCCACTCAGCATGCCCACCCTCCACACCACAGCTCCATCCGCCACTCACTCCATGGGCTGAGGCTTGACTTGGGGTCTGGCGGAGGGGTGACGTGTTCAGTCCCACAGAGGGCTGAGGTGTGGCCATGAACACCAGGTTTGGAATCAGATGGACTTGGTCTCTAACACATGCTCTGCCTGCAGTGGATAAGGGGCTGAGCGAGCCACATACTTCTCTGACCCTCCCTTTCCCTGTTTAACAGAGTACAGCAGTAACACTCCGGGTGAAAACAAAATAAATGACAAGTTTATCTGGACGAACAAGGAAAATCTTTCCTCGGTGTTTCTTTTTTCCAGGCTGCCACGTGAGCCTAATTAATCCACGGGGAAGCCAGGCTCCATGAGAGGTTTGCAGGCCCATCTTAATGACCCATTAGGCCTCTTCGGAAGCCATTGACAAATAAAGTCCTGGGGTCACAAAGAGTTAACGCACTAGAGCTGGGACCGCACAGCTTGCAGAGGTTAGCCTTGCGTTCTTCAAGAGGAACCAGGAAAAAGTACCCCACTGCTGGCTGGAAATACCGCCCGGAGAGAGTGATGCCTGCTTAAAAATGAAATACTACACCCGTGTCAGTTGATTGCCTGGCTCTTCCAGGACCCCGAAACGAGCTAAAGAAAGGCCGCCTCAGCAGGGAGGCCGCGGTGGCGCTGGGGACCAGACAGGGAACAATGACGGAGTGGCTGCCAGGCCACCTGCCCGGGAGGCGGGACCTGAGTCAACAAAGCCAC
The DNA here is from genome assembly GCF_049852395.1 of Peromyscus maniculatus bairdii. Lineage (NCBI taxonomy): Eukaryota > Metazoa > Chordata > Mammalia > Rodentia > Cricetidae > Peromyscus > Peromyscus maniculatus. The sequence continues at coordinate 25,465,061 of NC_134871.1, forward strand.
TAGGCAAACAGTTGTGCCCAGTTTGCACAGTGCTTAAGGCTTGTGGGCCGGCCGAGGAGCGCTGGAAGCCGCCACACATCCTCCGTTAAATCCGAGCCAAGCTCGCAGCCCAGAGCTTTGTGTACACGACTCCACGGAAAGATGGCGTCCCCGGGGTGCGGGGCGGCCCCGGGCGAGCCGGGACCCTGGGCGGGGGCTGCACCCCGGGGTGGCTCCCCAGCCTGCATCCTCACACGGTGGGGCTGGGTCCCGTTATCCTGATGAAACACTGGCAGCGTGGAGAGAATCAGGAGTGGGAGGAGTCGGCGGAGGCCTCTCTAGCCTCTGTCGTTTAGACGCAGTGCGGAAAAGCAGCTTCCAAGGTGGCCAGGGGGCTTGAGAAGACGAGGGAGGATGGACGTCTGGGCCAGAGACCCCTGTCAGTCTTCAAAGCAGGCCTCGGGGCTCCAGCAGCGGCACACCTCCGCTTCCATGCTTAGGGCATCTTCCACCCCAGCAAGTAGAGGCGGGACGGATTTGAATTAAAGCACTTTTGGGATGTCTTAAGTGTGGTGGATGCTGAGATGCATTAATGCACGAGATGTGCTTATGCCTTGGTTACCATGAAAATATCTTTGTGAGAGGTGGAGGAGGTCATCCACAGGATAACCTGCACTGTGTAACATTCCATATTTTGGAAGCAGTAAGAGGTGAGAAGAAAGCAGGCAGATGCCCAAAGGTACGGCTTCACGTAGAGCCAGGCGACGGTTCACGTGTGCCTGCTGTTCCGTGGATGCACGTCCCTCATCTCTGCCACAGGAAAGTTTGCTGGGTCCAGCATGTTGGCTCATGCCTGAAATTCTAGCACCCAGGAGGCTGAGGCAGGAGGATGCCCGTGAATTCAAGGTCTGCCTAGGTTACATAGTGAGACCTTATCTCAAAAAAAAAAAAAAAAAAGAAAAGAAAAAAGGCGGGGGGGGGGGGATAGTGGTGTTGGCGCTTCTGGGTCAGAGCTGCAAATGGATTCTGAGAATTATGATGGTATCAGCCTTAGCCAGGCCTAAGAGCCTTGATGTTTTCTGCTTTAAACTTTCTTCCCCTAAACCAGGCAGTAATGGCCCATGCCTTTCTGGTTACAGAAGCAGGTGGATTTCTGAGTTGGAGGCCAGCTGGGTCTACAGAGTGAGTTCCAGGACAGCCAGGGCTACACAGAGAAACCCTGTCTCCAAATTTAAAAAAAAAAAAAAAGCAAGCAAACAAACAAAAATTCTCCTCTTCCTTCCTCAAGATCTGGATTCCTTCTCAGCAGTGATTTTCAGTCAGGGAGCTAGGTGTGCCCTCAGGTGACCTTTGTCAGTCCCGGGAGATGCTCAGTGATTGCAGCCAGGGCTGGAGTGTTAGTGTAGGTGGATCAGAGCCCTGTCTGAACATCTGACAATGCCCAGCTCCCCACATCAGAGAACTCTCCAGCTCCGAATGTCAACAGTGCTGAGGTTGGACTGTGCTTTCATGTCATGGTGTTATTGAAAAGCATCTGTTTAACTAAGTCGCAATACAGTCTGGATGGCTGACAGTCCACATAGAAACCTTCTAGGGCGAGTTGATTTTAAAAGAGCTTTCTATTTGTTCGAGAGCTTTAAATCAGGCCCTCTCCCTCTCTCTCAATCTCTCTTTCCCTCTTCCCCCTCTGTCACAATCATCACACACACACACACACACACACACACACACACACACACACACACACACACACACACACACAGAGTTCTGGGAGAAACCTTTTGTGTGTTGGGGAGGCCCTCGGGTTGTTCCTGCTGGGTTGCTATGACATCCACCTACTCCACGGCTGTAGATAGACCAGCACTGCCGAGTGTTCCTGCCCAAGGCTGAAGTGAAGACACTGGTGTGACGTCTCCACCTACCTGCAGATGCTGGAAGCACAAATGTGGACAGACAAACCACTCTAATCCGAATGACTGGGTGATAGGCAAGCCCGGTGCTAAGTCAGAAACCAGGCTCCCTGAAGACGGTCCCTGCACAGCGCACTTCCAGCTGTACAGTGCACGATGCCTGTGTTAGGTCGCAGCTTCTTAATCTTAGTGACGAACACGAACCCCCGAAGAGGCCTTACAGTATCCAATGCCCAGGTTGACCCTAGACTTGTAACGGGAACCTTTACTGGTGACACCATCCATCAGTGTTGAAGTTGATTTTTCTGCACACCTCTCCAGCGATCCCACAGCCAGGAGTCTCAGCAGAACTGAAAGCCGGGTATTGCAAAGTGTCTGGACATCCATGCTCACAACAGCCTCACGTCACGTCACGGGAGCTGAAAACCACAGGGGCCATCAACATAGATACACACTAACAAAATGTGGGGCAGACACACACGAAGGAGCAGTGCTCAGCCTTAGAAAGAAATTCTGACTCTTACTGAAACACAGGTGAAACATTGTGTTGAGGAAAATAAGTCAGAGACAAAGGGACAAGGAGGGTACACTTCCATTTTTACAAAGAAAACCTAGTCACATTCAGAGGGGCAAAGAGCAGGAGCTCCGACAGGGTGGGGACCGAATCATTCATCATGTGCCAGTTTTGCAGAATAGTGTAAGCTCATTCACTGTTACTAAGCTGGACACTTAGAATGGTGTGTTTGCTTGTTTGTTTGCTTGCTTGCTTATTTGTTTCTTGAGACAGGCTCTTATTATGGAGCCCTGGCTGGCGCAGAACTCACTAGGTATACCAGGATGGCTTCAAATTCACAGAGATCCATCTGCTTCTGCCTCCTAAGTGCTAGGATTAAAGACATGCCTCACCACACCCAGGTGGGTGATGCATTATTTTAAAGTATATGCGGTGTTGGAGAGTTGGCTCAGCAGTTAAGACTACTGATTGTGCTTGCAAAGGCCCTGGGTTTGTTATCCAGCACCTACAGGGTGGCTTAGAACCACCTGTGCCTCCAATTTCAGGGTACCTGATGCCCTCTGCTGGTCTCTGTAGGAAGCAGGAATGCACATAGCACACAGATATAGGTAGGCAAAACATTCATACATATAAAATAAAAATAAAACTTAAAAAAATAAAAAAGACTAGCTGGGCAATAGTGGTGCATGCCTTTAATCCTAGCACTTGGGAAGCAGAGGTAGGTGTGTCTCTGTGAGTTTGAGGCTAGCCTGGTCTACAGAGTAAGTTCTAGGACAGCCAGGGCTACACAGAGAAATCCTATCTCAAATACCGCCCCCCCCAAAATAGAAAATAAAAAACATAGACTCAAAATATAATTTCAAAAATTAAATATATACGGGGGCTGGAGAAATGGCTCAGAGGTTAAGAGCACTGGATGTTCTTCCAAAGGTTCTGAGTTCAATTCCCAGCAACCACATGGTGACTCACAACCATCTGTAATGAGATCTGGTGCCCTCTTCTGGTCTGCAGGAATACATGCAAGAAGAATACTGTATACATAATTAAAAAAAAAAAACAGAAAAACTAAACTCTCTCTCTCTCTCTCTCTCTCTCTCTCTCACACACACACACACACACACACACACACACACACACACACATGTACATGCATAGGGAGAGAATCAGTTGATGAATTTTTTGAGACCTCAGGCGATGTAGAAGGGGAATCCCAGAGCAAGCTGGCTGTGGAGACCATTGGAGACGGTCAGCTCCAGGTCCAATATGAGACCCCACATCAATCTACATGGTGGAGAGTGGTAGAAGACATTTCCTCAGGTTCAGGCCTCCACACACATGTGCACATGCATACACATATACCACACACATATTTGTTGTGTTTTGAGACAGTCTTATGTAGCCAAACTGGCTGTGAGTTTGAATGAGATGCCCCCATAAGTCTCTGACATTTGAATACTTGGTCCGCAGTTGATGGCTGTTTGGAGAGGATTGGGACGTGTGGCCTTGTGGGAGGAAGTACGTCACCGGGGGTGGTCTTTGAGGTTTCGAAAGACTTGGCTCTTTTTGAGTGTGCTTTCTCTTGTGGTTTGAGATGTGCACTCTCAGCAGCTGTTCCAGCTGTGTGCCGCCTGCTGCCTCTGGTCACCATCATGGACTCTAACCCTTTGGAACCATAAGCCACAAATAAACTCTTCTCTGAGTTGCTCTGACCATGGTGTTTTAACACAGCAGCAGAGAAGTAACTGACACCCTGGCCTTGGACTCAGTATGTAGCTGAGGATGACCTTGAACCCTGGATCCTCCAACTTCTACCTCCATAGTACAGGGATTACAGGTGTGCACTGCCACACGCAGCTCAATGGGGAGAAATCTCTTTGTGGTAGACAGTTGAGACAGTGCTTGTCCACATCTCTATTTTCTTAGAATAGGATGATCTCCAGAGGTGAAATTTCTGAGTCCAGTCATTAAAAATAAATGAATAGAGGTTCTCCATTCCTCAATGCCTCTTTACTATGGAGGCTGCCTGGGCCTTATGAAGTGCAGCCATGGCGGACAGTCTCCTGGTTAGATTTCGTGGCCTGCTTCTGATCCGGTCTGAGGAGCACACGTGGAACCTCCACAGACAGTTGCCGGGACTTCATCAAACTGAGAGAGTCAAAGAAACATCGGCACTCGGGGTGGCTTGAGTCGCAAGGAACCAATCCGACGTCATTTCCCATTCCTTCTCCTACCCTAACGAGAGTCCTACAGACAGATCAACGACGAATTTCTAAAGCAGAGGAAGCAAGTGCTGTCCACAAAGCACCTTTGGAAGTCCTTGTTAGAACACCATGTGCACAGCCCGGGGGATGTGCTTGGGGGTAGGGTAGATAACCAAGCCGTAATGCACCAGGTCAGATACTGGATTAAGTATTTCAAAAATTATTATTATTATTATTGTATGTTATTGTGTGTGCGTGTGTGTATGAGAGAGAGAGAGAGAGAGAGAGAGAGAGAGAGAGAGAGAGAGAGAGAGAGAGAGAGAGAGAGAGAGGTTTGTGGGGGTGGCCTGAAAGAGGACATCTCTTCTGAAGACAAGGTTTCTCACCTTTCTGGAGTGTGGTGGTTGAATGAGAAATGTCCCCTTATGCTCATGCGTGTGAACATGTGGTCCCAGCTGCAGGTACTATGAGGAGGTTATGGACCGTGAAGAGATGGAGCCTGGGTAGAGAGCACATCACTGGGGATGGGCTTTGGGGGTTCATAGCCTAGCCCACCACAGTTTCTCTTCATTGTTTCACGTGTGCTGACGCGCTTCCCCCAATATTATGGAAGCCCACTCTGAAATCATAGACCAGAATGAACTTCCCTTCATAAGTACCATCTGGTGTTTCATCACAGTAACAAAAGCAACAAGCATACATGGGTTCTGGGGACTGAACTCAGGTGACGAGGCTTACCTTCCCTCACTGACCGGGGAGGAGGGTTTATCATTGTTTATTTATAATTATTATATATTATTATGATTAATAAATAATAATAAAGATATTTAAAATAAAAATGAATGTAAGTAATAAATAATATATTATATTATGTATATTATATATTTATAATTCATTATTTCAATTAACACACACACAAAATGTAGAATAAGAGTGACTGTGTGTGTTCACATGAGGTCCAAGTCAGAGGCTCAAACGCAGTGTCCAGGACGGTTCAGTAAACCAGCAAGAGCTGGGAGATGCTGAGTCTGTCTCCCCTAACTCCCCAGAGAGCCTTGCTCACTCTCCTTCCACTCTCTGGCCAGCTCTGAAGCATGTGGAGCAGATGATTCCAAGTTTGTTTTGACCCGATTTCTGTTTCCAGCAGTCACAGAAAGACAGTCCCCCATCATTCAGCTCTATTCTCCCGGGAAGCAGGGCGAGAACACAACTAAAGCCGTTGTCGTCAGCTGCCGCTTCAGGAGCAATCCAGGAATTAAGGACAGTTTAGCAAAAAAGGTTTAAGGTTGGGCCTATGAGAGCAAACTGAGTTTACAGATCCAAAGCTCCACGGCCCCTGGTTCTCCCAGAATCCCAAGCCTCACGAAGTCCAAAGACATCTGTATCACGGTGGATGCCGCTGCATAAAATTAAGTTGTCGTTACCTTTACTCTTATGTTGCTATAACAAAATACCTGAAGCTGAGTAACCTAAAAATAAAAGAGGCAGGACAGTGGTGGCGCACACCTTCGATCCCAGCACTCGGGAGGCAGAGCCAGGTGGATCTCTGTGAGTTCAAGGCCAGCCTGGTCTACAGAGCAAGATCCAGGACAGCTTGGTGTATACAGAGTAACCCTGTCTTGAAAACAACAAATAAGTAAATAAGAGGTAGCCAGGCATGGAAGCACATGCCTTTAATCCCAGCGCTTGGGAGGTAGAGGCAGTAGTTCTCTGAATTCAAGGCCAGCCTGGTCTGCATAGTGAGTTTCAGGACAACTAGGGCTACACAGAGAAGCCCTGTACAGGAAAAAAAAAAAAAAAAAAAAGAAAAAGAAAAAAAAAAGAAAGAAAAAAAGAAAAGGGGATTTTTTCCTCTCAATTTTCAAGTTCCAAGAACATAGCACTCCCTCTGTTCACTTCAGGGAAGGTCCTCTAGTTCCATGACCAGGTGGATGGCATCACGTGAGACAGTAAGCAAGATGGAGAGATTACATAGTGAGACAGGACGAGAAAGGTCTGTGGGAAGCCAGGTTACCTCAAAACAGCCCATTTCCGGTATAATTCACCAGGGTCCCTTTCTGGAAGTACCTCGTGTGACCTAATGACCCTTCGCTAAGTTCCATCTCTTAAAGCTGCAACTAACGCCTCCAAGGCACAGCTCTTGGAGGGACACACTCGGTCCAGATTCAAGCCACAAAAGCCTTCTCAGGAAGCGCAGAGGTAGCTGGCCGTGGCTTGTACAAGGGAATTTCTCTTCTCGTGACACTTCCCAGCACAGATTCCTCCCATCAGAACCACAAAGAGCCTTTGTGTTCTTGTTCCATCCACTCAACAAAGTCTTCTCTGTGTCCAGCCAGGAAAAGGAGGAACCTTGTTGTAGATGTAACCAACCGTCTTATTAAATAAGAAACACAGAAACAATGTAAAAGAGAAAGCCGAGAGGTCAGAGCTCAGAGCTAAAATCTCACCCTTCCTCCTGCTGTCCCAGCTTCGCGAAAAGAGACCTACTTCCTCTCGGTTCGTATTTTTAAAGTATGTTGTTCTGCCTTCTCATTGGTTGTAAACCCAAACACATGACTGCCTCGTCACTGTCTGAATGTACAGCCCCCTAGGTCTTAAAGGCATATGTCTCCAATGCTGGCTGTATCCCTGAACACACAGAAATCTTATGGGATTAAAGGCGTGTGCCACCACCGCCACACTCTTGCTATGGCTCTAATAGCTCTGACCCTGAACACACAGATATCTATGGGATTAAAGGCGTGTGCCACCACCGCCACACTCTTGCTATGGCTCTAATAGCTCTGACCCCCAGACAACTTTATTTATTAACATACAATCAAATTAATATTTCAGTACAAATCAAAATAATATTTCAATACAATTAGATTACCACCACATTTCCCCTTTTCTATTTTAATAAAAAGAAAAAAAGCAAAAGGTTATGACTAACAAAAGAAAAACTATATACAAAAGTACAATAACTATATACAATATATACAAGTAATAAATACCTAAACAGGTATTTGACGAATCAGAGAAAATAATTCCATTATCTATCCTATTTTGATAATTCCAAGATGTATCTAATGTACTTTCTATCCTAATTAATTTTCAACTATAACTAACTAATCTTCAACCATAACTAACTAATATTCAACTCCCTCAGAGACCCAAGAAGGGAATAATATTAGCTAACAAAAATAAAAACAGGAAGTGCATGCAAGCAACTTCCAAAAAAATTTTTGTGAGTTGACAGAAACAGCCAGCTGCCTGGGCAGTCACCTGAGGTTTCTCCGCAGTGTTGGGGCATCATCTTCAGCCTATAGGCTTAGTGTATCTGACAGACTCATTTGTGAAGTAGGATGTACACAAGGTCAACAGTTCAACCTCACATTGGGTGAGAGCAGTCCACGTACCAGAAACACCTGAATTCCACTAGTGTCCTGTCATGATTCAGGATTTTAAATTCTGGAAATTGTTGACAGTTTTTTAATTCAGCTGTCCATTCTTCTTGGCTGTGTATATATGGCTTCATCTCAGCATCCCCTTCTTCTCCACATCCCTCTATTAAATGCCAGTCTACTTTTGAGAGGCATGAGCTTTCAGCTGCTGTTCCATTGTACAACAGAATCCATCGGCCCTCTGCCTGTTAAGCTGCCTTTGAAGAAAAGGGCACTGTACCTTTTCCGGATGCGAAGGCCACTTCAGGGATGGGGCCATATTGTCCTGGCCTCAGAAGATGCCTTTTGATAAAGCCATAACCACACTTGTTTTGGCAAGAATCAGTAGTCCCTTGTTTCGTGATCTGTCTGTCCATTTTGTCCTGTTGATTCGAGGATACTTTGTTGTCCAGTGGCTAACTTTTGCCAGAATGAAAGTTGACTCCATATGCAGTTTCTTCAATGCCCATATTTTCTCTAAAGTAGATTGGTACTGCCAGGAGCCGACATGTCTCAAAAAAGAAAAATTTTCTAAGTTATTAAAACATTTTAAATGCCATATTCTGTAGATCTCTGAAGGGTTTGAAGATGACCTGTCTAAAACATCTCTGCTCAATTTTTAAAACATATCTAATATGACTACAAGTTCTATGATAATGTCTAACTACTAGCTTTCATTTCTTTATATCCTAATAGTTGATAATAATAACATTCAAGGATCAGAAATTTGCATTACATTGTTAAATGGATGGAATAAATACAATTAGAAATATACATATAGCATTTTCTAACAATATCAGTTTCAAATTTGTGTACAATATAAAACAATTCAATCCAATGTAAAGTATTTAAAACTAGTAATTGTCTTTTTCTTTTCTTTCTTTCTCTTTTTTTTTTTTTAAACAAGAACTTTAAATCTAATCTCCTTTGCTTAGCCTTTTTCCTAACCCTTGACAATAACTTGTAACCAACCCCCCTAAATACTGAAAATTATCCCAGACCCAAAACCCATTAAAAAGACCAAAAAACCACCCGCCCCACACCACCTCTTTGGGAATGTGGGCGTCGTATTCTTAAAATTGCTTCCTGCTGGGTATGGGCGAAGTTTTCTTTATCCTGAAAGAAAAATTTTAGGTTAATTGTCAAATTCTAGGAGAGGTAACTATATCCTTCATTATCCAGTCTGTGTATAATGCCAAAGTTGAGGGTTTATCTCAAGTCCTTATTCAAGTAGTCTTTGAGACTGGATCATCTCAGCTAGTCATCTCAAATTTGCTCTGAGCACCTTGTAGTTCAAAGCTGATCTGTGGATGATGTTTGTCAGCTTAATGATATTATTATTGTCCACGTGGAATTGTTGTTGTTGTGGGGCCCCATCTTCTTTCTGGAGACTTCAGTTGATGTTAGGCCAGGCCGTGATTTCCTGCAGAAAACTGATAAGAGACTCGAACACAAAAACATATATATGCAGCTAGCCTTTTTTCTAGAATTAGTTAGTACTCTATGTGACCATTCATATCTTAACAAAGTTTAAAATGTATATATATATATATATTAATCTTGTAAATTTTGATATAAAATTTATACTTTGAGAACAGTTTAAAGAATCAGAATAGAATCAAAGAGTTGAGATTAGTAATAGAATAGTCCCTTAATTAATTTTGCTTTTGTCCTGTACCATAGCAGAAATGGCTCTTATTCTGGCATGATACAGGGAGTTTGCATTTTCCTTTTAACAACATGCTTGATTTTAAAGAAGGAGAGAGCCATTCTCCAACTCCAAAGTCAGCTTTAAATTTTAATTGAACTGGGACTGTTAGAAGACCAATAGTGTTAAATCTTTAGAGAAAAGCAGAAACAAACATTTAGGAAGATATAAAATTTTTTTAGATAATATATACCCATACACCGTTTCACTCTGTTTCTTGGGATATATGATTTGTCCCTTTTCTTCAGTTGTCTCATTTGTCCAGTGTTCTTCAGATTCCTTAACCTTCATTCTCCTAAAAGACAAAAACAAAAACCTTTCCCCAAGACTAATTTTGGGGATGTTTCCTTTTGACAAGTTATTATCTGATTAAATGAAAAGGCATGTTTTATTGATACAAGTTAGTTTAAATTGGATGTTCATGCTGGTTGATGAACTATCACCTCCTCTAATTAAGAGGTCTCTCTTGTTCAAATCGAACCTTTATCAATTTTGATGGTACCCACAGCTTATCTTCTCCTGTAGAAACAAAAGCAAAACCACGTCCCCAATGTAATACATACCCTGGTTTCCATTCTGAGGTCAGCACATCCTTAAAGTATATAGGCTGATTTAATTCTGTAGTTTTTTCTATTATCCAATGTCTCTCTGCAGCTGTTGTTCCTTTCTCATTGGCATTCAGAAAATTCAAAGTTAGAAGAGCATTATGCAGTCTATTTCTGGGGGTTTTTGTTACCCATTTCTGTTTATTTAGCATATCCTTTAGAGTTCTGTTTGATCTTTCTATAACTGCTTGACCTGTAGGATTATGTGGTATGCCTGTAATATGCTTTATATTGTAATAAGCAAAAAACTGTTTCATTTTAACAGAGACATATGATGGAGCATTGTCAGTTTTGATTTGTGCAGGTATACCCATGATGGCCATAACTTCTAGCAAATGAGTGATTACAGAATCAGCTTTTTCAGAACTCAAAACAGTTGCCCATTGAAATCCTGAATAAGTATCGATAGTGTGGTGTACATATTTCAATTTTCCAAATTCTGCAAAGTGAAACACGTCCATCTGCCAGATTTCATTTCTCTGAGTACCCTTTGGGTTACATCCTGCTGGTAATGGCGTCTGATTGTAGAAGGAACAAGTAGGACATTTCTTTATTATTTCTTTGGCTTGTTGCCAGGTTATGGAAAAATCCTTTTTTAAACCTTTACTATTAACGTGATGTTTTTTATGAAATTCTGAGGCCTCCAGCACATTTCCTATCAATAATTTATCAATCTCTTCATTGCCTTGTGCTAGAGGGCCTGGCAGACCAGTATGGGATCGAATGTGAGTTATATATAAAGGATGATTCCTTTTCCTGATTGTATCTTGTAATTGAATAAATAGTGAAGTTAATTCTGAAGCATCAGGGATAAATTCTGCAGTCTCAATATGTAACACCACTCTTTCAGCATACTGAGAGTCAGTTACTATGTTGAGAGGTTCTGAAAAATCCATTAATACCAACAGAATAGCATACAATTCTGATTTTTGCACTGAATTATACGGACTTTGAACCACTTTACTTAAATTTTCTGATTTGTAACCTGCCTTTCCTTCTTTGTTGGCATCTGTATAAAATGTACGAACTCCAGATATGGGTTTTTGCCGTACAATTCGAGGCAAGATCCATTCAGCTCTCTTTATAAGATCAATTCTATTGCTTTTGGGATATTTGCTGTTAATTTCTCCCAAAAAATTACTGCAAGCTCTTTGCCAAGGTTCACTTTCTGTCCATAATTTTTCAATGTCCTCCTTAGTTAATGGTACGACAATTTCTGCTGGGTCTATGCCTGCTAATTGACGAAGTCTCAATTTTCCTTTGTAAATCAAGTCAGAGATTTTTTCCACATAAGTTTTTAATTTTTTATTTGGTTTATTTCAATATAATATCTTCCCTCTGCATTAATATTCCAGTAGGAGAACGCCTAGAAGGTAAGATAACCAAAATGCAATCCAGCTTTGGATCAATACGATTCACGTGTCCTTCATGCACTTTCTTTTCTACCAAGGCTAATTCTTTCTCAGCTTCAGGTGATAATTCTCTTGGACTATTTAAGTCCTTGTCACCTTCTAAGGTTTTGAACAAATTAGTCAGTTCATCATTTTTTACCCCAACAATAGTTCGTAGATGAGAAATATCTCCAAATAATCTTTGAAAGTCATTAAGAGTCTGTAGTCTATCTCTCCGAATTTGCACCTTTTGGGGTCTAATTTTTTGTAGCTCTATTTTATATCCTAAATAATTAATAGAATCTCCTCTTTGTATCTTTTCAGGAGCAATTTGTAATCCCCAGCGAGGCAAAATTTTCTTTACTTCTTCAAACATTATTTCTAAAGTATCTGCATTTGAGTCAGCTAGTAAAATATCGTCCATATAATGATAAATTATAGATTTAGGAAATTTTTTACGTATCACTTCCAATGGCTGTTGTACAAAGTATTGGCACAGAGTTGGGCTATTCAACATTCCCTGTGGGAGGACCCTCCATTGAAATCTTTTAACCGGTTGAGAATTATTATAAGTAGGCACTGTAAAAGCAAATCTTTCTCTGTCTTTTTCTTGTAAGGGTATTGAAAAGAAACAGTCTTTTAAATCAATAACTATGAGAGGCCATCCTTTTGGTAACAGAGTAGGCAAAGGCATCCCAGATTGTAGAGAACCCATTGGCTGAATTACTTTGTTAATTGCCCTAAGGTCTGTTACCATTCTCCATTTACCAGATTTCTTTTTAATAACAAATACAGGAGAATTACAAGGGCTGGTTGATTCTTCAATATGCTGAGCATTTAACTGTTCTTCTACCAGCTCTTCTAAAGCCTGGAGTTTCTCTGTTGTTAAAGGCCATTGCTGGACCCATACAGGCTTGTCTGTTAACCATTTTAAAGGTAGAGCTGTTGGTGTCTTTGGAAGATCATCAGTTATTGTGCCCTGTTCTTGTATAATATGGATGGCTGGTGACCACTCATTAGAACAATATCTTCTAATATTTCTCTCAGTAACATGTGCTAGTTTATGATTTGTTTCTGAGATTGGAGGGATGTTAATCTGAGTATTCCATTGTTGCAACAAGTCTCGACCCCACAGGTTCATAGTTATGTTAGCCACATATGGTTTTAATTTTCCTCTCTGTCCTTCTGGACCTATACATTCGAGCCATCTTGCACTCTGTTTCACCTGAGATAATGTCCCAATTCCTAACAGTTGAACGTTTACCTCCTGAAGAGGCCAAGTTGGATGCCAAAATTCTGGTGCAATTATGGTAACGTCCGCACCTGTGTCTACCAGACCAGACAACAAAACACCATTTATTTTTATCGTTAATTTTGGTCTTTGTTCATTAATAGAAGTTTGCCAAAAAATTTTCTTTATGTTTTCTCCTGAATTTTCTATTCTCTCTGTTTCATCATTCTGACCAGCATGATTTATTCCAATAGGCATTTGGTTATTTAATCGCTCTCCAGAGCAGGCATTTCCTCTATGGCTGCCGGAAAGGTTTGAACTGGATTTGCACTGGGGGCCTGCCTGAGGCCCCTCTGGGAGTTTCCCGAAGACTGAGGCAAACGATTACCCTGTCTGTCCTTTGTTGATCTACATTCGTTGGTCCAGTGTTTTCCCTTACCACACCTTCTGCATACTCCAGAAGGAAGGGGCATTCTGTTGCCATTGTTCCTTGAAGAAACATTGTTTCTGGAAATGACCTGTCTACAGTCCCTTTTCAAATGTCCTTGCTTTCCACATCCAAAACATCTAACACTCCTCAAACCTTTTGAAATTACTTCTCCTACCCATGTATCATCATGCTCATCAGCTTCAACATTAATTGTTTCTCTAATCCAATCTTCCATAGGTGCAGATCTTGCCCTTAATGGCCTGATTATTCTTTTGCATGCTGCATTCGCATTCTCAAAGGCCAAAGATTCAATTATTGCCTTACCAGCTTCTGAATCCGAGACCGTTCTCTTTACTGCTGAAGCCAGTCTTTGTAAAAAATCTGTAAAAGACTCTTTTGGGCCTTGCTTCACCTTTGTAAATGACTCAGATTTTTTTCCTGGTTCCTCAACTTTGTCCCATGCATTCAAGGCTGCCGTTCGACATAAAATTAGGGTTTGGACATCATATAAACATTGTGCTTGTGCTGAAGCATATTGGCCTTCGCCCATAAGCTGATCCTGGCAAACTTGTACTCCTTTATCCCTCCATTGTTTTTCTATGTTTTTAGCCTCCTCCTTAAACCAAGTCAGAAATTGAAGTCTCTGGCTGGGTTCCAGAACACCTTGTGCGAGGTCCCGCCAGTCCTGTGGTACTATCCTATTATATGTTGACCAAGTGTTTAACATTTGCTTTACATATGGGGAATGCATGCCATAAGATACTATTGCCTCCTTAAACCTTTTTAAATCCAACATTTCAATTGGAGCCCAAGTATTTTGTGTAGCCATTTGATCAGGCATCTGCTGTACTGTTACAGGATAAATTAAGGGTGACTGTGTGAAAACAGGCTTTCTTTCTGCAACCTTATGATCCCGACTTGAAACAACTTCACTGTTAATTTCTTCTGTCTGAATTTTTACAGGTTTAACAAGTTCTTCTAACGCTGTTATCCTGGCACTTAAATTGACTATCTTTTTAAATATTAAAATGTGGATTATTATAGTGATGAGGTGCATAATTCCACCAATACTAATATTATATAGTTGTTCCATTGCCAGACTGCCTAAAATTTCGAACAAAAACCAATTTTCTTCCAATGTACACATAAAACCCATTTGTTTTTTAATGTGGAAAAAAATTCTCTTTTAGATAGTTTCCTTTAAAATATCTGATATATTATGACTTACCAAATCTGCGTAGAACAGTAGAAATCCGAGGGGATTTTCAAAGCAGCCACCTAGTGTCCCAGGTGTAAATCCAGAGAGAGAGAGAGAGAGAGAGAGAAAGAGAGAGAGAGAGAGAGAGAGAGAGAGAAAGAGAGAGAGAGAGAGAGAGAGAGAGAGAGAGAGAGAGAGAGAGGAAAGAGAGAACGCACAAGAAAGCGTAGCCGGCTAAAGCTTAAATGCAGCCACGTGTTCCCTCTTGTGCCGAGTCAAGGCTTGGGTCTGGCTTCCTTAAGCTCCGACCACGTGCGTTGGCTTTACAGGCAGGGCCCTGTTCGGCAGGGCAGGTCTGAGTTGTTTGTAGCACCGGCTTTAGGCAAGCTGCTCACAGACCTAGGCCCGGGCTAGAAGTTGCTACCCGGACTAGGACGCCAGCAGCTCGGACTAAGAAGCCGATCGCCGCCGGCCGCCGTGTGCCGCCGCTGCCGCCGCCGCCGCCGCCGCCGCCGCCGCGGGCCGCCTGCCGCCCTTGCGGGAAAGCGGACCTGCCGCCAAGCCAAGCAGTTTTTAATGGATTCTTGTCACGTTGGGCGCCAGATGTAGATGTAACCAACCGTCTTATTAAATAAGAAACACAGAAACAATGTAAAAGAGAAAGCCGAGAGGTCAGAGCTCAGAGCTAAAATCTCACCCTTCCTCCTGCTGTCCCAGCTTCGCGAAAAGAGACCTACTTCCTCTCGGTTCGTATTTTTAAAGTATGTTGTTCTGCCTTCTCATTGGTTGTAAACCCAAACACATGACTGCCTCGTCACTGTCTGAATGTACAGCCCCCTAGGTCTTAAAGGCATATGTCTCCAATGCTGGCTGTATCCCTGAACACACAGAGATCTTATGGGATTAAAGGCGTGTGCCACCACCGCCACACTCTTGCTATGGCTCTAATAGCTCTGACCCTGAACACACAGATATCTATGGGATTAAAGGCGTGTGCCACCACCGCCACACTCTTGCTATGGCTCTAATAGCTCTGACCCCCAGACAACTTTATTTATTAACATACAATCAAATTAATATTTCAGTACAAATCAAAATAATATTTCAATACAATTAGATTACCACCACACCTTGTAGCTTCATTAAGCTGCATTTACTCAATGTCTCTCAGAGGGAGCCATGTTGTCCCAACTCTGAGAACCCTAAAATGGCTGAGAGGAGACAAATTAACATCTCTGTGAGAACATCAAAATTCTCTGACATTTCAGAGTTGACATTTTCAGCTTCAATTTTTTTATGGCAAGATATTAATCATTTAATAAGTATGGGATTAGGAATTTTTCTCCCTAGAGAGGAATGTTATTTGTAGTCGGTAAAAATGGCTGTTGACTAAATGTTGAATAATCCTCGAATATTTCTCCTGGGCGCCAGGACAGATTGAATTAAATGCTCTTCTCATGCTTCCTACAGCTGCTACTCCAGACTCTGCTCCATATATATCCACAGACAGATATAAAGTCCACATACATTTCTGAAGTGAAAATCTTATGTGACTTTTAAAAGTCATAGATTATAATCTGAATAAAATGGATGTGATCAGAATCATCCATTTTGTATGTAAAGATGACAATGTAATGAGTCTTCAGTATTAGGAAGAAAAAAGCCACTACATTTCTGCTGAGGAAAATATTAAGAATGACACATTTCTGAGTGTTACGTTGTCTACATGGTGTCAGCTGGAGAGGAGCACTCAGACTTCAGATGAGCAGCGGCGAGGACGGTGACGACGGACTCTTTCCAACACTCGGCCCTGGATTTCTTCACTCTTTACCCCCATCCAGACTCACTCGGCATGAAAAACCACCTCACTCCCAGCCAGCAGTCTCCACACACCCCCTAGCAGGGTGTCCAGACACAGAATCAAGTGGAATGCTGTAGACAGATCTTCCCAACACAAAAGACACATTACCATGGGATTCCATGCCGTCCCTCCTGTTAATTCTGCGTACAACTCTTTTACTAGTAACATTTTTTTTTTTACCTCATTTCCTTTTTTTCTTTGATGTTTAGATGCAAAGAACTAGAAAAGATCACAGATCAAAAGAGGTCATAGGATTAAAAAATCTGTGTGTGGGTGTGGGTGTGAACACAAGTGTGGGTTAGCGTGTGGGGGGCACAAGTGAGTGTCAGGGGACAACCTTGGGTGTCATTCTTCAGACGGCTTCCACCTTCTGTGTGAGACAAAAACAAAAGTCTCTTAGACCGAGAACTCGCCAAGCAGGCAAAGCCAGCCTGAGCTCCCAGAGACGCCGCTGTCTCTGACTCCCGTCTCGTCATAGCTCATCATTGCTGGGATCTCACGCAGGAGCTGTGGCGCCCGGCATTTTATTCCAGTTTGGGAGATCTGAACTCAAGTCCTCAGGCTTGTGAAGCATGTGCTTTACAAACTGAGCTGTCTCTCTAGTCCGTGGTGTTTAGGGAGATATACCTCCCAGGTTGGCCTAGAACTCACCAATCTCCTGTTTCGGCCTCCTGAGAGTTACAGATGTGTGTCTAAACACCTTGAGATTGGATGATTTCAGGAACCCGTCTCACTGGAGGATGGCCACAGAGCAGATGGACACATGAGAGAATGCTTCTGGCCTCTCTCACAGCTCCTTAGAAAACATAGGAAGTGCTATGGATCCTGTCAGTCCTTAGCTCACAGCCTCAGCCACACTGTGTCTGTACTCTCCGGAACAGGCCCCATCCTCTGGGTTGTTTTCTGACAGCATGGCCAGGTCCAGTCAAGATGGAAAGGATGTCAGGCCTTCCCAGGACGCGTCCTTGAGGATTTCCCACTGGACCCCAGTCTCAGCACTCAGGGCTTCGGTCTACGGCGCTTTGGCAAATATTTGACTACAGGCATTTCCAAAAGCAACGCTCTGCATCTGCCGGTTCCCTTGGTGCCAACAACACCCTGGTGCTCTCACCAGGTTACTCTGCGTGGAGGTAGGAGTAGATGGTCTGACAGTGGCTGGCTCTGGAATCCGCTGTCAGTGCAGGGCCCAGCCCCTGACTGCTGTGGAGTGGCCATGTCTTCTTTTCCCAGTGAGCAGGGGTCACAGGCAGAATTATTCCTGACTTGGATGATGAGAAAAACACTTGAGACAGATGGAAAATCGCACGGGCTGTGGAGTCCTGCTTTATTATCTTCATGACTCCTCATTCTCCTTCTCCCCCAGGGGAACCAGAACCAGGGAAACTGCAGCTTCTGGATGCTGCTAATCATGCCCACTGCAGCAGTAGCCACAGCCATGATCTGAGCATGGCGTGAAGGTGAAATGTGGGAGAGATGGTGTCAGAATCTAGACATGGGACAACTGGCTAGACTACTTTGAAGTGATGGAAAGGAAAAGTGATTGCAGAGCCCTGCACGCACAAAGCAAAGGATGGGAGCTGAACTGAGCAAAGAGCACTGTCCCCAGACCTCATCGTAAACCTACAGACAGAGGATGCCCTGTGCATCAGGTACCCACAGCCAGATAAGCCGGTATGCCAATGACGCCTGTCATCCCAGAACCTGGGAGTGGAGGCAGGAGGATCAGAAGTCTAAGGTCATTCTATGTTACTTGGCAAGTTCAACACCAGCCTGTGCTACAAGACACTTTAGAAAAATGAACAAAAGAAGGGAGAAAAAAAGGAAGGAAAGGAAGACAAAGAAAACTTATGGCCAAACGAACAAACAAACTGTACTTGTTATTTGTCCAAGGATCAAGCAGAGAAATGAATTCTAAGAGGTTTGTAACTTCTAAATAATCTTTTTTAAATTTTTATTTATATTTTATGTATGAGTGCTCCACTTGCTGGCAGAGGGCATTAGGTTCTAATATAGATGGTTGTGAGCCACCATGCGGTTGCTGGGAATTGAACTTGGGTCTTGTGGAAGAGCAGCCAGTGCTCTTAACTGTTGAGCCATCTCTCCAGCCCCCTATTTCTAAATAATCTTATTCGAGACTGGAATTCTCAAAGATTGCTGGTCCCATCAAAAGAGTCAAACTAGAAGCTTCTAAGGCTCTGGTGACGTTCATGTATTATACAGCACCTGCTGTATTATTTTAGAGTTTCTTTTTTGATTCCTTTTAATTGATTGTTTTGAGACAGGGTCTCCCCCCATAGCTGAAGGTGACCGGGAGCTCACTATGTAGTTCCGGCTGACTTGACCTCACAGCAGCCTTCAAGGGCTGGGATTGTGGGTGAGAACCACCATCCCTGGACCTAGAGTCAGTAGACCTGATTTATGAGCCAGGATGGACAGTCTTAGTAATTTTACAGATGGGTAAAGTGACATTAACCATTAAGTTGACTGTCAATGGTGTCGTCATTAGAGTCATCTCCACAGGATTATGGCTACATTTAAAAAATAAAGCAAAATATGGGGTCTGGAGAGATGGCCCAGCAGTTAAAAGCACTGGCTATTCTTCCAGAGGGCCCAGACTCAATTCCCAGCACCACATGGTGACTCAGAATCACCTCTAACTCTAGTTCCAGGGGATCTTATTCCTCTTCTGGCCCCCCTCAAACACCAACACACACATTCAGGCAAAACAGTCATTCATACAAAATTAAAAAATAAAACAGAATAAAAATAGTAAAATCTATCTTCCAGACTACCTGAGAAGGCCTGGCAGATGTGACAATTCAGCTTAACTTCCTCCTTTTCCAAACCTTGCCTCTAGTTACAGATTTCCCTTTAACTATCACCAGAGGCAGCTAGCTGTACACAAGTATGTACACAACCTGTGTACCTCCTCAGACAGCAACACAGTACATAGACACACATTCAGGCAAAACAGTCATTCACACAAAATTAAAAAATAAAATCTTCCAAAAGATGGACTCATATAATATTAAAAGGACTAGCCTTAATATTATACTTCCCGGGGCTCAGAAGAGAAAACTAAGAACAGCGAGAATTATTTTTGGAAAATGAATCTAAGTACACCAAGCTCTTTGTCCGTCTGTTTTATTTCCCTGGGATAAAATCCTATCTACACAGCTTAAGTTCTGTTCTCATGCCTGGCTCCTTTCTTGTCTGATTTCTCTCTACCTTTATCTGCTGTCCCCTCTAAATTCTATCTTAATTCTCTCATCTTAATTCTGCCTCATCTAGATCCTTCTCATCTAGTTCTTACCCAGCTAGTACTTCCCTATCTGGCTCTTCCTCATCTTCCATCTTTTCCACACGTTCTCTCTGGTCAAAATCCTCCTTATCCCTCTCAGTTCTCTGTCCTCAAGCTCTCCACTCCTCTCTTCCTCTCTGTCTCCTGCTGTGGGATGGTCTGTATGTCAAATTGCTCTGATTGGTTAATAAATAAAACACTGATTGGCCAGTGGCTAGGCAGGAAGTATAGGCAGGACTAACAGAGAGGAGAAAAAAAGAACAGGAAGGCAGAAGGAGGCACTGCCAGCCACTGCCATGACAAGCAGCATGTGAAGATGCCGGTAAGCCATGAGCCATGTGGCAAGGTATAGATTTATGGAAATGGACTAATTTAAGCTATAAGAACGGTTAGCAAGAAGCCTGCCACGGCCATACAGTTTGTAAGCAATATAAGTCTCTGTGTTTACTTGGAGCGGCTGTGGGACAGGTGGGTGACAGAGATTTGTCCTGACTGTGTGCCAGGCAGGAAAACTCTAGCTACAGTTTCCTTATACCTCTAAGTTCTATCTCCTCTCTCTCTCTGAAAATAAAACTGCCTTTTTATCCCTTTGATCTTTATCTGTCCAAGCTACCTGCCTTTTCTTTTCTGCAGGGTGGGGGAAGTGTGCTCGGTCGCTAGGCAACCTGTGTACAGCTAGATGCCTCTGGTGATAGTTAAAGGGAGATCTGGAACTAGAGGTAAGATTTGGGAAAGGAGGAAGTTAAGCTTAATTGGCATATCCGCCAGGCCTTCTCAAACAGGTAGTCTGGACACTTAAGTCTGTTCTTAGAGAGTACAGAGGTATCTCTAATAAGGTACTTTCCTCTGTCTGGGGATGGACCTGACTGGATGCTGCCAATGACGATAATTACAGGGAGGCTTGAACTGGGGTTCTGGCTGTGCATAGCTGTCAGTGCAGGTTATCTAAATATTCCTAGAAGTGGTTAGGTAAGGAGTTAGAGGTCTATAAAGTTAGTAAGGCTGTAAAAAAAGGAGGGTCTGAGCTAAATTGTATGAAGCTATTACTAAGGTCCACCTGACCTAGGCGATGTCTCTGTGTAGAACTTACCTTAATTCGGGAGACTTATTATGTGGTGGTTTGGATTGTTATTCCTGTTAGTCCTCGAATGTGGCTAAGGGAGATACCTGATTCCAGTGCTAGAAGGAGAAGAAACAGATGGGCCTGAGGGAAGGAAGTCTTTCCTGAGGTTGTTCTCCAAATACCTTGATGTCCAAATAGTGATCAGTCCACACTGTTAGCAATTCTTAGGGAAAAGTCAATTGGGAAAGCTGTGAAGGCACACATGATTTTCATAACAGAATATAGCTGGTATTTAACAAGCCAAGTAACACCAAAAGCCCCTTGGAATTTGGCTTCCTCTGGAAGAATTCCTTGATCCCTCCAGGTAGTGGCTTTGCCATAACCAGCTGAGTTCTTATGATATATTCCTGCGGCCCTAAGCAGTGGGCCAGCGCTTGAAAGCTGCAGGCTCTAAGACCAGTTCTTGGCCCCATCCTCTCCTCCTCCCCACCCCCTCCTCTCCCTCCTCCACTCTTTCCTTTCTCTTTCTGCATGATATGTCACACATTCAGAAGACTATGGAACACCACAGCTGTGTAGGAACGAGGAGACAGACTCCTGTACATCAGCACTCACTCCCGGATAGCTGAGTCACTACAGGGTCTCATGCGAGATGAAAGCAAGATGTCTCCTGCCCGGAGAAGCTGGAGAAACATCACTAGACACACGAAGACACAAGCTCTCTTTTCCCTTCCATGTTTTTCATCTGATGACATTAATGTCCCATTCCTATCAGGTTTCACTGATGAAACCCAAGACGTGCCCTCGGTGTGGTGAAGATACTCATAATCTTAGCAGAGACGAACATCAAAACCCAGCAGGGGACATGTCTGTAAACAGCACCACGTGACTGAGTTGCTTCTATGTATTCCTCCAAGCTTCAGGCTACCCAGTAAAAACTGAGAAAGTCAGGGACCAAGTGTTCCCTGGGAGTCACCCCAGGATTGCCTTGCCTTCAAAGAGTATTGCAAGCATTTGGGGTATCCAGCTCCAAAACAGCAGGCAATCAAGCAGGCTGAAGAATATTTTAAAAAGTAAAAATGGCCAAACATGGTAGTCATGCTTGTGACCCCAGCCCTTCAGAAGCTAAGGTAGAGGATCAAGAGTTCAAATCCAGTCAAGCTATGTGGTGAGACCCTGTCTCAAACAAAACAAAATGGCCGGACAGTGGTGGCACATGCCTTTAATCCCAGTACTAGGGAGGCAGAGACAGGTGGATCTCTGTGAGTTCAAGGCCAGCCTGTTCTACAAAGCAAGTTCTATGTATCTTGTCATTTCAAGACAAGAAACCTTGTCTTGAAAACCAAAATAAATAAATAAACAATTAAAAAATAATTAATATTAAAAATAAAACAACAATGAAAATCATGTTAAAATAAAATTGAAAAGAAAAATAATATGCCACAAATGAATGTGTATGTGTATGTGTGTGTGTGTGTGTGCACGCTCCCGCATGTGTGTGACCTACTGTGAATCTAGGTTAAATTCTTTTGAAATGTGAAAGCTCAACAGAGTTCCCAAACCATTTCCCATCCTACAGGACTGTGTGGTACATGAGTCTGAAATTCATGAGAGAGGGAAGCCACATAGGGCCATTTCCCAACCAGGGCAGGCCAGAGAAGTCAGTATACAAGGATTGTGGGAAACACTGAGCGGGCCCATTGTCTGTCACACAATTCAGCAGATTCTAGACGAGATGAGCAGTTGAGTCAAGGAAGCAAAATGATAACAGACCCTACATCTAGAAGTGAGTGCTCAGTGGCCATTGGCCCACTGGGGAGGAAACTGGAAGGCACTTTGGAAGCAGGCCTGGAGAAGCCCGGAGTTACAGCCACCATCTGAAATAATTCATGGGAAAATCACGAATGACGCCACAACTACTGTGTGAACTGTTACTAGAGATAATACAGTGACTCAGCTTGAAAGTTTAATTTCCTAGATCGCTCGTCAGTTACAGAAGGAAAATGTGGGGCCCCACAGAGACTCCATAGTGAGGCCTTATTCCGTCTTGACTCAAGGTCAGAGAATCTGAGCTCATTTTGCCCTTCAAGGATGACTAACAGGATGTTTTGCCAAAGGTGTGGTTACCAGATATCTTGAGAATTGAGGAGGTGTTTACACTTGTTTGCACTTTGAACCATGTAATTGGGAGGGGGAGGTCTTTTGCCCTCCCTTGCTTTGGGTATAAAAAGGCTCTGAAAAATAAACTCAAGGCGACTGTAGTGTTGACTTGGCCCTTCCAATGGTATTCTATGTCTCTGCCTTTTTTCTTTTATGTCTGCATCTCTATTTTTTATATCTATTATTTCTTAAGCCTCACTCCTCCATTCAAGACTGTTTAATAGTCAGGTGGGACCCAGCAGGAAAACACTTACTTACTTCTTTCTTTCTTTTTGAGCCAGAGTATCACTATGTAGCCTTGGCTGACCTCATACTCACAGAGATCTGCCTGCCTCTACCTCCTGAGTGCTGGGATCAAAGGTGTGCACCATTATGAAAGGATTCTGTCTCTTTTCCTCATAAAACAATTTTAAGACAGGAAACACTGTAGATAAGGAAAATCTAAGACACCTGCTATGATGGTTAATCTCCATGTCGGATTCCTGAGATCTAGACTCACTTTGGGGGCAGACGCTTGTAGGGCATTTTCTTTCTTTCTTTCTTTCTTTCTTTCTTTCTTTCTTTCTTTCTTTCTTTCTTTCTTTCTTTCTTTCTTTCTTTCTTTCTTTCTTTCCTTCCTTCCTTCCTTCCTTCCTTCCTTCCTTCCTTCCTTTCCTTCCTTCCTTCCTTCCTTCCTTCTTCCTTCCTTCCTTTCTTTTTCTCTTTCTTTTTCTTTTTTCTTTTCTTCTTTAAAAAAAATTAGTGTGCCTCTGTGTGTGTATGGCAATGTTCGTGTGAGTGCAGTGCCTAGGGTGGCCAAAGGGGGGGGGAGCAGACCCCTGAGAGCCAGAATTACGGAGGGTATAATCTGCCCAACCAAACCCAGGTCCTCTGGAAGAGCTTAACTGCTGAACTGTCTGTCAGGCCCAGAATTATCTTTTTCTTTGTTTGTTTGTTTGCTTTTTTTTTTTTTTTTTTAATTTTGAGACAGGGTTTCTCTGTGTAGCCCTGGCTGTCCTGGAACTCACCCTGTAGACCAGACTGGCTTCAAACTCACAAAGATTCGCCCGCCTCTGCCTCTCAAGTGCTGGGATTAAAGAATCATCTTAACTGGATTGGTTGAGATGGAAACACCCATCAGCTGTGGGAGGCACTAGTCCCTGAGCTGATCTTGGATTGTGTGAAAAAGAGCGAGTGAGCACTAGGATGTGGAGAGTCATCTTCATCAGGTACTTTTAATTGTGAGTGACTGGGAACCCAGTTTGAACTAGCTCAAGGAAACGCTGTTATTTAGTTCACTGACAGGAAAGGCCCGGGTGTGGCTACAACAGACTGTGGACTTTTGGGTTTTTGCTTGTCTGTTCATAGAAGCTCTTCTTTTGCCTCCAAAGACAGACTCATTCCATAGAGGCACCATGCCTGCTGAATGCTGCCTGGCTGCGTCCCCAATCAGGTCGTCTGGGACAGGAGCGTGTGAACCACCACTGCCACCTCCCCAGAGGTCCCCAGCCTGAGAGAGCCTCATGGGTGGAGAGCTACTCACTCTGGCGTGGCTTCATCAGAACGGGGTGCTCAACTGGCCTCCATGACACTACCATGTGATTGAAGTCAGGGAGGGATTTCCCCCCAAAGGGTGCGTGTGTGTGTGTGTGTGTGTGTGTGTGTGTGTGTGTGTGTGTGTACTAGAATCTACTGTGTTATTCAAAACAACTTATTTCCCTACAGTTCTCCCAAGCAGTGCCATCGACTTGAAATGTCATTGGAACCCTGCTCTCTCCACCATGAGACTTGGGCCACGTGTCCTCTGCAGAGACTCAGAGGTCTCATCTAAAGCTTCCTCTCAAGGAGGCCAGAGGAAAATATATGGGTGTGACAGTGTGTGTTCCTGGAATCGGTGTGTCATAAGAACAAGGAAAAAAGTATCAGGAGGTAGAGGAACCGCACACAGGGATGTGTTGGTGGACCTTCCCCGGCTTCCCACAGAGCACACGGCGTTCTGACTGATTCTGTTACTGAGATTTTCCTTGATCGGGTGATCATTTTTATGTCTTCCACTTCTGGCCATGCAGAGCTTAATAAATCAGTGTGTGGTTTAATAAGCATTGCAAACAAGGAACAAACTGCCCCAGCGTTTATGACGGGAAAGGTAAACACAGTGAGTTGAAGGCCTGGTGATCATATTTTGGATCTGCCATGCAGAGGACAGTTTCCAACACTGGGAATGAAAAGTGGCAGTGAGGGGTCCCCCAGAATCGTGCTGGTGCTCAGCTGGGGAGCCTCCAAGCTGGGAGGTTGGAAGCAGGTTGCTGTTTTATCCTTCATTCTCCCTTAGTCCACCTGGCACAGGATGCAGACACAGTTGGCCTTAAAAGATCCTAGTTACTTGGTGAGACAGACGCCAGCTCAGTCACGTGGAAGGAAATGACTGTGTCTGTGAAGCAAGATGGCTGGGATGAGAACTGGATCTCCCAGGATGTGGAGGAAACATCCTGGGGGGTCAGGAGGTCAGGAGGTCGGGGCCCTTGGGAAGCTGAGGATTTTTCATTTCCTCATTTGTGACGTGGGTGATGTCAACTGGGCTGTGACACGCTTTGCATGAACTTTCTACATTTCTGTGGGGTTCCTTTTCAGATTTGGGCAGTCTTAAAACTGAGCATTGAAATAAATTGACCTTAGAGGGTACGTAAGAGATCTATTCTACCTAAAGAAAAATCAGACTATGAAGTCAACTGATTTTAGACTTTGATACCAAATTACTTAACAGTGAAATGGGTTTTAAATATTTGTATACTGTGAAGACGTGTCTTTGCCAAGGTGCCTTCTGATTGGTTTAATAAGGAGCTGAATGACAATAGCTAGGCAGAAGGTATAGGTGGGATTTCCAGGGAGAGAAAGGAAGCGGAAGAGGAATCTAGGCATGCAGGGTAAGTGAGAAGACACAGAGAGGAAACAGGAGGTGCAAGATGGGAGAAAGGTAAAGCCACGTGATAGAACATAGATTAATATAAATGGGTTAATTAAGTTATACAAGCTAGTTAGGAACAAGCCTAAGCTATAAGCCGAGATTTCATGATTAATAATAAGTCTCCGTGTTGTTATTTGTGAGCTGGCAGTCCCCCAATCTGACTATAATGGTCTCTATCCTTGACTGTCCTGAAACTCACTATCTAGATCATGCTAGTCTCAAACTCAGAGACCCACCTACCTCTGCCTCCTGGGTGCTGGACATGTGCTAACATGCTAGGCAATTTTTTAATATATGTGTTCTATAATATAATGGCATAGTATATGAGCATAATTTAAAAATAGGTATACAAATACAGAAACCTAGATACAAATACTTTCTTCTCTAACGTTAACAGAAGACATAATCCAACATCCAGCAGCCACTGCTCCAATCTGCATAGATCCCAGGACCTTCCCTGTGTGATGCACTTGCCACTTATGACTCACTTTGGCTTCGTCTCCCTGCAGCCTCTCCCGTGTCCTTGAAGATTTCTATGACCTTGCTTTGTTTCAGAACAAACACAGTTTTTCAGTAAAATTTTCACCTGACCAGAGCAGAAGAAATAGGTGTGCCTTTAAAACTTGCAAGCTGCAACCTCACACTTAAGAAAACAACCAAAAGCGACATGAGGAAGGAAGAGTTGTTTCTTCAGACAGCTTACAGTCCATCCTGAACTCAAGGCAGGAACTCAGGGCAGGAACTCAGGGCAGGAAATCAAGGCAGGAACTCAGGGCAGGGACTCAGGCCAGGAACTCAAGGCAGGAACTCAGGGCAGGAACTCAGGCCAGGAACTCAGGCCAGGAACTCAGGGCAGGAACTCAGGGCAGGAACTCAGGGCAGGAACTCACAGGAGCTGTGAAGGATGATGCTTCCTGGCTTGCTCTCCATGGCTTGCTCAGTCTACTCTCCTTTACCACCCGAGGCCACTTGCCCAGGTGTCACACTATACAAGTGGGCTGGATTCTCCCACATCGATCAAGGAAATATTCCCACAGACATGCTTACAGTCCATTCTGAAGGAGGCAATTCATCAGATGAGGTTCCTTCCTTCTAAATTACTCATTTGTGTCAAGTTGACAACACACGCACACAGACACACAGACACACACACACACACCAAAACGAGGAGACATCACTGTTGGAAAGTTCCCAAGATTGGGGGGAGTCTGCCCTTCTTTCAGCTGATTGGCCCTTTAGGCCTGTTTAAAGTGGGAGCTCTCTTTGTGTGACCCTCAAACCAAGAGACTACTAGGCTCCTAGAGAAAGACATTTTGCTGATTGCTGCTCCACTGAGTTCCACAAACATTAAGTGCACAGCATGCCAAGACCTGGGGCAGTGGCTAGGAAGTAACTCCAGGAGAAACAAGATTTGATTCCTGTCTCTGGGGAGGCCATGGCCCAGGTATGAACACAAAGATGGTTTGATTATTGTGTGATGTGTGAAATATGTCAGCTGTTGTAAGGTTACAGATAAGAGTATTGTCCTATCCACTCTCTCACTTGATCCTGGAAAGGACACTGGGCGACAAGGATGATGAAGATTGCCATCCTCATCATCACTAAGAATATGAATGTCTCACATGATGAGATCTTTCCTAATGTCAAAATGCTTTCACCTCAGTTAATCACTTGAGGGTCTGAGTGAAGGACAGCTTGGTGTAGAGATGTGTGATTTGGTCCTAGAATTTTAAAAAACGCACAGAGTACTGGAATAAATATTCAAAGGACAGAAATATCAAAAAGCAAATGTGTTATAGTTAATAACTTTAAAAGGTGTCATTGGAAAGGGTACCGTCACAGGCCACATGAGACTCCAAATAGAAACACCCGTGATGAAGAGCAGGGCACAGAGACTGAGCATCCAGTGTGCTACCTCAGCAAGGTGACCAGGCTCTGACCTTGATTCAACAGCAGGTATCCTAACACTAGAGAGAAAGGCAACACTTAGACCAGGAACAAGCCGGGGCCCTCTCTGCCGCCATTGCTTTAGAGTTCTGGAGGAATCATCTAATGAAACCAGAGAAAGAGAGAAGTATAAATAATAAAAGAAAGCAAAAAATATCATGAGTTGCTGATAATATAATT
Organism: Peromyscus maniculatus bairdii; assembly: GCF_049852395.1. Lineage (NCBI taxonomy): Eukaryota > Metazoa > Chordata > Mammalia > Rodentia > Cricetidae > Peromyscus > Peromyscus maniculatus. Next base: position 25,493,106 of record NC_134871.1, read on the forward strand.
ACAGTTTGAAAGAGTTAAGAATACTTGCTCCAGCCAGGTGGTGGTGGCACATGCCTTTAATCCCAGCACTTGTGAGACAGAGCTAGGTAGATCTCTGTGAGTTCGAGGCCAGCCTGGTCTACAGAGCGAGATCCAGGAAAGACACAAAGCTACACAGAGAAACCCTGTCTCAAAAAACCAACTAAACAAGAATACTTGCTCCAAAAATTTGGAAGAAAAAAAAAAGAACTATCAAAAGGTGGCTAATTTATTAAACTAAAGTTTTTATATAAACAGCAAACAGAAATAGAAATGTCGCATTTACCATAACAGAGAAACAAAATTTAAAGACTAAATAGATAAGAAGCTGGGCACAGTGGTAGATGCCTCCAGTTCCAGCACTTGGGAGGCTGAGGCAGGAGAATCTCCACACATTGAAGGCCAGTCGAGGCTACATAGTAAGGTTTTATCTTAGGATTAACAAATAAAAGATGAGAAACATGAAAAACATACACACGGACATTTTTTAGTGATTGTACAAGACAGAAGATTTATCTTATTTTTGGCAAGGAAAGTAACAAAATCAATTATCTCCAAAATTAGACTTTAGTCCATTCTGTGTTGCTGTAATGAAATGCCCGAGGCTAAGTACTTTATAAGGAAAATAGGTTATTGAGCTTATAGTGTGAGGTCTCCGAGGTTATACTGGCATCAGCTTCTAGTGAAGGCCTCATGGCAATGGTACCACAGTGGGAGAACGTGTAAGAGAAATCAAGGAGCAAGGGCAGGCTGAGAAGACTGAGCTTTGTTTTAGAATACCTTCCGCAGTATGGTCTGTAGAGAAGAATCCCAGTCCCTTGAGAAAGTGCTCATTCATTCTCAAGGGAGGCCCCATGTCCCCTGTTCCCAAATACCTCTGCATGCCACCCTCCTAACACTGTTGCATTAGGAACCAAGATTAAGCGCATGTTTTCATGGGGGTCAAACCCATATTCATATCATAGTAATTAGTCTCTGCAGCTCATGCCAGCTGAGAGAATGTGTGTGCTAGAACAAAAGGGATTTTACAGACCGACCGGAATTCACAGGATGGAATAAGAAAACTCCTGTGTCGGGGGTCAGGTTGGTCATGATCAATATTACAGCTTATAAGGGAATAAAGTCTTAGTTTTGATGGAGAAGAAATAGTTCAGTAAATAAAAATCAAACCCAGGAAGAAGGTTTCAACAATGGCGTCTTTAATGCCTGAAGAATGTGATTTTCTAAACCCGTTGGACAAGTCAGATTAGTGGAAAGACTGTGGGAAGCTAACTATCTGTTTGGAAAAGAGAGCAAACACCCCATAAACTCAATTCTCCCTCATTCCTCACACAAATCAAATACTAAAGAGGGCTGGTGTTCAATATTTTCTTTTAACTATAGAAGAACAAAAATAAAACATAATCAGAATGGCATGGCAAAACACAGGATCCAGGGCCACGAGGCGAGCGCTGACAGATGTCCGATCTCTGGGCGCTGCCAACGCCACGCGCTGCCGAGGATGCCGTGTGCAGAAATGTCATCCGCTCAGGCAGAAATAAAGCACAGGGCGAGCCACTTTGGAAAAGAGTTTCTTACCAAAGAAAACGCACTCTTATCATATAATCCAGCATTGTGCTCTGGGGTATTTTCTCTAAGAAGTTAAAAACACATCCATTACAAAGTCCTACATTCAAATGTTTATAACAGCAGTGTACTCAAAGTTATCCAAACTGGCAAGCAAAAGAGAAGCCCTTTAGTAGACGAACAGTTAAATAAAGTAGGGTTCATCCCTACAGTATAATATTAGTCACCACTAAAAAGAAATGAGCTGTCAAACCATGCTTAGAAGTGGGAAAGATGCTGGGTTGGGGGGGGGGGGCGCACACCTTTGGTCCCAGCACTTGGGAGGCGGAGGCAGGTGGATCTCTGAGTTCAAGGCCAACCTGGTCTATAGAGCAAGTTCCAGGACAGCCAGGGCTACACAGAGAAACTCTTTTTTGCGGGGGGGGGGGGGGGGGGGGGGCGCGTGGGAAGTGGAAAAGAGAAGGCAGAAAGAGCGGAACAATTTCACCAGAGAGAGTGCAATGCTATTTTTTCTCAGCTTATTGTGATGCATAACTGTGCACTGTGTGTCTGTGCAGACAGACTGGCGGGGGGGGGGGGGGGGGGAGCGGGGCGGGGGGCAATGGTGTAGAGAAGGGAATGGAAGCCAGACTGGGACACCTTTGCTCAGGGCAGCAAAGGCCTTGAGTGCCAAGACATAAAACCACAAGTCAATATTGACCCAGCAGGAAAGGAGCTGACTCCTCCTTCCTTAATGGACTTCCTACTTCTGGGTATAGCCTGATGGCTCAGCAAGGCCGGCTAAAAGCAGGTCCCTAGTGGCAGGTTTGGAAGTCCCTGGTTACACCAAATTGATAACTCTAAAACCTCTTCAAAACTCCAAAGGATCCACGCTAGAAGTGTGGGTCCCGAGTGGTACAAGCGTGAGATCAGTGGCCATAGGAAAGCCAGGGAAGGAAGGGGCTCGCTGGAAGACTCGCCGGGGCCTCGGCCTGTGCACCCACGTGCATGGCATGGCGGTTTCCCCGCAGGCCTGGTGAGTTCTGCTCCTCCAGCCAACAGCTAGCTCAGAGGCTGCTTGAAGGGCTGCTTTGTATCTGGCCTCAGCAGACACACTCATTTGCATATAGCCGAATTTCCACATCTAAGACATAGCTGGTAGATCTTGATGGATGTTATAGGGTCAAAACTCTTTAAAGCTCATCAGGGTAGCGGCTAAAGGACGTCAAAGTTTGCAGCAGAAAGCCAAGCTCTGAAGTCATCTTCCTGCTAAGGAGCGTTCTTAGAAATGGAGTTTCCCAAAGTGTCGGAGAAGTACACACAAGCTCAGCGCTCCCCAGGATTCTTGCACACAAGCTCGGCACTCCCCAGGATTTGTGTCTCTATGGGCTCTGGACAGAATCCTTCTCTCTGCACCTCCATCTAAGCAAAGGGGCTCTCCCAGGATGTGGTCCCCCCAGGACAATCGAGTTCTTAGAAGCTCTCCTGTGTCACGAGGAGACGCCACTGTAGTGAAAACAGTCCCCTTTCCCACAGAACGTTTATTTTCATATTTGATTAACGTTTGTTAGTGCGCATGCTAATGGGGGGTCAGTGTGATACAGATATAGCACGCACTAATCATACGCAACCTCCTTTTCTCTAACCCCCACTCCCAAACTGCAGGGATCATTGTACCAAATATGGTAATCGAGTTTCCACATCTGGCTTACCTGATGTCACATAATGCCCCCAATTCTTAATATTGCTGAAAATGTCAATGCTGAGTTAATCTTTGCAGTTGAAAATGCTCCATCATGTAAATATCTTATTCATTCATTGCTGTTGGACACCCATGCTGAGACCTGAGATAAAAACTCATTTCCATCATGCAGAAAGTCTGGGCAGCAGGGAGGGACCTGAGGGAGCTGGGGACGTGGCATCTGCGGCAGCTCTGGAAGCAGAGAGAGATGAACGCTGGTGTCTGGCTCACCTTCCCCTCATTCTGTCAGAGCCCAAGCCAGTGGAGCGAGCTGCCCACATTCTGGGGAGACCTTCCTACCTCAGTTAACCTAGTCTAGACACTCGCTCACAGACATGTCCAGAGGTTGGTCTCCGTGATTCTAGATCCTGCCAAGCTGACAGTAGCAAACACCACAGAAGCAAATTTCACTGTCCATAGAAACCAAAGTGGTTTTTGCAGGGCTTTGTGAACAATTAATTTGTGAGACAAACATATGCAAATTGAAAAAAATATTATTTTTTCTTGTAATTTCAAGGTTTCTGTGCAACTCTAACATGAGGGAGGAGAGGAAAGGTACCATTTCTAAAATATTGCAAATCTCTAGGAAAACTTGAGCCAATCTGCAGAAGTTCAGTTGAAGTATAAGCTGTTAGAAAATGCACACGGTCACCAGGTGGTGATGGCACTCGCCTGTAATCCCAGCACTAGGGAGGTAGAGGCAGGTGTACCTCTGAGTTTGAGTCCCGCCTGGTCTACAGAGTGAGTTTCAGGGCAGCCAGGGCTACACAGAGAAATCCTGTCTCAGAAAACCAAAAGGAAAAAAAAAAAGAAAATGCACAGGATCACCAGTACTACTGTGTACCTTGGTACCGTGTGTGTGTGTGTGTGTGTGTGTGTGTGTGTGTGTGTGTGTGTGTGTGTGAAGGGTGTGTCAGTTGCCAAGGATTCTTGTTGCACTGAAGTGATTGGACCAGCTTCTAACCCCAGGCCCTAGCAAGGCTCAGCCAGCTCTTCCTGGTGTGAGAAACAGGGTTCTCAGAACAGGTACCCAGACATGCAGGGAGAAGGCGCTGGGGTCTTCCTGGTCTTTCATTGCCTTCTGAAGCACAGTGAAAAGACAAAAAAAAAAACCCTCACCGTTTGCCTTATCCCCTGCAACACAATATCGCCACCTGCTGGCCAAAGTGCCACAGTGAGCTCTTGGGCACCAAAACTGTTGCTTAGAATGTGAATTAGCCATCAGTCTTTAAACACGTATTACATACAGCAAGTTGTGTTCCAATCACAAGGGGCTACCATATTTCTAGACTTCATCAACCCGATTGCCAGCCCCCAAATGCACTGCCTTTCTGTAGAAAAGTGCTTTAAAGCCAGAAATTATACAGTTCACTCTTTCACATTTTTATTGCACCTTTTCCTCAATCTGGTGTTTACTATAAGTTCTCAGGCCTGATCTTTCAGATATGATTTTAATATACTCATACAGTCTCAGTTCACCCTGAGAGGTTTGTAGGGTGGCGTTCTTTCTACTCCCAGGAATAAGTCATTTGTCTGTCTGTGACACGAACGGTGTGGACAGACGACACCACTTACACACTCACCAAGGTACAATCATCCTTCCATCCTTAAAATACAGGGGAAAAGGAAGGAAGGAAGGAAGGAAGGAAGGAAGGAAGGAAGGAAGGAAGGAAAGGGGGAAAATGGGAACAGGGCCTGGGCTGAGGCTAGAGAGACGGCACAGTGGTAGAGAGCTCAGCTGCTCTTCTGGAAGACCTGAATTTGGTTCTCAGCACCCAGACCGAGTGGCACACAGCTGCCTGTAACTCTCCAGCTCCGGGGGGTTCCTCTGGCCTTCATAGACACTGCACTCATTTGGTGGTGCACACACCAAGGCACCCCACATACACATCAAATAAATACATCTTTTTTTTTAATGCAAGTAAAAGCTGGGCAGTGGTAGTGGACATCTTCAATCCCAGCACTTGGGAGGTAGAGGCAGGCGGATCTCTGAGTTGGAGGCCAGCCTGGTCTACAGAGTTGTGGGAGCCCGTTCTGGGGTTCCTCGTGGCTTTACCCAGCAGGTCCGAATAGAGGATGATCAGGACCACGGGCCTGAGTGCAGGTGTCTGAGATGGTCTGCACTTGGCTGTGCTGGGGGAGGAGGTCTTTTGCTCCACCCCTTGGCGTCTCTATAAAAAACCTGGGCCAGAGACAGTCGGGGCCCGTTGGAATAGGTTCCAGGCCCTCTCGAGGCTATCCTTTATTTTCTATCTGTTTCTCTCCACAAGATTCTCTGCTATAAATCCTTCTATCTAATATTTCCTGCTGATCGCACACAAGAAAACTCTGGGAAGCTGTGGGGTTGGTGGGTAAACGCCCCACACAGAGTGAGTTCCAGGACAGCCAGGGCTACACAGAGAAACCCTGGTGGGGGGCAGGGGGGAAGTAGGTAAAATGGAGGCTCAGGATAAGCCAACCTATAAACCACTTTTACACAATATTGGAAGTGCACAGCCCAGTTTCAACACCAGGCTTCCTAGAGAACGGAGTCTATTGAGCTGCGCATGCACACCTATGCACACCTATGCTGGCCTGGGATCCGTGTTATCCCAGAACTTGGGGCAAAGGCAGGAGGATCAGGAGTTAACAGTACTCCTTTAGTGCACAGTGAATCGGAGGCCAGCCAGGTGTTATGAGTTATGTGCACGTGGGAAAGCCCGGGCTGGCCGGGCAGGGTCTCCCACTCACGCAGGGAACCCTAGTGGCATGCTGGGCAGATGCAGCAGCGGCTGGCGGGCGACCCACTCCATGCGGGCGGGGCGGCGGGTGGACATTCACAACCCAGACGCTACATCCACGCCAAATGGTTTATTATAATAGAGACAGAGAGAAGATAGCAAAGAGGGAGAGAAGAGAGAGACAGGGAAGGAAAGAGAGGGGTCGAGGGGTGCACGCCTCGTGGGAGTGGGGAGAGAAGGAGAGAGGAAGAGGGCAGTTTTTCATCAGGACGCAGGGTGGCACCAAGAGGTGGGATTTCAAGGGGCGGATCGGAATATTAACACCAGGGCCACGTGAAATCCTGCCTCAAAACAACAACTAAATATAAACAAAACCCAGGACAGCACTTAAGGGTGACGCCTTTTATTGAGAGAAAATGCTAGAGCAGGAAAGAGGAATGGAAATGTAAGTAGGGCAAGGAAGAATAAAGAGCCAGTGTGGGGTAGCCGTGTCGGGAGCAGCCGCGTCGGGGGCAGCCGTGTGGTGGGGCAGCCGCGTGGTGGGGCAGCCGCGTGGTGGGGCAGCCGCGTGATGGGCAGCCGTGATGGGCAGCCGTGAGGTGGGGCAGCCGTGTGGTGGGCAGCAGTGTCGTGGGCAGCCGTGTCGGGGGCAGCGGTGTCGGGGGCAGCCGCGTCGTGGGCAGCCGCGTCGTGGGCAACCGCGTCGTGGGCAGCCGCGTCGTGGGCAACCGCGTCGTGGGCAGCCTCGTGGTGGGCAGCCTCGTGGTGGGGCAGCCGTGTCGGGGGCAGCCGTGTCGGGGGCAGCCGCGTGGTGGGGCAGCCGTGTCGGGGGCAGCCGTGTGGTGGGCAGCCGCGTGGTGGGCAGCCGTGTGGTGGGCAGCCGTCGTGGGCAGCCGCGAGGTGGGCAGCCCATCGCTTCCCAGGCTCACAGGCACATCCACCGAGTCGTTAGACCATGTGAGACACGTCCAAAGGAACCGCAGGGAAACATCAGGATGGTACAGAGCCGGAGGCGCGAAGAGCAGGAAGACCTCTGCTCATTTCCCTCCAGCGTGTGGACTTCCTGCAGGAGTGCTTTGACTCTGAGGCCACTCAGCTCTTTCGGGTGGCTCTTGAAGCCGAACTCTGCTTGCCATGGTGTGGGACCTCATCATGCTAGCCTCGAAGAGAATGGTAAACTCTCCGAGACTCTGCGGGAACGTCAAGAGAATCCACAGTGGGTAGGTGTGTACCTGCCCCAAGAGATTCCAGGGTCAGGGACCCTAGGACAGGGACCTGCCGGTGGGGAAAGGGTTTGCTAACAGGAGACCTCACGTCAAAGCAAGGGCGTGGAGAGTGCAGAGGCGCGGTATCTGAGTCATGGTCACTGTCTGCCCTTAGAGGTCTGTGTGACCCTGCAGGTCTGCCGTCACTGCCTTCCCTGCGGTGTCTCTGGTGTCTGTGTGTCTGTCTGCTACAGGTCATCTATCTGCATCTCTGATTCTAACCACACGAACTCTGCCCACATCCTGGTTCCTTGCTAAGTCCTGGAATTTTTAAGTAAGTTGTGTGTGTGTGTGTGTGTGTGTGTGTGTGTGTGTGTGTGTGTGTGTGTGTGCTCGTGCATGCCTCCTCTAGTTGAAGGGTGCAGAGGACTGACCATTGTCTCCTGAACATGCATGCTTTTATTTCTGTTACTCCACATTCTCTCAGATGACCTAATCAATGAGATTCGTGGAATTGCAAATATCTACACGGAATGTGGACATGATTTTTTTTAATGTCAACTTTTGTGGCTACAAACATTTCTCTTGGATCTGCCTCAGCTGCATCTCAGAAGCTCTGCTGAGTTATGCCTCTGTTCACTCGATCCTAGGGTCAGACCTTTCCTCATGACCCACTGGCCAGCCAGGGGTATGTTCAGTTTATTTGCTTTCTCTCTTCTTCTTTAGTTTTTAGAGACAGGGTTTCTCTGTGTAGCCCTGGCTGTCCTGGAACTCGATCTGTAGATTAGGCTGGCCTCAAACTCACAAAAGTCCACCTGCCTCTGCCTCCTGACCAAGTGCTGGGTTTAAAGACATGGGACACCACCACTTGGCTAGTTTCTTTTGTTATTGATTTCTAATTTTGTTTTACTACGACCTGATAAGATACAATAAAATGTTTCTATTCTTTTACATTTAATGGGACTTAAAGAATGTGGTTTCATGGGCTGTGGAGATGTGCATTCTGTTTCTGCTGAATAGAATATTCTGAATGTAATTGATAAGTCTATTTGTTCTGTGGTATAGATGAACTCTGAGATTTCTTTGTTGAATTTTACTTTAGATGTCCGTTAAAGACAGGAGTGGGGTGTTGCAGTCATCCACTGTGGTTACATTAGCTTCCATTACTTTCCAGTGTCCATTAGTGTTTTATGAAATAGGGAATCTCAATGTTTGGTGCATATATGTTTACAGCTGTAGCTTCTTCGTAATTTTTAATGGTTTTCTTTGTGTCTTTTCACAGATGTTAGTTTGACATCAGCTACCCCAACATCTCTGTTTGCTTGTTTGAGCTGTCATTCACTTGATACATTGTTGCTGGGGGATGTCTTTCCATGAGCTGTGAATACATGTTGTCCCCATTGGTTAATAAAGAAGCTGCTTTGACCTATGTCAAGGCAGCTTAGCGGTAGGCAGGAAATCCAAGGAGAGAGAAAGGAAGGAGAAAGGCAGAGTCTAGAGAGACGCCAGCACCACCAGGAGAAGCAAGATGTGAAAGTACTGGTAAGCCACGCCACGTGGCAACTTGTAGATTAATAGAAATGGGTCAAGTTATAAGAGCTAGCTAGTAAGAAGCCTGAGCCATAGGCCATATAACTTACAATTAATATTAAGCCTCTGAGTGATTATTTTATAAGCAGCTGATGGGCCACGGGGCCAGGCACAACTGGAAAAACACAGACCGTGGCTGCATGGGACCTGAGAAAACTTCTGACTACACATTGTCACGAATGTTTTGATTCTCTGTCTATAGGTAAAGTGCATTTTGGGAGAATAAAAGACAGTTAAACCCACTTCTTAGCCCATTAGCCAATCGATGTGCTTTCGTTGGTACGTGTAGACCATTTCTGTCTGAGTCCATTGTTGATAACATTTACTGATCCTTGTAAATTCTGTTGTTTGTTTTTCTAGTTTTTTAGATTCTTGTTCATTCTTTTCTTTCTTCCCTGTTAGTTTTAAGGCTTTTCTGGCTTACCGTTTGGATATCACAGATTCCTTTCTAGTTCTTTGTTTGTTTTTGTTTTTCGAGATACGGTTTCTCTCTGTAACCCTAGCCATCCTGGAACTCGCTCCGTAAACCCAGCTGGCCTCGTACTTAAAGATTCTCCTGCCTCTGCCTCCCGAGTGCTGGGAGGCCACCACCACTGCCTCTCTCGTAAAATGTGTTATTTCCTGTGCTCTCATGATGGAAGCAGTTCTTCTGTGTATAGTATTCCTGTAAGTGTCTTCTCCAGTGCTGGCTCGGATGACCCATTGCTTAGTTTGGGCTTGTCTTGAAATGTGCTATACATGCTTTCTAGGCTTAGAATGCACTTTCCATGTTCTCCTGGCTTCCAGCATTCTTAGCGCATCGCCTGTTCCCCCCATCCTGTTCAGCTGTCCTTCCATTTTCCCTGGGGATTTCTGAAGCACACTTTCTCTTCCTCTCTTCCTCTCTCTGGAATAGAGCCTACTTTTTCTTATCCTGACTCCCCTTCACTGGATCACATGGAGGCAGTTATAGCCCCCCAGAATTTCCAGACAATGACATTCATAAGAGGAGAACAAGTAAGTAAGTAAATCTTGGTTAAATTTTTTTTTTTGGGGGGGGTGCAGTTTTATATATAGCCCAGGCTGTCTTGGAGCTTCTTCAATCCTCCTGCCTCAGCTTTCTGAGTGCTTGAGTTATAGACATGCATCATACCATGTCTGATACTTGGTTTATTTTTATAACTCATTTTTCTATTGAAACTTTATAAAACATGTATGTAATTGAAAATATTTAGTGGGCTCGAGAGATGGCTCAGAGGTTAAGAGCACTGACTGCTGCTCTTCCAGAGGTCCTGAGTTCAATTCCCAGCACCCACATGGTGGCTCACAACCATCTGAAATGAGATCTGGTGCCCTCTTCTGGCCTGCAGTTATATATGCTGTATACATAATAAATAAATAAATCTTAAAAAAAAAAAAAGAAAATATTTAGCTTTTGGGGGGGGTGGCATGTGTCCAACTAATCAGGACAGACATCCAACAAATAAAGAAGGATATCAACCATGCGAAGATGTGTTGGCTAAAGATCGCTAGCAATTGCTGGGGCAATGCAAACATTAAATAGCTTTTGGAAGCAGTGCAAGTGAATGAGCAGCCAGCCTGGCAAAGGGCAGAGCCCGGATCCTCAGCACCTAGAATTTCCTAAAAGCAAGGGTTGGAGAGGCTCAGTGGTTAGGGACCCTTGCTGCTCTTGCAGCTGACCCAGGTGCTGTTCCCAGCACCCACAGGGCAGCATATGCCAGTAACTCCAGTTCCAAGGAATCTGGTGCCCTCTTTTGACCCACACAGGTACTGCACATTTGTGATGCACATACACACACATAGACATACACATACACAGAAAGTACACATGAAGAAAATCTGTTTTAAAATTATCCAAAAACAAGAGAGTGTAACTCAGGGTAACATTTAATCTGCTCAAAATTGTGGTGGTATTCTAATTGTACTGAAATGTGATTTTGATTGTATGTTAATAAATAAAGTTGCCCGGGGGTCAGAGCTATTAGAGCCATAGACAGAGTGTGGCGGTGGTGGCACACGCCTTTAATCCCATAGATCTCTGTGTGTTCAGGGATACAGCCAGCATTGGAGACATATGCCTTTAAGACCTAGGGGGCTGTACATTCAGACAGTGACGAGGCAGTCACGTGTTTGGGTTTACAACCAATGAGAAGGTAGAACAACATACTATAAAAAAAAATGAACAGACAGGAAGTAGCTCTCTTTCGCGAAGCTGGGACAGCAGGAGGAAGGGTGAGATTTTAGCTCTGAGCTCTGACCTCTCGGCTTTCTCTTTTACATTGTTTCTGTGTTTCTTATTTAATAAGACGGTTGGTTACATCTATATCTGGCACCCAACGTGACAAGAATCCATTAAAAACCGCTTGGCTTGGCGGCAGGTCCGCTTTCCCGCAAGGGCAGCAGACCGGGTGGCTGGCGTCCTAGTCCGAGCGGCGGCCCCCTAGTCCTTGGCCTCAGGCCGGACTAACTGAGCTGCTTGCTTAAAGCCTGCTAGCTTAAAGCCGGTGCTACAAACAACTTAGACCTGCCCTGCTGAACAGTGCCCTGCCTGTAAAGCCAACGCACGTGGTTGGAGCTTAAGGAAGCCAGACCCAAGCCTTGACTCGGCACAAGAGGGAACATGTGGCTGCATTTAAACTTTAGCCAGCTACGCTTTCTTGTCCTCTCTCTCTCTCTCTCTCTCTCTCTCTCTCTCTCTCTCTCTCTTTTTCTCTTTGGATTTACACCTGGGACACTAGGTGGCTGCTTTGAAAATCCCCTCGGATTTCTACTGTTCTATGCAGATTTGGTAAGTCATAACATATCAGATATTTTAAAGGAAACTATCTAAAAGAGAATTTTTTTTCCACATTAAAAAAAATGGGTTTTATGTGTACATTGGAAGAAAATTGGTTTTTGTTCGAAATTTTAGGCAGTCTGACAATGGAACAACTATATAATATTAGTATTGGTGGAATTATGCACCTTATCACTATGCTAATCCACATTTTAATATTTAAAAAGATAGTCAATTTAAGTGCCAGGATAACAGCTTTAGAAGAACTTGTTAAACCTGTAAAAATTCAGACAGAAGAAATTAACAGTGAAGTTGTTTCAAGACGGGATCATAAGGTTGAAGAAAGAAAGCCTGTTTTCACACAGTCACCTTTAATTTATCCTGTAACCATACAGCAGATGCCTGATCAAATGGCTACACAAAATATTTGGGCTCCAATTGAAATGTTGGATTTAAAAAGGTTTAAGGAGGCAATAGTATCTTATGGCATGCATTCCCCATATGTAAAGCAAATGTTAAACTCTTGGTCAACATATAATAGGATAGTACCACAAGACTGGCGGGACCTCGCACAAGGTGTTCTGGAACCCAGCCAGAGACTTCAATTTCTGACTTGGTTTAAGGAGGAGGCTAAAAACATAGAAAAACAATGGAGGGATAAAGGAATACAAGTTTGCCAGGATCAGCTTATTGGCGAAGGCCAATATGCTTCAGCACAAACACAATGTTTATATGATATCCAAACCCTAATTTTATGTCGAACGGCAGCCTTGAATGCATGGGACAGAGTTGAGGAACCAGGAAAAAAATCTGAGTCATTTACAAAGGTGATGCAAGGCCCAAAAGAGTCTTTTACAGATTTTTTTTACAAAGACTGGCTTCAGCAGTAAAGAGAATGGTCTCGGATTCAGAAGCTGGTAAGGCAATAATTGAATCTTTGGCCTTTGAGAATGCGAATGCAGCATGCAAAAGAATAATCAGGCCATTAAGGGCAAGATCTGCACCTATGGAAGATTGGATTAGAGAAACAATTAATGTTGAAGCTGATGAGCATGATGATACATGGGTAGGAGAAGTAATTTCAAAAGGTTTGAGGAGTGTTAGATGTTTTGGATGTGGAAAGCAAGGACATTTGAAAAGGGACTGTAGACAGGTCATTCCCAGAAACAATGTTTCTTCAAGGAACAATGGCAACAGAATGCCCCTTCCTTCTGGAGTATGCAGAAGGTGTGGTAAGGGAAAACACTGGACCAATGAATGTAGATCAACAAAGGACAGACAGGGTAATCCTTTGCCTCAGTCTTCGGGAAACTCCCAGAGGGGCCTCGCGCAGGCCCCCAGTGCAAATCCAGTTCAAATCTTTCCTGCAGCCATAGAGGAAATGCCTGCTCTGGAGAGCGATTAAATAACAAAATGCCTATTGGAATAAATCATGCTGGTCAGGATGATGAAACAGAGAAAATAGAAAATTCAGGAGAAAACATAAAGAAAATTTTTTGGCAAACTTCTATTAATGAACAAAGACCAAAATTAACAATAAAAATAAATGGTGTTTTGTTGTCTGGTCTGGTAGACACAGGTGCGGACGTTACCATAATTGCACCAGAATTTTGGCATCCAACTTGGCCTCTTCAGGAGGTAAACATTCAACTGTTAGGAATTGGGACATTATCTCAGGTGAAACAGAGTGCAAGATGGCTCGAATGTATAGGTCCAGAAGGACAGAGAGGAAAATTAAAACCATATGTGGCTAACATAACTATGAACCTGTGGGGTCGAGACTTGTTGCAACAATGGAATACTCAGATTAACATCCCTCCAATCTCAGAAACAAATCATAAACTAGCACATGTTACTGAGAGAAATATTAGAAGATATTGTTCTAATGAGTGGTCACCAGCCATCCATATTATACAAGAACAGGGCACAATAACTGATGATCTTCCAAAGACACCAACAGCTCTACCTTTAAAATGGTTAACAGACAAGCCTGTATGGGTCCAACAATGGCCTTTAACAACAGAGAAACTCCAGGCTTTAGAAGAGCTGGTAGAAGAACAGTTAAATGCTCAGCATATTGAAGAATCAATCAGCCCTTGGAATTCTCCTGTATTTGTTATTAAAAAGAAATCTGGTAAATGGAGAATGGTAACAGACCTTAGAGCAATTAACAAAGTAATTCAGCCAATGGGCTCTCTACAATCTGGGATGCCTTTGCCTACTCTGTTACCAAAAGGATGGCCTCTCATAGTTATTGATTTAAAAGACTGTTTCTTTTCAATACCCTTACAAGAAAAAGACAGAGAAAGATTTGCTTTTATAGTACCTACTTATAATAATTCTCAACCGGTTAAAAGATTTCAATGGAGGGTCCTCCCACAGGGAATGTTGAATAGCCCAACTCTGTGCCAATACTTTGTACAACAGCCATTGGAAGTGATACGTAAAAAATTTCCTAAATCTATAATTTATCATTATATGGATGATATTTTACTAGCTGACTCAAATGCAGATACTTTAGAAATAATATTTGAAGAAGTAAAGAAAATTTTGCCTTGCTGGGGATTACAAATTGCTCCTGAAAAGATACAAAGAGGAGATTCTATTAATTATTTAGGATATAAAATAGAGCTACAAAAAATTAGACCCCAAAAGGTGCAAATTCGGAGAGATAGACTACAGACTCTTAATGACTTTCAAAGATTATTTGGAGATATTTCTCATCTACGAACTATTGTTGGGGTAAAAAATGATGAACTGACTAATTTGTTCAAAACCTTAGAAGGTGACAAGGACTTAAATAGTCCAAGAGAATTATCACCTGAAGCTGAGAAAGAATTGGCCTTGGTAGAAAAGAAAGTGCATGAAGGACACGTGGATCGTATTGATCCAAAGCTGGATTGCATTTTGGTTATTTTACCTTCTAGGCTTTCTCCTACTGGAATATTAATGCAGAGGGAAGATATTATATTGGAATGGATATTTTTACCAAATAAACCAAGTAAAAAATTAAAAACTTATGTGGAAAAAATCTCTGACTTGATTTACAAAGGAAAATTGAGACTTCGTCAATTAGCAGGCATAGACCCAGCAGAAATTGTCATACCATTAACTAAGGAGGACATTGAAAAATTATGGACAGAAAGTGAACCTTGGCAAAGAGCTTGCAGTAATTTTTTGGGAGAAATTAACAGCAAATATCCCAAAAGCCATAGAATTGATCTTATAAAGAGAGCTGATTGGATCTTGCCTCGAATTGTACGGCAAAAACCCATATCTGGAGTTCGTACATTTTATACAGATGCCAACAAAGAAGGAAAGGCAGGTTACAAATCAGAAAATTTAAGTAAAGTGGTTCAAAGTCCATATAATTCAGTTCAAAAATCAGAATTGTATGCTATTCTGTTGGTATTAATGGATTTTTCAGAACCTCTCAACATAGTAACTGACTCTCAGTATGCTGAAAGAGTGGTGTTACATATTGAGACTGCAGAATTTATCCCTGATGCTTCAGAATTAACTTCACTATTTATTCAATTACAAGATACAATCAGGAAAAGGAATCATCCTTTATATATAACTCACATTCGATCCCATACTGGTCTGCCAGGCCCTCTAGCACAAGGCAATGATGAGATTGATAAATTATTGAGAGGAAATGTGCTGGAGGCCTCTGAATTTCATAAAAAACATCACGTCAATAGTAAAGGTTTAAAAAAGGATTTTTTCCATAACCTGGCAACAAGCCAAAGAAATAGTAAAGAAATGTCCTACCTGTTCCTTCTACAATCAAACTCCATTATCAGCAGGATGTAACCCAAAGGGTACTCAGAGAAATGAAATCTGGCAGATGGACGTGTTTCACTTTGCAGAATTTGGAAAATTGAAATATGTACACCACACTATCGATACTTATTCAGGATTTCAATGGGCAACTGCTTTGAGTTCTGAAAAAGCTGATTCTGTAATCACTCATTTGCTAGAAGTTATGGCCATCATGGGTATTGCTGTGGATATCATTCTATATAAATAAAACACTGATGGCCAGTGGCCAGGCAGGAAGTAGGTGGGACAAGGAGAGAGGAGAATTCTGGGAAGCGGAAGGCTGAGGAGGGGACACTGCAGCCACCGCCAGGACAAGCAGCATGTAGAGACTCTGGTAAGCCACCAGCCATGTGGCAAGGTATAGATTTATAAAATTGGGTTAATTTAAGATAAAAGAACAGTTAGCAAGAAGCCTGCCATGGCCATACAGTTTATAAGTGATATAAGCGTCTGAGTGATTATTTTATACGTGGATTGTGGGACTGCGGGGCTTGGGGAACCTGGAGAGAAGCCCTCCAGCAACAAATGGCGCCCAATGGCTCGAGTTTCCACCTTAAACCTGAGAATATTTAATAACCAATTCTAAACAGAGCCAAAACCAGGTTCCTGCTTCTTGTCTCATACGGGCAGCTGACAAACATCATCCACAGATCAGCTTTGAACTACAAGGTGCTCAGAGCAATTTTGAGATGACTAGCTGAGATGATCCAGTCTCAAAGACTACTTGAATAAGGACTTGAGATAAACCCTGAACTTTGGCATTATACACAGACTGGATAATGAAGGATATAGTTACCTCTCCTAGAATTTGACAATTAACCTAAAATTTTTCTTTCAGGATAAAGAAAACTTCGCCCATACCCAGCAGGAAGCAATTTTAAGAATACGACGCCCACATTCCCAAAGAGGTGGTGTGGGGCGGGTGGTTTTTTGGTCTTTTTAATGGATTTTGGGTCTGGGATAATTTTCAGTATTTAGGGGGGTTGGTTACAAGTTATTGTCAAGGGTTAGGAAAAAGGCTAAGCAAAGGAGATTAGATTTAAGGTTCTTGTTTAAAAAAAAAAGAAAGAAAAGAAAAAGACAATTACTAATACTTTACATTGGATCGAATTGTTTTATATTGTATACAAATTTGAAACTGATATTGTTAGAAAATGCTATATGTATATTTCTAATTGTATTTATACCATTCATTTAACAATGTAATACAAATTTCTGATCCTTGAAAGTTATTATTACCAACTACTAGGATATAAAGAAATGAAAGTTAGTAGTTAGACATTACAATAGAACTTGTAGTCATATTAGATATGTTTTAAAAATTAAGCAGAGATGTTTTAGACAGGTCATCTTCAAACCCTTCAGAGATCTACAGAATATGGCATTTAAAATGTTTTAATAACTTAGAAAATTTTTCTTTTTTGAGACATGTCGGCTCCTGGCAGTACCAATCTACTTCAGAGAAAATATGGGCATTGAAGAAACTGCATATGGAGTCAACTTTCATTGTGGCAAAAGTTAACCACTGGACAACAAAGTATCCTCGTATCAACAGGACAAAATGGACAGACAGAACACGAAACAAAGGACTACTGATTCTTGCCAAAACAAGTGTGGCTATGGCTTTATCAAAAGGCATCTTCTGAGGCCAGGACAATATGGCCCCATCCCTGAAGTGGCCTTCGCATCCGGAAAAGGTACAGTGCCCTTTTCTTTGAAGGCAGCTTAACAGGCAGAGGGCTGATGGCTTCTGCTGTGCAATGGAACAGCAACTGAAAGCTCACGCCTCTCAATAGTAGACTGGCATTTAATAGAGGGATGTGGAGAAGAAGGGGATGCTGAGATGAAGCCATATATACACAGCCAAGAAGAATGAACAGCTGAATTCAAAAACTGTCAACAATTTCCAGAATTTAAAATCCTGAATCATGACAGGACACTAGTGGAATTCAGGTGTTTCTGGTACGTGGACTGCTCTCACCCAATGTGAGGTTGAACTGTTGACCTTGTGTACATCCTACATCACAAATGAGTCTGTCAGATACACTAAGCCTATAGGCTGAAGATGATGCCCCAACACTGCGGAGAAACCTCAGGTGACTGCCCAGGCAGCTGGCTGTTTCTATCAACTCACAAATTTTTTGGAAGTTGCTTGCATGCACTTCCTGTTTTTTATTTTTGTTAGCTAATATTATTCCCTTCTTGGGTCTCTGAGGGAGTTGAAGATTAGTTAGTTATAGTTGAAGATTAGTTAGTTATGGTTGAAGATTACTTAGTTATAGTTGAAAATTAATTAGGATAGAAAGTGCATTAGATACATCTTGGATTTACCAAAATAGTATAGATAATGGAATTATTTTCTCTGATTTGTCAAATACCTGTTTAGGTATTTATTATTTGTATATATTGTATATAGTTATTGTACTTTTGTATATGGTTTTTCTTTTGTTAGTTATAACCTTTTGCTTTTTTTCTTTTTATTAAAATAGAAAAGGGGAAATGTGGTGGTATTCTAATTGTACTGAAATGTGATTTTGATTGTATGTTAATAAATAAAGTTGCCCGGGGGTCAGAGCTATTAGAGCCATAGACAGAGTGTGGCGGTGGTGGCACACGCCTTTAATCCCATAGATCTCTGTGTGTTCAGGGATACAGCCAGCATTGGAGACATATGCCTTTAAGACCTAGGGGGCTGTACATTCATACAGTGACGAGGCAGTCATGTGTTTGGGTTTACAACCAATGAGAAGGTAGAACAACATACTATAAAAAAAAATGAACAGACAGGAAGTAGCTCTCTTTCGCGAAGCTGGGACAGCAGGAGGAAGGGTGAGATTTTAGCTCTGAGCTCTGACCTCTCGGCTTTCTCTTTTACATTGTTTCTGTGTTTCTTATTTAATAAGACGGTTGGTTACATCTATACAAAATAGCCCACACATACATAAACACATTTATGGATGTGTTTCAAAATCAATTTCTAATTGTGCAGAGTACCAGTTTCCAGAAACTCAAATTGAGATGGTTCTTCTAGTGTGAGCCGCTGGCCATGTACTGATACCCAGGTAATAAACTACAGGTTGACAAAGGCTTCCCGAGTCATCAAAGCATGACCCAAGCATGTTCTCTGTGGCGCTAAGAACCAAGATCATTGCTATGGGCTCCCTTGGACATTGTTCGTCATTAATGCTACTCAGTGTTCACTGAGCCAGAAGAAGGAATTTACAAGCAATCTTGCTTCTCTGCCATTGCTAGAAAGCAGAGTCCCCTCCAGTATGAACCAGCAAAGTTTCAGCCTCGCAAGAAAAAATGTAATGACAGAAAGTTTGGGCCCGAGACCTGTGCCTCTGTGCTTACCCTCTACAGAGGGCACACAAGTGTTTTTAGCTTTATTATGTGTCTCAAGAACGTTTCCAGGAGATGGATGGCCCCAAGTGACAAAGGCAATTTCCTTACAAAGAAATTATGAGAACTGGTCTGGCTAATCTAAATGGTAAAATTGAAAATGGAGCAGAGGAAGGTTAGTCTTTAGTCCCAGTACCCTTGAAGTATAAAGAGATGCAGCACCTTGGATGGTAGAATTTTAATCACTTAAATGAAAACCACAGTGATGGAAGAAAGCACCAGCTGATCGTCTGTGGCTTCAGGAGGGGATCTGCTCTGTGAAATCTGAGGTGGGGAGGACGGAATACACGGCCTTGGCCTTGGCAGACCTTTCCCAACGGGTTTCTGAGTTTTCGGTGAAAGGTGTCAGGGACGTTCCAGACTGTGACGTTAGGAAGGGTTCCTGCCAAGTGGCGGTGGTGCACGCTTTTAATCCCAGCACTAAGGAAGCAGAGCAGGGGGATCTCCCAGTTCAAAACTAGCCAGGTCTGCAGAGCAAGTTCCAGGACACCCAGGGCTACACACAGAAACCCTGTCTCAAAAACAAAAACAAACAAATCAAAACAAAAACAAGAATCAGGTTCCCTCCGGGAGAATTAGGGGTTCTGCCCTATCATTTTCCACTCATCTTCTCCAGGCAAGGTCTCTCACTGACCCTGGAGCTAGGCTCAGCCAGCAAAGCCCAGGGGTCCTCCTGTCTCTGCCCCCACAGCACTGGGGCTACAGGCAGAGCTGTACCCACGCTGCAGTTTTTGTGTGGGTGCTGGAGATTTGAACCCAGGTTCCTCATGTTTGCATAACCAAGTGCTCTTAGCCACTGGACCGTCTTCCCAGCCCTTAGCAGTGTTCTTTATGGAGAGCCTCTAAAGACTCGCATGGTGGCTCATGCCCATAGTCCCAACATTTGAAAAGTAGAGGCAGGAGGGTCAATGCAAGTCTGAGGTCAGTGAGGTTTACAGAGAGAGTTCCAGGCCAGCTGGGACCAGTTGTGAGATCTTGTCTAAAGAAGGAGAATTGGAGGAGGGGAGGAAGGAGGAGGAAAGGCAGGAGGAGGGAGGAGGGAGAAGGAAGGAAGGAGGAGGGAAGGAGGGAGGAGGGAGGGGGGAGAGAAAAGTAGTGGCATTGGGAACACATTCTTTTCATGGCGTGCCCCACCCCTGCCCCCTGACCCAGGCACTGGGAAGGCTTCAGGGAGAGAATGGAGAGTGAAGCTCTCCTCAGTTTCTAATTTGTAGTTTCTGTTGCTCTGTTTACCTCACAGGCAGCAAGTCTGCCATGACCACCAGTGCTTGATAGACAGCTGGGCCAGAGTAGACTCAGGAGCAAACTCAGTCTGTGGGTCATTCACATGACAATTTGACCCAGTGTCTAGCCACATGACTCCTCCTCACTCTAAGATTTAGGAGATGCCGCACCTGGCGACCTGAAGTCTGGCTCTCATGCTGCTAGAGGTACCTTCCCCTCCCTGGCACACCGCCCCCACTCCCCTGTTCCACTCCCACACCGTACCCCGCGTTTCCCTCATGGCTCTCAAGGTGGCATCTCTCTCTTTCACTCTCTGCCTCAGGTGTCCAAAGAAGCTGAGAAACATCCAGAGAAAGGATGTTAGGCAAACTGTGCCACGTGCCAGGCACCCCACATTCTCCTGAAGCGTTTCTGTACCTCTCTGTGCAGATACTCCACTTCTCATTCACATTTCTGTCCCAAGAGTGCAGCCCACATGGGAGGTACTTAGCAAACGCTGGCCAGCGGATGACTGTGGGGTAAGAGAATCACAGAACTCAGTTTCCAAGGTAAACTCAGTGGAGACAAAAATGAAATACCTTTTGTAGAAGTTGCATATTGAAGATGCTAATTCCCTGCATTCTGGTCTTGTTTCTGTAAGGGTGGGAGACGGTGATACATGCTGCAAGCTGCAGAAAAATGTAACAGAATTCAGCTACTATCATAAAAGCTACTACTTGGAAAAGTCAAGGAATTATCTGGAGGTCAAGCCGTGGCTTAAGAAGTCTTGGTGATATTTTAGCTTTTGTATACATGCATTACCTGATTCCTGCAATGATTTTCTTGTATGCTATGTATGTTTCCAAGAACTCATAACAGTTTATTTTATCTGAAATACCTATCAAGCATCCAAGGCCAAACAATCTCCTGAATTAAGGCAAATTAAGCTCAGACCCTCCTTTCTTATAGAGCCTTAGTGGTATTGATACTAACATTATAGACTCCTAACATTTACCTCACCACCTCCAGGAATGTAGTTTGAGCACATAAATTCCCTTTTCTGATATATTAACCGATTTCAGCTCTCAGTTGACCTCCTCCTTTACCACTCCCCTTTTGAGTTGTAAAAGAAAGCCTGAAGGTCACTGCCTGAGGAAAAACTCTTGTCTGCCTTTATGACCCCTAAGAATTCAAGCCTGGGGATCTTGCTTTAGCTAGAGCACCACTGTTGCATGGGTGAATAACTGTGAACCCCAGAGATGGAGGAGGATTTTGACTGGAGAACTAGAAGAATGAGATGGAAGAGGAGGAAGAGCCAGATGGGAAAGAATGAGATGAGAAAGACCAAGACGAGTAACACCAAGATGGGGCAGAACTAAGATGAGAAAATTAAGATAGAACTTAGAGGGGACAGTAGATAAAGGTAGAGAGAAATCAGGCAAGGAAGGAGCCAGGCACGAGAACAGAACTGAAGCTGTGTAGATGGAATCTTATCCCAGAGGAATAAAATAGACAGACTAAGAGCTCGGTGTACTTAGATTCTTTCCCCAAAACAATTTATACCATCCATAGCTTCTTCTGGGCCCCTGGGAAGAAGATTATTAAGGCTGGTCCTTAATAATATTCGAGAGATAAAACAATAGACAGCAGCAGAAATGAGCCAGGCATGGAGGCACATGCCTCATCCCAGCATCTGGGAGATCACCAAGGCAAGCACACAGTGAGTTTCAGGCCAGCCTGGGCTACACGGCAAGACTCTGTCTCCTAACAACAACAGAAAAAAGTGGGTGGAAAACTAATGGAGCTTCTGTTGGGTACTATGAGAGCTGAAGTTACATTTTAAGTTATAATTGCTATGCCTAAGAGGTCCAAGAAACAAAAACGCCTCTGATCTGCAAGTCCCTTGTGCGAGGACAATTAGTTCCTGAAATGCTGGAGGCTACTGTTCATGGGAGATAACAAACCACATGCTTTCACTCCCCTAAACAAGTTTGTTTGACCCATCTGCACAGGATGTGCTTGATCACATGTGGGCAGGAGGTTCACAGGCAGGAAATAGGTCAGGATGTAAGCTTGCCCCTGATTGGACCTGATGGGAAATGTAATGAATTATGGGTTTTCCTTTTTAAGCTGATCAAAACTGTGATTCGGGGACATTTCCTGGGAATCTGGGTATGGACCTGACCAGAGCCCATCCACCTAGCCAGTATTTAATTAAAGCTTGTTTCAAATTTGATTTTAAGCTATGGTAGTGGTCTTATTCTCCATCGGTGAGATTAACAGTACCCTCGCACTTCTCAGCCCTGATTTCATCCTTAGCTATTCCCGGAGGCCTCCGTCACATCTGAAGTCTTCACGGGCTTAACTTTCCTTTGGCAGAAACAGAAAGGCTGCTGTGAGTTCAAGGCCAGATACTGAATTCCAGACCAAGCAGGTCTACAGGGCCACCCCACCTCAAAACAAAACAAACAAACAACAGCAAACCAATAAAGATGTATCCAGCCAGGGCCTGAGGAGCGGAGGGCTTCTCTACCTGAAAATACACCCAGATCTCTCCTTCCCCAAATTCTTTTTTTCAAGTGCACTCAGTGGGGTTGAGAAGAAGTGCTGATATTACCTACAAAGCAGCCATTGGAATAGGTGAGTCAGTTTGTAACGGTCATGGCTGAAAGTCAAAGATCCATATTCCACAGGCTGGAAGAAATTGGGGGCCCCTGAAGGTTAAGACGAGGGAGAAGAGTCGAGGATGCAGGGGATGCAGGCAGTCACCCCAGTACCCCAGTCTCACAGTGACCCAAGATTCCAATCCCCAAACCAAGATCCAGCAGATGGATGTGGGACCAGAGAGACATGGGGAAGGAAAGCCTTGGCTGCCCAGTTACTTCTGACTCTCCTGTGTGCTGGAACCTGACCAAGACACCTCAGGACCAAGATAAAAACAGTGAAGGCTCCTGTCCCAACCTGTGGACCTCTTTATATGATGGTAGGCAACGTTAGGAAATTCACATCTGCTGGGGTCTAATGATGGAGGAGTCTGAAGAATGACCGTCATAAGCATACTGTGCTGTTGGTGATTACAATTCTATCATCAAAAATAAGAAAAAAGAGAAAAATCTATGTGAAAGACACAGAAGGAAACATCTGTTTGATGTTGCACAGTAGTCCTCGCATGCAAGCCTGACCGCCAGACTACCAGTCAAACCACAGCTTCTGGCAAACTGTCTTCTCTATCGTCTTTTCAAGTCCTCAAAGACGGGTCTCTCTTTGCAGATCAAAGCTGCAAGTATTATGCAACCATTATCTTGAGGTATTTTTAGAAAGGACTCCCCAGGTAGAAAACTGTCTGGGGTTCTCCATCTTCACCTTCCCCATCCCCCAGGAAGGGTCCACAGGAAGTAAGGGCACCACGGTGGTTTTCATCTAAGTTGTTCTGTTGCCCAGTATCCCACAGCATGGCACCTCCAGGAAGGGGGTGGATGTTAGATCTCAGACCACCAGAGGCCTGCAGTGGGATGTGTGAGCCTCAGTTCATCGTGGTCAACAGCAGCCTTGACCTTAGAACACAGTGAAAAGAACGCAGAGCCGGAAGACAGCCCAGTGAGCAACGCAGACAGTGGAAAGTGGTCCTGAGCTCCAGGGCCACCTTCCTGGTTTGGGGCTTCAGACAGAAGAGGAACTCTGGAGCACCCTGGCACTTACTACTTAAGGATTGACTTGTCAAGTTGTTAAGGGAGTTACAGCCATTCCTGCCCCTCCCCTACGCCATTTGGGTTTGGATGCAGGAAGTAACAAAAATACCACCACTTCACTGTACAACTGCAGATTCCAAACACGGTGATTTCATGGAGCTACACTGAGGGCGTCTCTCCGTGGTGTGGGGCTGTGTCTGTGTGAGGAGATGCACTGAGGGCGTCTCTCCGTGGTGTGGGGCTGTGTCTGTATGAGGAGATACACTGATGGTGTCTCTCCGTGGTGTGGGGGCTGTGTCTGTATGAACTACACTGATGGCGTCTCTCCGTGGCGTGGGGGCTGTGTCTGTATGAGGAGATACACTGATGGCATCTTTCCGTGGCGTGGGGCTGTGTCTGTATGAGGAGATGCACTGAGGGCGTCTCTCCGTGGTGTGGGGTTGTGTCTGTGTGAGCTACACTGATGGCGTCTCTCTGTGGTGTGGGGCTGTGTCTGTATGAGGAGATACACTGATGGCGTCTCTGTGGTGTGGGGCTGTGTCTGTATGAGGAGATGCACTGATGGCGTCTCTCCGTGGTGTGGGGGCTGTGTCTGTATGAGGAGATACACTGATGGCGTCTCTCTGTGGTGTGGGGCTGTGTCTGTATGAGATAATCCTTTTAGCTCCCTTCACAGCACCTAGAAAGCAAATAGATATGAAATGAACAGAAGAAAGGTCGAATCAGGAAACATCGATGGACATCTGCTGACTGTCAATATCCATATTGGGGCAAGACACTGTGACACACAATTTTGTTTAATGTGATCTTGGACGGATGACCAGGAAGGTCACCTTGAGGAATTCAGTCTCTAGTTTAGGGGATGGGAGACGGAACAGGAATGGAGGGAGGCGGTGAGTGATGAAAACAGATAAAGCTCGCTCGTTCCTTTATCCCGTAAGCAACAGTGAGCGGCTGCTGGGCAGCAGCTGGAGAAGCAGGGCTGAGGGAGGAACCCGCCGCAAAGGAAGTGCGGGACACAGGGTGACAGGCCAGGTGATGGGTGCTCTCAGGTCACCTACAACTTGATACAAAAAGAATTGCAGTTCAGAGTGAAAGGAAGAAGCCAGCCTCACACAGGGCTGCTGTGGGATAACGCTTTTGTACACTGGTCTAATAAAATGCTGACTGGCCAGCAGCCAGGCAGGAAGAATAGGCGGGATAAGCAGACAAGGAGAATTCTGGGAAGAGGAAGGCTGAGTCAGAAGACGCCAGCCCACCGTCCAGGGAGCAGCATGTAATGGCACACAGGTAAAGCCATGGAAAATGTGGCAACACATAGATTAACAGAAATTGGCTGAGTTTAAGTGTAGGAGCTAGTCAGTAGTAAGCCTGAGCTAATGGCCAAGCAGTTTAAATTAATATAAGCCTCCGTGTGTTTACTTGGGTCTGAGCGACTGAGGACCAAGCAGGTCACAGGAAAACTTTCAGCTACACAGGACCATTAAGGAGAAATTCAAAGGGACAGAATGTAACTTTGGAATTGGAGGATGAAAGAAATTTAAATAAAAATGACCACTGGCACAGTATATATCACACATACATGTCTAAAACACACACACATGCAAATGCACACTCATACCCAAAGAAGTGTTATATATTAGTTACTTTTCAGTTGCTGTGATCAAACGCCATGACCAAGGCAACTTATGGACAGAAAAGTGTTTATCTGGGCTTAGGATCCAGAGGGATTGGGTCTGTAAGGAACGGGAGATGTGGCAGCAGGCAGACACGGTGACTGGAGCAGGGAGCCAAGGGCTCAGATCTCCAGTGGCACTCATGACGCATAGAGGAGGAACAGGAATTGGTACACGGTTTATAACCTCAAAGCCTGCCGCAGTGGCACACTTCCTCCAGCCATGCTGCTCCACCTAGACCTCCCCAAACAGCACCACCACCTGGGGACCAAGCGTTCAGATGCCTGGATTTATGGGGAACATTTCTCACTTGAACTACTACATGCTGGATAACTGCATAAGAGACCAGAGAGGAAAAAATTAAGGAGATCACCAGGGACAGGGAAAAATCATTGGAAAGAAGTGTGTAGAAGAATTCCTATGGCCCACAGAGGGACTGGCATGCTTTATAGACACAGAAACTCTCCAGCTAACTGAAGGCACTGGGGTTCCTAAGAAAGTTACTGCTTCACAGTGGAGCCAAATAAGTCAGCTGAATGCCAAGTTAAAGACTGCTCTGGAGGCACCTTCCTGACCAGCTTGAGCAGAGGGAGTCACAGCACTGAACTGCTCCTGGGGACCAATCCTCACCTCAGAGCAAACTCCAGTACTACTCAGAGCTCTTAGAAGTATGTAGCATTCACCAATGAAAAGCTAACAATATCCAGGAGTTCTAAAAAGTTACCAGGTAGAGGACACATGCTATAATCCCAGGTCTTGGGAGGCAGAAGCAGGAGGGCGAGGATCCATCCTTGGCTACAGAGTGAGTTTGAGGTGAGCCCAGGCCAGAAGAGACCCTGTTTCAATACTACCTCCTCCCTCCAAAAAATTATTAGGCAGGAAATAAACAGAAAATACGATCCATAATCAGAAGGAAAAATATGATCATATGGAATAGGTGGAGGTTAGTGATGGCATACAGGGGATGAATCAAGGTCACAGCTACACTTTCTACGCTCAAAAGGGAGCCTGATAAAAGAAACAGAAAGTCTAAAAAATGATCCAATTGACACAGAGCAAAGATCCATCATGTGATGAGAAAATCATGCTGGCTGGGATGGGCAGCAGACTGGACAACGAAGACACGAAAATCACAAGAGGTAAAACAAGCAAAACTCCAGAAGTGAGTCAGGGTGGAAACTGACCAAAGGAGGCAGGCGAGGACCAGTCCCTGGGGCAGCTCAGGGTGGGGCGGCACACGTGCCACAGGAATGTCAGGAGCAGAGGCGACAGATGCCATGGGTTGCGTTGTTTCTTCAGAATTCACGTTGGCATCCAGATCTTAGAGAAAGAAGCCAGCCAGGAGCCCGGCCAGACGTCAGCAAAGGAAGAGCAACTCTGACCTAACACGGGAGTAAAACGCTGCAGGTTCCCACACAGGGCGTGGACGGTGGAGGGCACTGCTCTGCTCACCTTACAGATCCCCCTCATGTGATGCTCACAGCCCTGTCGGATGTATCGACAGTTACCATCTCCTTTGCTGTGGATATCATTCTATATAAATAAAACACTGATGGCCAGTGACCAGACAGGAAGTATAGGCAGGACAAGGAGAGAGGAGAATTGGGGAAACAGGAAGAAGGGGAGGGACACTGCAGCCACCGCCAGGAGAAGCAGCATGTAAAGACGCCGGTAAGCCACCAGCCATGTGGCAAGGTATAGATTTATAGAAATGGGTTAATTTAAGATAAAAGAACAGTTAGCAAGAAGCCTGCCATGGCCATACAGTTTATAAGTGATATAAGCGTCTGAGTGATTATTTTATAAGTGGATTGTGGGACTGCGGGGCTTGGTGGAGCCTGGAGAGAAGCCCTCCAGCAACACTCCTTTTCATGGACAAGGAACCTGAGATCAGGGAGGACAAGGAGTTTGCTGAAGGCCAATGCATTCACAGTCTGACTCAGTGGGTCAAGAACAGCATCTCCACTGCTCATGTTCCAGAAATACTGGGTGTTAAGATGCCTCCAAGTGCCCATGGGCCTATTAGAGCCTACAAATACCATATGGGGAAAAGCATTATAAAGGAGATAAACCACTTTAAAAATGACAAGTGTCAGGGTTTACTCTGAAACATGTGTGGTTCCCCTTCCCCGATGTAACGGTGACAGTCTTTAAGAGGTGGCCAAGCCCTTTGGAGAGAGCAATGCCTCTTCCTGTGGGAGTGGTTCATTCTCATGAGAGCAGGCTATACAAGGAGGCCACCCTTACTGCTGTGTCTCCTCAGCCGCTCACTCGCCTCTTGCCTTCCGGAAAGAGTTAATTATCACAAAGGTCTCTAAGAATCCGAGCAGAGAGTAGCCATGTTCTTTGACTTGGTAGCCTCTAAAGAACTTTTCTTTTATTAAATAAATCACTCAGTCTCAGATAATCTATTATAGTAACAGAAAACGGAAGAAGACAAAAGTCCTAGGAAAATAGCAAGAAGTTAGTCTAGCAGGGGACCCTGCTTGTGTAAGACTGTAACTCTCACACAGAAGAAAATGAAAATCCGTGACTTTTAAAACATGTTTGGTGGATTTGCGTATGTACCACAGCGCATGTGCGGATGTCAGAGGGTAACCCGGGCATCAGTCTCTGCCTTCCATCTAGTTTGGGGACAGAGTATCTTTCCGGTTGTCTGCTGCTGGCTTGCCCCAGCTGGCTGGCAAACTTCGGGACTCTCTTGACTCTGCCTCCCGTCCTGCTGTAGAAGGACTGTATCAGCTTCACGTGGATTCTGAGGATTCAAACTCCGGTCCCCATTGCTTGTGCGGCAAGCTCTGTACTCACTGAGCATCTTCCTGGCCCCAGAAATCCTTTTACTGCTTCAGCGCACTTGGAGAAATGTGTGCCCTTCTGGAAATTTTTATGCTGTGGAGATAACCAGCAATCTCTCTCTGCCTGTCCTCAGATTTGCCAGAACTCAGAAGGAGCCCTCGAACTCCAGAGTATAAAACACAGGCTTAGGACACATAGGGTCACATTACCCGCTCAGGACCAACAGCCTGTGCTCACTGAATGCAGCTGAGCTCCTCAGTGTGGTATTGAAGGCCACCCCAGCTACCCCACTCATTTGCCATCACCAGCACCTCCATACTTCCCTCACCAAATGACCATCTATCCTTTATCCTGACTTGTGTGTCCCGAGGCAGCTTTATCCTAACTGCGTGTTCCACCTTGTACCCAGCTGTCCCGTCAATCATCATCCAACCTATCCCTCTGAGCTCATTGGACAATGAGCTGGTTGCTCCAGTAGCAGACGGCTCCCCAGTGTGCTTGGGGCTGCTTTATGTTGTCCCTTGTTGCCTCTGCTCACCGCTGGCTGCATCCTACAGAGGGGCAGAACCCAATCACAGACATGTCTGGATGTTCCCCAGAGACCAGGACGTCACCTGCCCTGGACTAGGCTCTCCCTAAGCACTCAATAAACTATAGTTTACTTATTGTATTCATGACCTCTAACTCCTAAAAGTCTTGGACCCCCCAAAATCTCAAGTCTGCCATATCTTAAAAGACTCATCAAGAGGGACCCTGACAACCTAGAACACAAAAACTCCCTCCTGGGAAATCCTTCCCATGCTCATTGTTTTCCCTCCAGCCCATACGAGAAGCTGATTTTCTTATTTGTTCCTTCCAAACTTTGGAGAGTTCCTCATGGGCACCTGGTACAACACTCTCAATAGGCCTTAGAATCTGGTTCTGGCGGGCCTTGCCACCTCACCTGGTGGCACATTTGTTACAGACTGGCATATGTCCTCTGCACATAACACCATAGAGTGGAAGCCCACACTCCAGGTTAAATAATCTCAGCCATCCTGAGATTATTTCCAGTCTTTTCCATTACAGTAACCATGCAGGGGTACATGAGGGTGCTAGTGTGTTGAATTGTGTGGATGTGTGCAGGTATTCATGTACATGTGTGTGAAAGAGACACACAGAGAGAAAGATGCACACAGAGTACAGAGATTTCTTTCTAAGGTTGAAGCTGGAGAATAAAAATGTCAGTCCCATCTTGAGCTTCGTGAGCAGAAACTAAGCATTTGGGAACTTGATTAAGTCCTTGGAATAGTCTTCCAACAGCTGCATTCCCCGTCATTCCAGATCTGGGAAACTGATCAAAGACTCCAAGTCAGTCCTTGATGTGGTCACCTCATTCTGGCCCAAAGCAACAGATGTTGAAAGACAGAGCAGCGTCTCCCACTGACTCACGCTTGTCAGAGTTATTAGAAGATTCTCA
This sequence comes from Peromyscus maniculatus bairdii, assembly GCF_049852395.1. Taxonomy (NCBI): domain Eukaryota; kingdom Metazoa; phylum Chordata; class Mammalia; order Rodentia; family Cricetidae; genus Peromyscus; species Peromyscus maniculatus. Next base: position 25,522,751 of record NC_134871.1, read on the forward strand.
AGGTTCACTTCCCTGGCTCGGACCCAAAGAATCTACTCTACTCTGATCCACCCTAAGGCAGGCTTTGGTTTTATGTTTGTGAATCAGGTGAGATTTTAACCACTGTTTTGTGTCACCCCCGAAGATACACACACAGACACACATCTGCACATACCTGATGGTGTACTTCAAGCAGCTAGACGTGCCCTGCATGCTTCTGGCCAGCCTCTTCCCAGCCAGTCCCTGAACTCAGTCCTTGAGGGAATTTTACCTTTGTGCAGCAGATGGCGCTGTGGATCGCACGCTGCAAGACAATCTGAAGGTGATTTTAGGGACTCTCCTGACCCCTAACTGCTTTTCTCCCAAAGCCTGGAGTTAGTCTCCTTTGATACACGTCCTTTTCTCTGAAATCTTTAAAACATTATCCATTCACCACAAGCCTGTGAATGGATCGCAAAGTGTACGGACTGTCTAGCTACGTGGCCATCCATCCCCTCAGCAACCGCTCAGGACTTGCTCTGGCCCAGGTGTGATTCTAAGTTCTAGGGATGGTGGGTAGGGCACACCATGAAGGCACCCACATTCAGAATTTTCAAATGGCGCAGCCCGACAACATAACATTCTCAACTGCTTGCTGTCCTCATATACTCAATTGAAAATAAGCAGGCTTTTTGTTTGTTTGGTTTTTGTTTTTGTTTGTTTGTTTTGTTTTTTGTTTTTCTAGACAAGGTTTTTCTGTGTAGCCCTGGCTATCCTGGAACTCACTCTGTAGACTTGGCTGGCCTTGAACTCAAAGATCTGCCTACGTCTGCCTCTCAAGTCCTAGGATTAAAGGTGTGTGCCACCAACACCCAGGTCATCAGCAAGGTTTTAAGGGGCAAGCATTTTTGGGGGAGTGACATGTTGCATAGAGGCCTACTCATACCACCTGGGTATGATTGGCATAGGTTGCCCTCATGCCAGGTTAACTGGCCTGCGAGTCTGGGTTCTGAGGGATTTGAGTTGTCCAGGTCCATAGCATGTGCAGGCCTGGGGTGAGGCCATTGACTGAGTAGCTAAGGGCTCCTTCATGATCTCAGAGCAAAGACATCCAGGCCTTGCTGCTGCTGCTGCTGCTGCTGCTGCTGCTGCTGCTGCCACTGATGCAATCCTGTAAACTGGGTAGCAGAACTCGGTCAGCAGCTAGAAATGCCTTGCGTCCTGCCAGTCTGTGGTTGCTGAATCATCTCACTTGTTCCCTATTTGGATTCATTCCCAAGGCCTGTTTAGGGGCCGTCCCAGCATCACTGAGAGAAGGAAAACTCAGGTTTCGTTAGCAGACAAATTCAGCTGAAAGCCTGGCACTTGGAACTGCTACCCACCTCCTTCTTGTACCCGAACACCCTGCTTCCTCATTACAAGTCTTAAAGGGCAGGGGAGTCTCGGTCCTTGAGACAGGAAAGAGCACAGCTGTGCTTCCAGAGCGGGAAGGAGTCCAGGCCTGGACCCGTCCATTCCTGCCTTCCGTCTGTCTTCTTCGGAGCACCCTCATCACTGGTGTCAGACAGAGATGACGGAGGCCGCTGAGCCGCCTCAAGCATCTCCTCATTGCTCTTTCAAGCAAGCTGGAGACCCCCTGATTCTGGAGTGCTGACCAGGAGCAGGTGGCTGGCCACATCCATCCGCCTCAGACTCAAAAACACTCTGATCTGAGGCCCCAGACCAAGGACAGACATACTTCAATAAAGGAGCTCTTTCCCTTTAAGGCTCTTTTTATTGTGTCTATGCATGTGTGTCTGTAAAGGGGTGAGTGCAGGAGCCCTCTGAGGCCACAAGAGGGCACTGGATCCCCTGGACCTGGAGTTACAGATGGTTGTGAGTCACCTGATGCTGGTCTGGGGAAGTGGACATGGGTCCTCTGTGAGGGCAGTAAGTGCTCTTAACCACCGAGCCATCTGGCCAGCCCCTGGGGGAAGGAACACTTTGTAATGCCACCTCCTCTTCATTTGTCCTGGTCCCCAAGGCCACGGTTCTCTTTAGCTTCACTCAGCCACGGAAAATTTGAACCATAGATGACAGAGGAAGAGGACTCAAGTGAAACTCAACGTGTGACGTCACCCAGCTCCCACGGCTGCTAACAGATTGCCAACTGTCCGATGCGGCTCTTCACAAGCTTCAGGCCAAGGTCAAAGCGTTGGCTCTGCTGGGCAGTCCGTTCCCCGTTTCTGCTAACTTCCAGAGGCTGCCACGTTCTCTGGTCGTGAGCTTTTCCTCAAGTCGCCCTCACCTCTTCCTGCGACTGCTCCTTCCCCTGCTCCCCACTCTAGTCTCCCTTGTGATCACATGGTGCCTGCCCAGGTGACTGGGGATAAAGCGCCCTGTTTAACATCCTGAACTGAAACACCTCTGTAAAGCTGATTGGACTCTACAGAGCTACACTCATGGGGTTAGGAGGTAGGCATCTTTGTGGCCACTTTGAGCATAGCCCAGGGGAGGGAAGATACCAGACATCCACGCAGGGGTGGTTGTCTGCACGGTACCCCTGAAGCACCGCCCTTGTAGGCAGCCGGTAACTGCTAGGTACCTGCCCCTCCCCAGGGCATGGCCAAGGGGGGACCCCTTAACACCTGGAATGCCATATGTGCTCGCTCTCTTGGCTACCCTGTGGTCTTGGATACTGGATGCTGGTACTGCTGACCAAGGCAGAGCTCTCCAGAGAACCGCGTTAGACCGCACCTCACCTTCCCTGGACCCCGCGACCAATTGCCTTTTGCTTGTTGTAAGTTACCCTTTTGGCTATCAGATCGACCCCATGGGATTGCCTCATTACAGCCATGCTCACAACCACCTCACAGCCGTGTTGTGCTTCACAACAACTGAAGGTCCTGCTGGGTGAACAGCTGAGAACAGGCACTGTGCTCCAGGAAATCCATCGCTGACCATTAATTTGAGGTGAGGCATCTGGGAGCCAACGAGCAAATGATATGTAGCTCTTTCCTCTCGCGCATATGGGAATTCCTTAAAACTGTGAGCATCCATTCGAGAAGCGTCCATCCAGCCACTAGCTAGGTGGTTGGCTACATGAGGCCGGTCCTGGCAGATGTTCCGTGACCTTGCTACTCGGCCTCAGTTAGGTCGACTTGGATCAGATCCAAGCCTGAAGACTCTTCCGTTAGCTGAAGGCCACTAGTGCTGGGCTGCTTGACTCTTCCTGTGAGAAGTTCAGCCGCCTTACTAGAAGGGAACGCGTGTGCCGGGTCTTGCATGGTTTTGGGGATTTACCGGACTGGGGTGGTATGGAAAGAAGGACAGACACAAGGAGAGAAAACCTGGCATCTGGCAGCCATGCTCTCTGCTGGAGCAGCACCAGCCCGGACCCCCGGCGTTTTATTGTGTAGAGCGCGGTGTCGGGGGCTAGCGGGTCCGTCTCCGAGGGGAGCAGTCTCCGCTGTCCTCATCCAGGAGGAGGAATCGCTAGCTGCTCGTTTTTGCACACACCGCCAACATCTCACTCAGAGAAAAGGAAGGCTTTGCCACGCCTCAGAGGCTCACAGAGCTGGGGGAGGGGTGGGGTGCCACTCCCGGTGGTCCTCGATGTGGCTGTGCTCCTGAGAACAGGGCACACTCACCAGGAGCTTCCTCTGTTCCCCACAGGAGAGACCCGAGTTACTGAGAAAAGGGCCGAGTCAAGTGTAGAGTGCATCAACAACTTTCTGTTGTTGTGAAAAAACTCCACTGTCGAAAGCAACTCACGCTCAAGTTCATGTCACTTCCAGTCCCAGAGGAGGAGGGCACAGTGGCAAGGGGTCGTGACTGCTGACAGCCAGAGCAGGGAGCTGAGAGACTGTGTCTTCAACTGCAAGCGCAAAGCCGAGAGTGAAATGGAAATGAAGCTGAGCTGCAGACTCTCTGAGCCAAACTTCCTCCACCAAGACTCCATTTCCGAAAGGTCCCATAACCCTCCTCAGACAACGCCGCCAACCGGGACCGACTATTTAATTACGTGAGCCTATGCTGGACATTTCTCTTTCTAACCACCACAGTGTTCCAGCTGTCCCTACCAGGTGTGTGAGCGAGACCAGCTTGACCAGGTTAACTGCCAGATGGAGAATACTCCCAGTCCATATTGAGAGAGAGGAAAACCATCCTGACAAGTTCTCCCAGAATTCTTGACTCACAGAGCAGTGAGTTACAGGAAAGTCACAACCGTACAAAGCCCTCTATTTGGGGGTTGTTTGTTAGGCAGCGAATGGAACTGATTGGAGACTATTACATAGTACACCATGTGCTAGCTGCTTTCTGTAGGGTCTGGGGGTAGAAATTGAGGGGTGTCCAGCAGCAAGTCCAGGTCCATCTCATTAGATGGGTTGGCTCCAGACCTCTTCTCTCCATGTGTGAAGGGCTGGCTGGCCAGCTTGCCTCCAAAACAGGGACTGTGGACGTGGGCAGTCACAGAACCACTCAGGGTGGAGAGCCAAGGTGAAGAACTTGGTTGTCTCAGCAATCCTGTCTCAATGCTGTGGTTACAGGGTATGCATGGAAAACAGAAGCTCTCTGCTTGTGTTAGCATTGTCTCTAAGCGTGGGTGTTAGTACGGGTCTGAGGTAATTTGATTTTGCATCCTAACTCATTTTTAGTATTGAACAGAAGCAAAGCCATGGGGATAGTCTTTATTCTCCCTAGAGTTTGAGAGCTAACGTATTCCCTGCTAATGTATCACGCAGTTCATGTGTTATGTAATTTGTGGACGAGTTTACTCGTCTCCTGTCCTGAAATGACTCTCCTGCCTCACTTGCCTTGCCTGCCTCACAGGCGGAGCGTGCCTTTTCTACAGTGTGGTACAGACATGTTTGTGACTGTATGTCAGCCTGTGAGTGCTTGTTTTAAACCATCGTCCTTCAGAAGCGTGGCCCAGCCTAACTCCAACGATGATGGAAGCGTTGGTGAGGAGTGAGGACACCTCTCTAGGGAAGACAGTTCCAACTACCACGGAGTGAAACTGGGCCCAGAAAATGGCCGGCATGCCCAGGGCCAGAGGCTAGTGTTGAGGACATTTCTGGTTAGTCTTTGCATGGTAAAAAGTGTAAGAGATTAGATGCTGCAATCCAAGGGCCGTCAGGACCCAAACAAAATCACCATATATGGAAATCTGTTCTTGAGCACCACACCACACACACACACACACACACACATACACACACCACACACACACAAACACACACACAAACACACACCCACCACACAGACACACTCACATACACACACACACACACATACACACACCACACACACACAAACACACGCACACACACACACCACACAGACACACTCATATACACACACACACACACACATACACACACACCACACACACACACACACACATACACACACACACACACAAACACACACACACACATAGATGCACGCACACATGCACACACACACACAAGCTTGTGTACACTCCTTTTTTTGTATATTGATTCTTTTTTTTTGTTTTGTTTTTGTTTTGTTGTTTGTTTTTCGAGACAGGGTTTCTCTGGGTAGTTTTGGTGCCTGTCCTGGATCTCACTCTGTAGACCAGGCTGTGTTGATATCCACACAGGAAGCCACAGAGTGTCTGAAGTAGTAGCACTTGGGTGTTAATGTGCTGGCCAACCCATAATAGGTCAAGGCAGAGGGAGGGCACTCATAGGGGCTGACAGGAGCCTGGGAAGGCAGGACACCACAACCACGGCAGGGGTGTGGGGGGGTGCAGGACACCACAACCACGGCAGGGGTGTGGGGGGGTGCAGGACACCACAACCACGGCAGGGGTGTGGGGGGGTGCAGGACACCACAACCACGGCAGGGGTGTGGGGGGGTGCAGGACACCACAACCACGGCAGGGGTGTGGGGGGGTGCAGGACACCACAACCACGGCAGGGGTGTGGGGGGGGTGCAGGACATCACAGCCACGAGGCGGGGAGGGGCAGGACAGACAGCCACGAGGCGGGGAGGGGCAGGACAGACAGCTGTGCTTTTATCTCGTTTTTGGCAGGCCCTGACTGTGCTGTTAGGACTTTCCTGCCCGCAGCGTGGAGTCACAGCTTCCTCATGCCTGAAGCAGGCTGAGGATGCCACATGAGTCCCTCCTGCAGGTTTCCAACTAGGAGTCCAGGAGGGGTGGCTTGCACTAACCCTGAGAATTCAGTGTCCCCCAGGAGACAGAGAGGCCTGATTCTTGAAGCATCACTGGCCTCTGCTGTGCAGACAACAGAAAGGGCCATGCTTGGAGCTCAGGTCACAGCGGCAGACACTCTCTGAGACCACACACGCTCAGCTCTGAACAGAGCTCCTCTAAGTCCTGAAATGCTGAGCTCCAGACTGTGCTGCTTTCCCAGTCTTGAGTCCCACCTGGTGAGATTTTACCCACGAAGACTAATCAACGGTTGTAAAACGTGGGTCTAAGTGATGGGTCTCTGTTTCTACCTCCAGACCATTTTTTGTAGCTGTTAGTCCAAGCCACCAGCTCCCCCAAATAAACTTGCCTTTTTACTTTGAACCAAAACTTTCACTTGAAGACAGATGAGATTGAGATGGTGACCTTTCTGGTTTGCGGAATTCCTTGGCTACATTTATTTATTAGCCGGCAGGTGCAGCACGGAGTTCCACAGCGGATGTTGAGAAGCCGAGGAAGAGAACGCTGGGGGAAGTGTGTTTTTGTTCAGCAGTGGGGTGTCTTTAAGTCAGTCTTCCCACTGGGCAGCTGTGGGTCCTGCATTTGAATCTTGGACTTTGCAGTGGGTCTTGAATGTCAGGGGAACTGGAAAGAAGCGATTCAGCCTCACTTCCCTTCAGTGAGTTTTTAGTTAAACTTTTCCTAAATAATATTTTTATTAACTCTTTGAGAATTTCATATATTTTTATCATAATTCATTCCCTCTCTCAACTCCTCCTAAATCCTCCTCTTTCTCTCTCTCTCTCTCTCTCTCTCTCTCTCTCTCTCTCTCTCTCTCTCTCTCTCTGTGTGTGTGTGTGTGTGTGTGTGTGTGTGTGTGTGTGTGTGTGTGTACGTCTATGTGTGTGTGTCTCTCTCTGGTTTTTTTGAGGCCAGGTCTCTCTGGGTAGCCCTTGCTGTCCTGGAACAGACCTGCCTGCCTCTGCCTCCCAGGACTAAAGGCACAGACCCCACACCCAGCTCTCTCTCTCTCTCTCTCTCTTTCTCTCTCTCTCTCTCTCTCTCTCTCTCTCTCTCTCTCTCTCTCTCTCTCTCTCTCTCTCTCTCTCTCTCTCTCTCGTCCCTCTGAGTCTAGTTAGTGTTGCTTGATTACCAGACATGGACTGCCCACCCCGAGGTGTTGTTGATATACCAGGATTCACAACTTTAAAAAGACTTGGCTTTCTTTCTCCCAGCAGCAATCAAATGCCAAAGCTCTGAAGAGTCCGGGGTGGGACTTCATGTCGCCTCTGCTTCTAAGCTGAGACTTTGGCTGGCTGGAGCTCACTCGGGTCTTGTCCACATTGTCACAATTCCTGTGAGGTCATTTCTGCATCTGCTCTGTTGTGTCGGGACAATGCTGCTTTCTTGTGTCTCTCGCTACCTCCAGCTCTTATGGTCCTTCTGGCCTGCTCTCAGGAGGAGGGGTGTGCTACAGACATCCCACTTGGGGCCGAGCATGCTGCAGTCTCTTTTTCTCCGCTCTCTGCACACTGACCAGTTGTGGGTCTCTGTTAATTCCCATGTACTGCAAGAAGATTCTCCGCTGAGGGCTGTGGCCTCGGTGTTTTTAAGAGGTCACTTCATGGGCCAGAGAAACGGCTCAGTGACTAAGGGCACCTGTTGCTCATCCAGAGGACCCGGGTTCAGTTCCCAGCACCCATGTTAGGCAGTGGCAATGACTTGTAAATCTAGCTCCAAAGAGTCTGACATCTTTGATCTCTGAAGGCACCCACATACTCTTAGCATACACACACACACACACACACACACACACACACACACACACGCACGCACGCACGCACGCACGCACGCACGCACGCACGCACGCACACGCACACGCACACGAAAGTCCTAAAAAGAGTCTAGAAAGGCAGACAGTGGATGGTAGGTTGGTATCTCAGAGTCAGAGAGATGCTTGCAGCCTAGGTGGATGTCACAGCCAACAGTGTCAAGGGTAGGGGAAGCCCAGGCCTCCAGTCTTCTTCGTTGATGAAAGCTGTAAACATTACTTGTGGGTTAAAAGGGAGCTAAAGTCAAGAGCCAGCATCATTCTTGCGGCCGTGGCAGAGCGGCAGACATTTTCTTCAGTGGTGTAGCCACGGAGGTTCCCGGACATAACCTCCTGCCCGTGTTCTGTAAGCAATTCTAACAAAACTCACTGGTTCACAAACAAACAAAAACATGAGAACAGAGAGAGGATGAGTTGAGCCAGGCGGTGGTGGCGCACGCCTTTAATCCCAGCACTCGTCAGGCGGATCTCTGTGAGTTCAAGGCCAGCCTGGTCTACAGAATGAGTTCCAGAAAAGGCACCAAAGCTACACAGAGAAACCCTGTGCTGAAAAACCAAAAAAAGAAAAAGAAAGAGGATGAGTTGGGGAAAGGGAGGGGATCAGCAGCAGGAGTGGGAAGTGATGAGGGACCCCAAAACTCACACGGGGAAGGAGAGAACCGAGTTCCACACGTTGTTCTCTGACCTCCACATGTGTGCTTGCTGTGGCATTTATGTACACACACACATAAATAAATGCAATTTAAAATTGTAAAGAGGGACATTTGTATCCATTCCCATCTTCCATGGCTGCTGTTCAGGCACACGGACCAAGCAGTCCTGTCTCTTCAAGTCAGTGCCTACAAACATAGCCAGCTCTCATGGGATGACTGTCAACATCTGCCAGCAGAGGTGGGGCTCTCTGCACAGGGTTCTGATGGCATGAAATGTGGGATGTGTCACAGTAAACAGCTGTAGGTGGTCTCTCTGGTAGATGCAGGAAGGGACAGATCTCAGCCTGCTGCTGCTGTCACTGTCACTGGCGCCACCACCCTTCAAAGACGGGGCTATCTAGTCCACTCCCCCACACCCTTCCAGCAATGTGCCTGGTACCCCAAACACGGAGGTGTGGCAGTTGCTGTCCTCCCCTGGGCTTTCCACCACTGGACCAGTGGAGGACAGTGGACAGGACGGATGCTAAGGACAGATGAAAAGGTCTCAGCTTTCACCTGGAGCTCACGCTGCTTCCCACGTCTTTCCACTCCCCGCTCTCAATGCTCACCTCAGGAATCCAGACGTCATAAAGTGAGGAATTCTGCCATGGGCCCCCCTGGAAGACTACACGGTAAGGCACGGAGGCTCTCGGGCAGCAGCCAGCCTCCACCATCAGACATGAGAATTGGGTGAAGTTTCTGAAGAGCCCACTCCAGGCGTCCACGTTTCCCACTAAAGCCCTAGTCACTGTGGAACAGAAACAAGCCGTTCATCTCTACACTATCCTGACCAACTTCCAGAATCCATGCATTTCCTAAGCGTTTGTCTTAAATCACTAGGTCTGGGGGTGTTGCTCAGCCATTGTCACTGGGCACGTGCAGACATGTGGGGTACGGTAGTGCTGTCTAGCTGAAGAAAGAAAATGTCTAAACCTAGAGCATCCATTGTGACTTTGCAAATATCTGTCAGTGGATCCAGGGCTTGACCTATGGGCTCTGCAGTCTAAGAAACACTGTCCAAAGTCGCCCTCCCATTCTCTGGGCTAGTCCATCGTATCTTCCTCTCCCTCAAGCAGTGCCCACGACACGAAGGTGTCAAACTGTTACTGCGAAATTCGTCCTCTATCTCTCTTCTCTCACATCCTCTCAGTGGGGAGGATGGGCTTTTTGAAATCAAATCTGTAGGCTTGTGGGCTTTGTGAGACTCCTACATGAGGTGATAGGCATACAGTCGTTACACACGTGTGCCCAACAGTGTGTGCTGACTAAAAGTAGTGTGTGTTCGGGAATTAAATTAAGTAAGAAAAACCAAACCCCCCAAAGTATGCAGAGAAGTAGAGGTTCCTCCATTCCCTCTTCTCATCCCCATGCACTATCAACACTCGGAAGGACAGTGTAACATGCTGCACACACCCCAAACAAGACAGCTTGGTTTCATATCTTCAACTTGACTTCAGAGGTTTGTTGTGAAAGTTCACAAACAAACCACTTAAATAATCTAACACATAGAGAACGTCAATGAGTTATCCACTTCCAGTACCACCACCACCACCACCACCACCACCACCATCATCACCACCACCATCATCATCACCATCATGATCACCATCACCATCATCACCACCACCACCACCACCACCACCACCACCATCACCATCATCACCACCATCATCACCACCACCACCATCACCACCACCATCACCATCATCACCACCACCATCACCATCATCACCACCATCATGATCACCATCATCATCACCACCATCACCATCATCACCACCACCATCATCACCATCATCACCACCACCATCATTACTACACCACCATATCACCACCACCACTATAACCATCACCACCATATCACTACCACCACTATCACCATCATCACCATTACCATAATTACCACCACCACCACCACCATCATCACCATCATCACCACCACCATCATCACCACCATCATCATTACTACACCACCATATCACTACCACCACTATAACCATCACCACCATATCACTACCACCACTATCACCATTACCATAATTACCATCACCACCATCACCATCATCACCACCACCATCATCACCACCATCATCATTACTACACCACCATATCACTACCACCACTATCACCACACCACCACCACCGCCACCATCATCACCAATGATCTCTGCAGCCTTGATGGAATTAAGAAATGGGCGATGGTGGAAGAAACCTAAAGTTAGGGGAGTTTTCTCAGATCAAAGTTGAGGAATGTCAGGGCCCATAGCACTCTGGTAGTGAGAGCTCATATTGGAGCTTGGCTCAAGCCACTCCTGCCTATCCATTTAGGGGTGCCCTATCTCTATCTATTTAGGGGTGCCTTGACCCTATCCACTTTTGGGTGCTCTCACCAGGTAGAATTGTAGAGTTCGGTGTTACAAATCACATTTTTTAAAATTTATTTTATTTATTTATTTATTTTGGTTTTTCGAGACAAGGTTTCTCTGTGTAGCTTTGCACCTTTCCTGGAACTTGCTTTGTAGACCAGGCTGGCCTCGAACTCATAGAGATCTGCCTGCCTCTGCTGAGAATAGGAGAATCAAAAATAATTAGACTCTTCCATACAATAGAAAAATCAGCAACAGCCTGGTACAATCCCAATAGTGTACGAATGCTAACAAACTGTGAGAAGAAAATATATTTATTTGGTTTTAGCAACCTTCTCTTCACCTTTCATAGGATTTTATGAGACTGTGTCTAAGCATGTGTCTAGTTTCTCCTGTTTCTCTGCATGACCCCCAGTGGTTAGCTGCACCCGCACCAACGCTCACCCAGGGACTGTTATAGCCTGCCCCCACTCACGTGGTCGCACCAACGGAGGGTACAGTGCTCTGTCTGGCCTCATGTGACAGCCCTGCATCTCTGACATAGTGAACTGGGTATGGTTAATAACTCGCTATTTTCTTTTTGTATTAGTCTGGATGCTTTTCTATCTGTCAGAAGTCAATAGAAAAAGCTGACTGAAAATAGCTTGACTGATAAGGAAAACTGACTCTCTTACCTAAGCAGAACCAGGAGGGAGTCCCAGGACTGTCAGTGAGGGATGCACAATGAATTCAACAGCTTTCTCAGGAAAAGAAAAACAAAATCAAAAGCCTTTCCTGAAGTGTTCAGCGCCCCCAGACTTCACCTGATTTCTCTTTGGCCTGAGTAGAGCCATGTGACCAGGTCAAACCCGATCACCGACAGCAAGAGTGGAGTTACCAGATCAACGTAGTGTTTGCTTGAAGAGTGATCCACGTGCGTGCGTGAGCCTGGGAGAACAGGGAGGAGGATGCGCTGAAGATACTCATTCCTTTCTCTTTTTCATTCCCAGCCGAATTCTTCAGTGTCACACACAACCGGACGCCATAACGTTCAACAGAATTGAGTGAGTTAAAACAACAACAACAAAAAAAAAAACAAGAAAACATAAAATAAGGTTGAAATATGATCAGCTACCAAGATTTCCACCCACAATGCCCTCTATGTTTGTTAAAGGTGAGCCACGGGGTAGGTCTAGTTGCCTATTTAGAGTGCTCCCCCAGCAGCCCTGAAGGATGGCATAGAGGCACAATATGGCCGATTGGTATGCTCTGCTTGGACCTTAGGAATATTGTTTGTGTAGTTTTCAGTTGGTCGCTGTACTAATCTGTGTTCTGTCACAGAACAGGCTGAGCACTGTGTAAAGAGGGTATCCTTAGTTCACAGTCTTGGAGGCTGACCACCCAGCCTGTTTGAGCTGCACCCGCTGCCCCGCTACACACACAAATCACAGCATGGTGGAGAGCAGAGGGAGGCGTGCATGCAGAGGGAGGCATGTGTGCAGAGGGAGGCATGCATGCAGAGGGAGGCGTGCAGAGGGAGGTGTGCATGCAGAGGGAGGCGTGCAGAGGGAGGCATGCATGCAGAGGGAAGCATGCAGAGGGAGGCAAGCTCCTGGTGCCTGCTAACAACTCCCTTCTTCACTCACTCTACAAGACCATCCTAACCCCATTAAGATGGCCCCCAAACAACCTGACAACTAGGTCCTCCTCCCAAAGTTCCACTTCTCAGACCCACCACATCAGGGGTTGACACAAGACGTGGCAGTTGTCAACCTTAAAAAACCGAAGCTGCCGAGCTGGAGAGAGTTAAGAGGACGGTCTGCTCCTCCAGAGGACCTGAGTTCTGTTCCCAGCACCCACACGATGGCTCACAGCCATCCTTAGTTCCAGTTCAAGGGCTCTGACACCCTCTGGCCTGCTCTGGCACCAGGCACTTGTGTGGTACACAGATAAATGTGCAGGCAAAACACTTGCCTGCACACCTGGAATTTTTTTTTTTTTTCATTTTTTTCGAGACAGGGTTTCTCTGTGTAACAGTCCTAGCTGTTCTGGAACTCACTTTGAAGAGCAGGTTGGCCTCAAATTCACAGAGATCCACCTGCTTCTGCCTCTTGAGTGCTGGGATTAAAGGCCTGAGCTACCATGCCTGGTGAAATAATTTTTTTTAATTAAAGATAAATTGAAGCTGACTGTGGTTAGTGTGTGCCTGTAATCACAGTACTGAGGCTAAAGCAGGAGAACTGATCCATGTTTGATACCAGCCTAGGCTATAATATACTGAGACCTTGTTTAAAAGAAAAAAATCAATATTTAAAAATATTTTATATTTTAAAAAATCTGTATTTCTGGGGCCTGGAGCTGTAGCTCAATTGAGAGAGTGTTTGCTTAGCATGTACTGTTATTATACACGGCCCTGTGTACTATCCCATAATAATTCGAGAAATCTATGAGAGTCTGCTTAAGGGGTATTAGGTATTTATTAAGATATAAAATAGGGAAGTTCACACATGAACACAGAACCAAGAAAACAGCTGAAGTCGTCCTCTGTTCTGTCCAGAGTGAATACACCTGGTCATCCAATATCAGATCACACCAAGAAGAGGAACATGACCCCTCTCCCTTTCCTTTTAATAGGTCACATATGCTGGCAAGAAGCACCACCTCTTTCAGGCCAGATAGCCCAAGGTCATGGGCGGAGCAAATACCACTACACTTCCCCTTTTTGTTTAAATAAGAAGGTTCTAAACCTGATACAAACTATATACAATAAGAACAATTATCAAGTTTTGTCCAGGAGAAATGGATAGCAACATAAACAAAAATGGAATTACAACCAACAAGAACAATGTCAAGTAAGAAACATACTAAATGTCCAGATCATAGGTAAATGGCAAATTACAGAGATTACTCTAAAAGCTGTCCTATCCTGAAGAATCTGAATCTAGTACCTAATTTGCTCTTAGCTAAGATAGGAGAGGATAGTAACTGTAACTATCTAGTCTTCAACCCCAACAAAGATCTGAGAAGGAAAATAACATTACCTGAGTATACAAAAGTACAAGCAAGCAATTTCTGAAAAAATGCAATAAATGACAGACAGCTGGCTGCCTGGACAGTTACCCAATGTTTCTGTGAAACATTGGGATATCTCACTTTTGGCTATAGGCCTAGATTATCTGACAGACCATTTTCAGAAGCAGAATATTTTGAAAGACCATCTTACCCTGTCTTGGCAAGATTCAACAGTTGCTTTTCCTTATATCCTGCTCATCTGGATTGGACAGCATGCTTACTGTCAGCAGTCAAGGCAAGGGCAGTTCTTTGTCCAACAGGCCATTTTTGCCAAGAAGAAGTCAAACTCCATATGGAGTGTCTTCTATGCCCATCATATTCTCAGGAATAGATCAGTGGAGCCAGAAGCAATCATGTCTCACATCAACAGAATTCTAAGTCATTAAAACATTTAAATGCTATATTCTCTGGGTCTTTGAAGTGTTTGAAGATTACCTATCCATCTGAAATATATCTCTGTTTCTCTAGAAAACCTAACTAACATGGCTATAAATAAGACAAGCATGGGTGACTATTAACCTGTAATTCTTATCAACCTAAACAACTTGAAGACTAAGGCTTCACATTATAAAAATAAACAATCTGTAAACAGATGTACAGTGTAAGGACAATGACCTCGAATTTGTGACAGTATACAAAATATTTTAATCAGAGGTTGAAATGTATAGTGCAATATAACAACAATATCCTTAATATGTATCAATATACAAAATATACTAAATGAGGTAGAACATACATACAGTATGACAAATATAATTTTATAATTGTATCAATATACAAAATATTTCAAACAAGAGTAGGAATATATGTACAATATGACAAATATAGTTTTGTATCTGTATAAATATGCAAATTATCTTAAACAGGGATATAAAAATAATTTTACATTTGTATCAATATATGAGAATCCATACCAATGCAAATTATCTAAAGATGATAATTACTGATTAGTTTACAAGTAGATACAATAATCTGCCTTATTATCCAATCCTATCTATTCTTCTTTTATCTTTTTCAAAAGAGATTCCTGAGTCTAAACTTTGTTGTTCCACCCTCAACTCTATTACAACTTATAGCCAACCCCTAACAGATGACAATTATCCATAACCCTGAGAAAACAAAACCTGTTGGAGGAGGGGGCATCATGCCTATAATACTGGTACTCAGGAAGTGAGAACAGGAAGGACAGAAGTTCAGTGTCATCATCAGTTACATAGTAAGTTCAAGCCCACTCTGGGCTATGTGAGGCATGACACCTTGTGAATATATAATATAATATAATATGATATGATATGATATGATATGATATGATATGATATGATATGTGATATGATATACTATACTATACTATAATATAACATAATATAACATAACATAATGTAATAAATATTGTAGCCAGAAGTTTTTCTGTGTCCTGCCTGGTCCACAGCCTCTCAGACCCAAGTAAATACACAGAGGCTTATATTAATTAAAACTGTTTGGCCATTAGCTCAGGCCTACCACTGACTAGCTCTTACATTTAAACCTATTTCTGTTAACCTGTATGTCACCAGGTGCTCTGTGGCTTTACCTGTGTGCCATTACATGCTGCTCCCTGGACGGCAGGCTGGCATCTCCTGACTCAGCCTTCTTCTTCCCAGAATTCTCCTTGTCTGCTTTTCCTGCTATACTTCCTGCCTGGCTACTGGCCAATCAGCATTTTATTAAACCAGTGTACAAAAGCATTGTTCCACAGTATTTTCCCTTTTCTGTTTAATTAAAAATGAAGGTTTTAATTTTAACACATTAAAATTACATATAACAAACAAGAATTACAGTTACAATATCTAGTCTATTTGGACTTCGTAAAATTAAAGAAAATATTCTATCTATCCTGTATTTGTGAGTCTAAACTTTCATATCTACATTATCTCTTATCATAACCAAGGAAAACCATAATTATAACTATCTAGTCTTCAACTACATCAAAGATCTCAGAAGGATATAATATTACCTAAGTAAACAGGAGATGAATTGTAAGCAACTTCTAAAATTCTGGAAATGACAGAGACAGTTGCCTGCCTGGACAGTTACCCAAAGTTCTTCTGGGCATCCATCTTCATCCCATAGGCCTAGTCTCTCAGTCATTTTTTTCTCTGTGTCCTGTAGAATGTCTGGCAGTTTCTTCTGAGAAGCAGGAATCTGAAGGATCATCTCGCCTTGCAAAGTCCAGTGGTCACCTACCTATGGGTCCTGTATATCTAGTTTATATGACATTTTGTCAAGCGGTCCAGGCAAGAACAGTTTCTTTTTTTTTTTTTTTTTTTTTTTTTCTCGAGACAGGGTTTCTCTGTGTAGCTTTGCGCCTTTCCTGGGACTCACTTGGTAGTCCAGGCTGGCCTCGAACTCACAGGGATCCGCCTGCCTCTGCCTCCCGAGTGCTGGGATTAAAGGCGTGCGCCACCACTGCCCGGCAAGAACAGTTTCTTGTCCAAATGGCTATTTTTTGCCAAGAAGATAAACTCCATATGGAGTGTCTTTGATGACCATCTTTCTCTTTGAAGTAAATCGGTGCTGCCAGGAGAAGACATATCTAAATGTCCAGAAAGTTTAAGTTTTTTAAAACATTTTAAATGCCATATTCTGTAGGTCTTTGAAGTGTTTGAAGATTACCTAACTAATTGAATTATATATGTATACCTAGAAAACTTAACATGACTATAAGTTTGACTATCATAGAAGACTAATTATTAATCTGTATTTCTTAGTTATCTGTTGAGTTACATAAACATAATTCCTTAAACTGGAGTAGAAATATATATAATAACAAAATCAACTCTAAATTTGTATCAATAAACTAAAATCTATAGCAATGTAAAACATTTTTAAACAAGTTGCTCTTTAAAAGTAGATTCAATAATCTACCCTTTCATCCTATCATATCTATATCCTATATTTCTGTATCATATCCTTCTGTCTTCTCTTAGAAAGAGATTGACTAAGACCAATAACAATTGTAACCAACAACCTAAACAAAGAAAAATATCCATAATCTATTTTTTTTTTTTTTGGAAAAGTGAATGTAGTTTTCTAGGCTACTTCCTGATGATAGAGGGCGTTGGTAATCTTATAGGGACACAAAGAATTTTAGGATTGTGGTCAAGTCCTGATGGAAGTAGTCTGTGACACTGTATTCTCTGAGCCAGTTGCCTTAAAGTTGATTTTGGATATTGGATGATATTGGATCTGGGCCATGATGTCATTGGAGACCTTTCAGGGGGTCTTGGCTGGTCAAACCTGATGTATCTTAATCTGGAACAAATCCATAGCCTCTTGTTTCTTGTGGAAGCAAAAGCAGAGACTCCTTTCCAAAGCAACATATCCTTAGATCCAAATTATGAAGTCAAGACACCTTTAAAATATATATGTCGATTTAACTCAGCTGTTTTTACAATAAAATGTCTCTTTGTAGTTAAAAATCCCAATGACAACACAATCCAGATTCTCTGTGTAATATCATCCATCTTTATGTGGCTTATTTTTTTTCTATTACCTTTACTGTCTCTTTAAAGACTTTATTTTTTAATACTTTCTATTTTTTATATAATGGTCTATATTCCTTTTCCTCTCTCTTTCAAGCCTATGTACATTTTTATACACATTGTAAACCATTCAGAGGTTTATTTAATCTGAATCTGTTTTATTGTGAATCTATTGCTTTAAACTGCAGCATTACTGGGACTGAAATGGCAGCTTTGGCTGCTAGCCCTGCCCACCTCAGCTTCCCAACATGAAAGAACTACATTTACAGCCAGCTCTGGGAACCAGGCTCACCGCTGGACTCTGGGAGCAGTGGGTCTATGCTTTTATCAAAGCAGCATGTAGCCCAAAAACCTTTTTTGTTTGTTTGTTGGTTGGTTGGTTGGTTGGTTGGTTTGTTTGTTTTTGGTCTGTACTAGCTAAAGCTAAATCCACCACACAGCATAATGTGTGGCTTGGAGATGCCTCTGTGTACTGGGCAGGAATCTGCCATGCTGCAGGTCAAGCCCGCACACCAGGAACCCACCATAGAGTAGCTCAAGCCCATAGGCTGCAGCTGGCCTGAGAGAGACAATTAGAAAGCTGTTTTCAGCTCTGTTTTAGAATATATTTTTTGTAAAGATTTCTCAGGTTTTAGGTGGAAACTCTTGTCCCATCTTGGGCGCCATTTGTAGCTAGAAGTTTTCCTGGGTCCCGCCCTTTCT
Organism: Peromyscus maniculatus bairdii; assembly: GCF_049852395.1. Taxonomy (NCBI): domain Eukaryota; kingdom Metazoa; phylum Chordata; class Mammalia; order Rodentia; family Cricetidae; genus Peromyscus; species Peromyscus maniculatus. The sequence continues at coordinate 25,541,032 of NC_134871.1, forward strand.
GCAGCCACTTAGACCCAAGTAAACACACAGAGGATTATATTAATTATAATTGCATGGCCATGGCTCAAGCCTTTTGCTATCTAGCTTTTATATCTTAAATTAGCCCATAATTATTAATCTATGTATCACCACATGTTCTGTGGCTTTACCTGTGTCCCATTACATGTTGCTCCTTGGGTGGCTGGCTGGTGTCTCTTGACTCAGCCTTTCTCTGCTTATCCCACCTATACTTCCTGCCTGGCTACTGGCCAATCAGCCTTTTATTAAACCAGTGTACAGAAGCATTATCCCACAGCAAAATATAATATAATTAATATAATATATAATATATATATAATATAATTAATATAATATATTGTCTCAGTCCTTCTGCAGCCTAGGTTGGTCCTGAGACAGGGAAGGGGCATCAGTGTGAAGAAATGAAGTGTCTGACCACCAGATGAGTTTCACACAAGTGCCTGTCCCTAAATAGCTCCAGCCATCTTTATTTACACTTCAAAAACAAGTATGTTTTGCCCACCCTCCAGGACTAACCACTGGACAAAATAAATATGTTTTTTCCAAACCTTTACATCAAACAATTTTTGAACCTAAAACAACGCTCAGCATTTTGTTAATGTGGCTAAATATTGAACCAGGCACATCCTGTCCTTACAAAGCTAAAAGGTGATAGACATAGGCACATATTCTCAGGAACAACAATATCATTCAAAACTTAACAAAGAATATTTACAGAAATAGGGGTGACTTGCCATAAGCAGCTTGCATACAGTTAGCTTGTATTTCTTTAACTGTTCCCTTGTCCCACAGAAAGGTCCTGCACACCTGGGCCTCTCTATAAGAAACCTGAGAACCATCAGTTCCCTCCCAAAGAATTTTAGGGGAAAATTTTAAGAAAAAAATGGGGTTTCCAGGAATGATCACACCAGTCCTGTGTGTGACTGACAAAGTGAAACTAAGAACTGCCAAGAGAGTCCCCAACATTATGAGAGAGAAAAGAACATGCTGGCTGCATGGCCCCAGCAGAGTTCTGAGCTGTCCTGAGCTCCACTGGTTCTTGCCAGGTGAGAGATCATCTCCACAGGCCTTGCCTCGTGGAGAACAGCTGGACAGGTGTTCATATGCTAATCCAAAACTAGACCACCTGGCTCCCAGCATCCATCATATCATATCATGTGCGCTAACGGGAAAGTGGCTGCCTTCCCTGAGCCATGCCTGTGCTGTCCATCTCTCTATAAGACCTTCCCACCCACTTTCTTCATCTGTTCCTGCCATGCCCACCTCCACAGTGTGGCCTGAGTTAGAGAGCTTCCAAGTCATGGGACAGAATCCAACCTGTTCATCAGTCGAGAGTGGGTGTTCTCATCATCACAAAGCCAGACACATCCTCAGGCCCCCTCCCCACAGACCTCAGCAGGGCTCCCTCAGCATCTCCCTACCTCCCCACGGATCTCAGCAGGGCTCCCTCAGGCCCCCCTCCCCACGGACCTCAGCAGGGCTCCCTCAGCATCTCCCTCCCCACAGACCTCAGCAGGGCTCCCTCAGGCCCCCCTCCCCACAGACCTCAGCAGGGCTCTCTCAGCCCCCCTCCCCACGGACCTCAGCAGGGCTCTCTCAGCCTCTCCCTCCCCACAGACCTCAGCAGGGCTCCCTCAGGCCCCCCTCCCCACAGACCTCAGCAGGGCTCCTTGAACACAGTGCAGGGCACAGGCCCAGGGAATGAGCTGTCTGTGACAGGGGACAGAACAGTGAGTGTCCACAGTTGTTTCCCATTCGGGTGAGGCCGGACCTGGTGCAGAAGGAGGGTCTGACCCATGGTGGTGGGACTCAGGGAATAGGAAGCGTGTGGGGATGAAGACTAGATTTGGAAAAAAAGTCTCACTCAGAGTACAATTTTACAATCTGTTGCTATTTTGAACTCTGACTTTTTTTTTAAACTCAACACTTAAAGAAGGCTTGGCTTTAAAGACATGCATTCTGCTTTCTGATTCATCCTCTCTCGGCAGCCATATGTCTTCTGGTCCAAAAATGTCCACAGACTCCTGCAAAAGACTAAGAAATATAGAGGAGAGTTTTTCAATTGCACGACTTTGAATGTGGGACTCACTCTTCAGAACCAGGTAAAAAGAGCCCCAAGCATTTGTCCCCACAGACAGGATTTACCTGGATTCCCGTGTGTCTGCACCCACACACGGCTGGCTCTTAGGAAAGGTTAGATGGTAGCAGTCACTTGAGAGGCCAGGCACTGGGATCACGAGACACAGCTGGATCTAGGTTGTGTAGATGTAAGGTTCCACCCACCACAGCCTGCCTGAAAAGAAGATACCATCTTGCTGGAAGAGGGAAGGGGAGTCGCAACACTTTGTGTTTGCAAAGTGGCATCACCTGTGTGCTGGACAGTGACACGAGAGACAGAGGCAGAGGTTTGGATCAACGGACAGACTTGCTTCTGGATTCTACAGCCTGCCTGACAGCCCGGGCCGCATCGCCCGTCAGAAGCGGTCTCTAACATCCCCACCACACGGCTACAGTGGCGTACAGAAAACCAATTTAGGAAGAGTCCACGACCCCATTTCATGCTTTGCTGGGCTCTTCCCTACTGCAGAGCAGCGAGCACACAGCCATCCATCTCCCTTTGTGCTCCATACGGAGACAGCTGCTCCACAGAGTAACCTCACCCCCGGGACCCAGAGGGTCAGGGGCAAGAAAGAGCAGGGACCATCCAAGAGTGGTTGAGGCTGAGGTGACCAAGGTCAAGTCTCTCTCTCACCCCACAGTTGATGCCGGGGTCCATCAATCTGCGCCCATCTCTACCACTCACCATCGTGTGTGAGGAGGCAGAAAACTGCCTGGGATGTGGTGAGTTGCGGCAATGAAGGAAGCATCCTGACTTCAAAACTTGGCTCTTCTCTGTGAGATCTTGGATGTGTATGAAACCTCTCTTTGCCTCGGTTTTCATACATGTCTAATGGGTACAATAATAACCCATTAATATCGAAGCATTGCCATCAAGGCAAAGTGAGGTGGTACGGACACATCTGGGCACACCCCTGGAGGAAGAGTGCTCTGCCCATGCTACTGCATTTCCCTCCCCAGTCTAGATGTCTCTCTCCAGAATGGGCTTGCACAAAACCATGACTGAAAATGAATGTGAAAAATACAGTTGATGAGTGCTGCGTGACTGCCATCAGAGAATGTAAGGAGTGAGAATTTGGAGCTGGAGGGGTGGCTCAGTTAAGGGTACTGGTTGCTCTTGCTGAAGACCTAGGTTCGGTTTCCTAGGTGGCTCCCAACTGTCTGGGAGATACAAAGCCCTCTTCTGGCCTCCCTGAGCATTGCACGCATGTGGTGCACATACAGACATGCAGGTAAACACTCATAAAATAAAAATAGATATATCAACATGGGGGGGCACTGTTGTTGTTGTTTGTTTGTTTGTTTTTGGTTTTAGTTTTGATTTTTCAAGACAGGATTTCACTGTGTAGCTCTGGCTGTTCTGGAACTCACTCTGTAGGCCAGACTGGCCTTGAACTCACAGAGATCTGCCTGCCTCTGCCTCTGGAGTGCTGACATTAAAGGCGTGTGCCACTGCTACCGCCACCACCACCTCCCAGCACATAAATGTTTTTTAAAGAAAAGAAATAAGAGGCGAATCTGGCAAATTGTAATAAAGTAAAAAGTACCCAAATTTCAGAATCTACTAGATCTTTCCAGTAGGAATTTAGCAAAACACTTTTAAACATTCATAGTACTTATTAGCACAGGGAAGAGATTTTAAATCAAAAGGTATCCGTTGCATATCAACCACATGTCAGTCTAGAGAGAGCATCATAATTATTTGTAGATTAGTGCAATTTTCATGCCAAGTACTGTCAATAAGAATCGTTATTCTTTCTGATCCTTAAAGGTGGGTATGTTCTCCATTTTAAGAGGAAGAAATGGAGATGCAGAAGTTAAAGAAGTTGGCCAAGTTCACTCAGTCAAGAACTGATGGAGCGAGGACCTGTCTGGTGGCCATAGTAAAAATGGGAGCATTATTGCTGGGCGGTGGTGCACGCCTTTAATCCCAGCACTTGGGAGGCAGAGCCAGGCGGATCTCTGTGAGTTCGAGGCCAGTCTGGTCTACAAAGCGAGATCCAGGACAGGGACCAAAACTACACAGGGAAACCCTGTCTCAAAAAACCAAAACCAAAACCAAAACCAAAACCAAACCAAAAACAAAAACAAAAAACTGGGAGCATTAATCTAGCGCTTCCTTTGTTTCTTTGTTGAGACAGGGTCTCATGTAGCCCAGGCTGGCTATGTAGCCAAGGATGACCTTGAGTTTCTGAGTCTCCTGCCTCATCTCCCCAGTGCTAGAACTATAGACGTGAACCACCATGCCTGTTTCACTTGGTGCTCAGCATGGCAGCCAGGGCTGCGTACATGCTAGGCAAGCCTGAGCTACATCCTCAGCCCCGAGTACTCTCTGAGTGCCACGCAATGTGCTGCTCTCTGGTACCGAATCCCCCCAAGTGCCTGCCTTGAGGAGTTCTACCAGGGTCCAGAACAGGTGCCACAAGCGGCTGGGGATTCTAATCTGAGGGATGGTCAATGAATCTAAGCACACTGAGCTCGTTAGTCCATTCACTTTATTCTTCTAAATCAATTCTGTCTACACAGCTTCTTTTCTGTTCTCACACGTAGCTCCTCTCAGTCCCTCCTGCTGCTCTCTCATCTCTGTCTAGTTCTTTCCATCTCTGTCCTCATCTTTGTTCTTCTCCATAATTCCCCCCCAGTGCTGTGAGGAGACCAGTATATATACAAAAGCAGTAATTCTTTGGCTAAGCAATTCGGGTTGAAGTTTTCAGGGTCACAGAGAGAGGTGATAAGGAACCACACATAAAGCAATAAATGTCAGCTTCCAATTACAACCCAAAAGGGGAGTGACTAAAGGGGAGTTCTCTGGTAGGGTCAACTAAAGGCTAAGATCAATTAGGGAATCTAGTGATAGCCCCTGGCTGAGGAGGAATAAAATTTAATTTGCACAAGAAAAAAGCTTGGCACCTATCACCTGCCTGGCCTTGACAGCAATCTCCTTGGGTCAGTGGGAAGTAACTACCTTAACTCAGTAACTAGCAAGTGGCTAAAACATCATCCCAGGAATGTGAGCAGTAAGTCTCTTAAATTGGGGTCTTATGTAAACAACCCAGGGTGAAGGTAAGGTGAATTGTTAGTGGTTATTTTCTCTGTCTGAGAGTGAGATGAACTAATGTTTATCTATGTGCAATTTTGTCCTTGGAAAAAGGTGTCTTTGCTGATATGCATTTGTCCGGAGAAAGGCCCTGGCCAGATATATGTTAATGAAAACAAACAGATCTGGGAACAGTTATCCAGTTACCCCAAATGTATAGGGAAAGTTGTGCCCAAGATTGAGATGTAATCGTGAGATTACATGTACGCGTAACATGGAGACGCACGGTAAATGGGGAGAATCATGGCTGTTATTGCACAAGAAGTTTACAAGAGACAGCCAGTTCATTCCAAAGGCAGTAATTCCACAACGCCTTGCGTGATGGTTTCCTCTATCAGAACCCTTGGTTCTGATAGGTTGACCTTCTGAACTCTACTTGTCCCTGCTGTATACTCCATGGTCCTTGTCTACCAGTGTCTCTCAATACTCTTGCCATATTGCTTCATTTAAACTCCACACCAGTGCCAGGAACTATTGTTCTGTCCATTTCTGTATATGTGAAACAGATCTAAAATCTCACAGTCACCAAGAGGAAGAGTCAGGCATCACTGCAAGACAAGGGTAACCTGGAGCCCGGGGGACACAGTACTGTCAACATGGCCGTGATAGCACCCTGCTTGCAGAAAGCATTCTGGTTTCTTTCTCTGAACTACAAATTGTTATTCACAAACATTCCTTCCTAAAAAAAATGTACTTAATATTCTCCAGCGCTCACTGCTCTTAACCCTCTGGCAAACTACAAAGCCAAGGTCATGGGTAATGTCCCTAAGAACATGTGGCTGAACCAGGAATCAGAGGTATTAAGTTAGCTTGCATCCTGAAGGCATTTATCAGCAGAACATTGGCGTGATTTTGTTTGATCTAACACAAGACCTACAAGCATCCTGAGTGGAACCAGCTTCATGGTCAGTGCAGGTTCATCAATCACTTGCCAGCCTTTCCCTCGGGACTGTATGGACAACATCTGCCTTAGGGAAATCATGATCCTCCAACTACACTGTTCTAGAAGAACAGGTCAAACAGGAACCACCCAAAGCCAGTTTTCTCCCCACCCTCACCCAGACCTTCAGGTGGCAATCCCCCACCCCACTCCCAGCCTTTTATTTTTATAGATCAAATAGCTATGCTTCTGCAAGAATGGGTGGAGAGCAGAAGACATGTCTGTGGACATCACTCTGTGACGGAATAGTCTCACACTCCATAGGTATACTTCTATAGCAATTCATTAAAATTCAGGAAAGTGTGGACTGAAGCTTTTTCAGTCATATTAGCTGCAGAGCATGCACTCTGATGACATCTGTGAACAGCAAAGATCTAGAATATTCCACCACCCCCAGCAGGGCTTTGGGTGATGCTGATGTAGAAGATCCGGAAGGCCCGAGGCTTTCCTTCTGTGGCTGTTTGAGTTTGAGCCTCACCAGAAGCAGATTTGGGGAAAGGATTCAAGCGTGTGTAGTTTACTCAGGAGGTCTAAGGAGGAGGACACAAGGGTTGGGCAATGCAGAGAAATGCAAACGCGTAGAGTAGAATGCACGTCTTAGACTTACTCCACCCTAGAAAGGCAGCTGAGGTCAGGGTTGTTAATGCCCTAGTCCTTCTGATCTACCATGGGCAGAGATTTCAGAAGTTCATTTAAGGAATGGACAGAGAGGCAGAGACTGACCAGGGCATGCCCACAGTTCCCCTCCATACTTTCACTGTAGGATTTTGCCAAGGACATTATGTCCATGTCCATGATTTGATGCTGTTTTGTTGAGAGTAATTTTGCCCTTGAGATAAGAAAAACAGGGATGTCAGAGGAGGAGGCAGAAGAATTTGCTGAGAGAAAAGAAACTCAAGGATGCTTAGCAGGCTGATTTGATAAGGCACAGAGAACTGGTGATGTAACTCAGTGGTAGAGCCCAAGGTTCTGGGCTTAAAGCCTAGTACTGTAGAGCGAAGACCAGAAAGCCCCATGTGACAGGAATTTGTGGACTGATATTCTAGAAGAAAAAACCCACAACTGTGTTAAAGATTGTGCAAGGCTGACTGATTAAGACCCTGTGACTGTGGAGAGCTGGAATGTGGAGAGCTGGAATGTCACAAGGCTGCAGGCGTAGGTGGCCATCTTTAGCCACCATACTATCCATTTATTGCCGGAATCTGCTTGAACTGCCTTCCTTATGGCCATCAGGTGAAATCCATTTTGGAATGCTAGCTTCCACCAATCCAAAGCCTAAGAATTTCATCAGATAATATCTCAGGCTACAGCAGAGATGAGATTTCCCCATTTTTCTGTAACTTGCCTACCTGATGCACACACACACACACACACACACACGCACGCACGCACGCACGCACGCACGCACGCACGCACGCACGCATGCTTTAAATCTTGACTTATGTAGCTGAGTGTTGGTGGTACATGCCTTTAATCCCAGCACAGGCAGAGGCAGGCGGATCAAGGCCAGCCTGGTCTACAGAGTGAGTTCCAGGACAGCCAGGGCTACACAGAGAAACCCTGTCTCAAAAATACCAATAAAGTAAAATCAACCTTGACTTACGACTTTTTGGCTCTGTTACAAGAACAAAACAAAACAAAAACCCCACATTTATGAAAATGCTGCCGTGTTGGAAGATGGATGATGTTCGGGGTAACTCTGTTTCAAGGCCATCCATAGATGGATGGATTCGGCTCTTGCATTCGGCTCTGGAATAAACTGTCTATAGTTCCTTTGAGGCAAGAGCTGTTCTCATGCTGACAAGTGGCTATTGATGGGAAAATAAAGAAATAAGCCTTGTAGCCCAATTGAGGGGATTACCTGGGTGTCCCACCCGTGAGCCAGCATGGTCAGGAGTTCAAGTGCTAAAGCCACCAGTCAGCATGAAGAGTAGAGGTCTGGAAGCTTAGGACATCCCCCACCGCTGTGGGTTGAGTTGCTTAACCCCCAAACATGGTCCTTATTTAGAAAAGGATCTTCTAGTGAGGGAGAAGGCGCTAATCCGGTGTGACTGTTGTCCTTGGGGTGGGGCTGGGGGCTGGGATCTATGCAGGCATGCAAAGAGAAGGCAGTGTAACAGAGAGAATGTCAATTAGAATCCAAGAATGTCCGAGGCGCCAGAGGTGAGAAAACCATGCAGGACATACTCTCTCAGCCCTCGGAGACTGCCCACCTGCTCCCGGGTCGCTCTTGGACATCCGTCCTTCCAAACTGTGAAGAAGAAATCTCTCTCTCTCTCTCTCTCTCTCTCTCTCTCTCTCTCTCTCTCTCTCTCTCTCTCTCTCTCTCTCGTTGTTTTTTCGAGACAGAGTTTCTTTGCGCCTTTCCTGGAACTCATTCTGTAAACCAGGCTGGCCCCGAACTCACAGAGATCCGCCTGCCTCTGCCTCCCAAGTGCTGGGATTAAAGACCTGCGCCACCACCGCCCAAGAAGAAATTTCTGTTGCTGAATTCAGACACACAGTTTCTTGTACTCTGTTATTAGAAAACCAGTATGTCCCCAGAAGGCTCCTCCCCAGCCCCAGGGTGTCTCCAGAAGCCCTGCCCTAGTCACAGCTGGGCAGAGTGGAAGAGTCTCCACCTCCATTGCCTGTGTGCCCTCGGGAAGGGGTCACTCACCTCTTCCTGGCTCAGCCTCCGTAGTTCACAGTGGGAAGATGGCCATACTTAGCTCACAGGGGTTTCATAAGAGTTAAAGCACATTGTGTGCTTATGATTTCTGGAAGCATGGCCCACACGTTTAAGAGAGAATGTCTCAGCTTTGGAGCCTCGGGTGGGGTCAACATGAGCTTTGAGGACTCGCAGCCACACGGGGACATCTCAGCTGTGTCTCGGCCCAAGTGCTAAGGGAATAACTGTTGCTTTGGTAGAAGTCTTTCAGACAGGCACTCTGGGAGGAGACAACGGTTTAGGGAGTCTTTATTTTATTTTATTTTATTTCATTTTATGTGCATTGGTGTCTTACCTGCGTGTTTGTCTATGTGAAGGTTTTGCATCCCGTGGAACTAGAGCTACAGATGGTTGTGAGCTGCCATGTGGTTGCTGGGAATTGAATCCGGGTCCTCCAGAAGAGTAGCCAGTGGCCTTAACCACTGAATCATTTCTACAGCCCCAGGCCGGGGGAGTTTGTTTGTTTGTTTGTTTGTTTGTTTGTTTTAAAGATTTACTTACTTACTTACTTACTTACTTACTTACTTATTCCATATACAGTGTTCTACATGCCAGGAGAAGGCACAAATTTCATTATAGATGGTTGGTTTTGAGCCACCATGTGGTTGCTGGGAATTGAACTTACAATCTCTGGAAGAGCAGCCAGTGCTCTTAACCTCTGGCCTTTTTTTTTTTTTTTTTTGAGACAGGGTTTCTCTGTAGTTTTGGAGTCTGTCCTGGAACTCTCTCTGTAGATCAGGCTGGCCTTGATCACAGGGATCCGCCTGCCTCTGCCTCCCAAGTGCTATGATTACAGGTGTGCGCCACCATCACCCAGCTAATACATCTGACTAAACTATTCAGTCTTTTTGTTTGCTCATTTGTTTTTGGATTTTTGTTTTTGAGACAGGGTTTCTTTTTGTATAGCCTTGGCTTTTCTGGAACTCACTTTGTAGACCAGGCTAGCTTCAAACTCACAGAGATCCTTCTGCCTCTGCCTCCTGAGTGCTGGAATTAAAGACGTGTGCCACCACCGCCTGGCCAGAGAGTCTTAAAGATGGATGAGAGCAAGTCTGAAGGGTATCTTAACCTGGCCCCTTCCTGCCTTTTGGATTTCTGGCTGCTGGAAGTTGGGCCGCTTATACCACAGGCTTCTGCTGCCGTAAATTTTAGCCTGGACTCAAGCCCAAAGTGACAAGGCCGAGGGACCATGGACAGAAACCTCTGAATTGTGAGCCACGACGAACCCTTGTCCCTCTTTTAAAATCGTTTCTCTTGATCACTTGTCACAGCAACACAAAGCAATGAGCACAGTTTTCTTGCACACGAATCTAGGTCTCCAGGTCTGATCTTTCGGCTCCGCTACTGAGGCTGGTGCGAGGAGGAGACACACAAAACACGGCCACGCAACGGAATGAGGGCTGAAGAGTCTGAGAGTCCTGCTGGGCTCACTGGCAAGTGAAGGTGCCTGGCAGGTTACCGAGAGCTGGCAGTGCTTGCCAGGATCCCGAGCACAGAGGCCGCTGTGTGCTGGGTAAAGCTGCTGGCTCTATCCTGTAGGTTGTGAGAAGTTCTGGGACCAGCAGGGCGACAGGAGAGCCAGGAGGGGGAGTTAACTTCTCAGAACTGCTTCCAAAGAGATGCCTCTGATAGCTACTTGCAGGATGAGTTTGAGGTAGAAAGACCACAGCCTCAAAATACATTAGGAGACCAGAGCGGTGGTCCAAACAAATAGGGAGGAACCTGACCCAGTGAGGTTTCCAGGACGATGGCAGGGGGAATGAATCAAACATTCTGTAGGCAACAAATGACTAATTCATTCCTACGGTCTCATTGTCTTCTTGACTTTTACCTCCAAAGACCCACAGCCGGGGAAACTATCCTGTCCTTGGAAAACCACGTGGGTTGGCCACTCTAAAGTAGCCGACGTTATTGCCTAAACAGTGGCATGGAGAAGACCAAGGAATCACTTATCTCAGTGGCTTGCCACCCCCCATGAAAACAAACAGGAGAAGCTGAACTTGAAGACAGGATGATGCAACGTTTGGGATAATCAGGGGACAGAAGCTCCTGAGAGTGGTTGAGACCTCTGTGGGAAAGTGATCGGTGACCTGGAGTGACCGGAAATCCTTTCTTCTTTGTGAAGAGGCTACACACTTCCCTGGAAGAACATGACCGCTTTCCAACATGGCTATGGAGGAAAGCAATGCCCGACATGCGAGCTTGCACTGTGCCCACCGGTACAGCTATTTGCCACCTAGCAGGGGACGGGAGCATTAAGACAGAGACGGTTTAATGGTGACTGCTGGGAAATGGCAAGCACAGTTCTCCCCGACAAGTGGAGCTGAAACAATGGTGGAGAGATGACACTCACCGCCAGGGAGTGATGTGTAAGGATCCTGGAGTGGGACCGAGGTGCCGAGAGGAGTGGGCTGTCTATGTTAGGTTTCTATTGCGATGAAGAGACACCATGGCCACAGCCACTCTTATAAAGAAAACATTTAACCGAGGGGTCTCTCTTACAGTTCCAGAGGTTCAGTCCATTATCATTATGGCAGGGAGTGTGACCACGTGCAGGCAGATGTGGTGCTGGAGAGTCCTACATCTTGCAGGCAACGGGAAGCAGACTCCCACACTGGACAGTATCCTGAGCATAGGAAATCACAAAGCCCACCCCAACAGTGACACACTTCCTCCAACAAGGCCGTACCCACTCCAACAAGCCACGCCTCCTAATAGTGCCACTCCCTATGAGATTTTATGTTCAAACTACCGCAGGGGCCTTAGAGAGAATGAATGGGAGGTTTCCAACACTGATCTGGGTAGGTGGCCCCACTACTTGATCTTTATTGATTCATCTAAGGCAGATGCTGTCCAACTTAAGGCATCCCATAGACAAAGGCATCAGAACCATAGGGGATAGGAGGGACCTGCTTTTCCCAGTGGTGTGTTCTTGACTATCTTGGTCACCTTGTACCTGCCCCATGTCCCCTTTCTCCAGGTCTCTGAGCCCTAGAGAACATATTTACATGCCTGACATTTCTCATCCCCACTCCCAAATGCCAACGTGACCCTCCCCAGGTTCCCACTAGTCCAAATTGATATTGTAGAATCCACTTCCTGCTGATGGAAATGTGGCTCATCTTCCAAGACACAGGATAGAGAGCACTGTGAATCATTCACTGTACCAGCTGATGTTTAGATCGGGGTAGTGTTTAGCTGTCTGTGAAACTATGATTTCTATAAAATGTTAGGATCAACAGCTAAAACAGTTCTCTATGATTTATGCAGAAAGTCCATGAAAAGATAATTGGCCTTAATGGATGGAAGCAGAGGCAGATTATGTCAATGGGTCATGTCATGGGTCATAGACATAATAGAGACATCTAGAACTCCATGGCATTAGCTGCTTGTCTGTGGAAGGATGGGGGCCATTTTCCCAGTCCCCAGGGTAGAGATGTCTTCAGACGCATGTGATGATTCAGATCACCTCCTCTCCAGGGTATCGCCCAGCCCGATCTCTGAAAACCAGGACTCCTGTACCTTTCTCTTCCCAGCCTCCTGGAAGATCTCTCTCTTGTCTATTGTCCACTGCCATGGGTTACTGACTAGCTCAGTGAAGTCAGCAGAAACATTCATTAAGCGTCCATTTGAACCTGGAGTTGAACCACGTGGGAGCAGAGACAGCATGATGAAGTAAGTCCCAGGCCCCGAGAGCAGACCTCTGGCAATCCACAGTGCCAAGGTGGAGGAGAGAGAGACAGTCACTTGGGGAATTTATTCATATAGTAAAGCGTTCTCAGATGCAGAGGTGGTAAGCACACCTGGGTATGTCAGACAGCTGGAGACACAGCCTGGGGGTGCAGCCTGAAGAGTTCTGGGTGCCGTCTGCACCCAGGTGCGCTTGGGATTCTTGACTTACGCTGCAGAAAGAATTTCAGTCTGGTCAGAATGAAGCAGAGTGGAGTTGATTAAGAGAAGCATTCAGCAGTGATGTAGCACACACAGGTGTTGAAGCTTAAGAACTGTACACATCCAATGTGAAGTTCAGAGAGACAAGGTGGGGGAGAGGGAGAGAGGAGCTTAAGTGTTTTAACTCTGAATAAGATTTTGGTGTCTTCTGAATTTACACTGTTTGTAGGATTTAAAATGTTAAGCAAAACATTTGTTGGACTTATTTGTATCTGAAGAATGTTTCTAAGTGGTTTATGAAGTGTGCTGTACAGACTTAATGAAATTTTGTACAGGTTGCAGTGAGTGAGATTGAAAGAAAAAAGTAGGCCAAAAGAGACTCAGTTGCAGAGTGCTTGCCTGGCACCCCAAAGCCCTGGGCCCATCCCAGCATGACTGTCGGGATCACGGTGGCCACGCAGGAGGATCAGCTGTTCAAGGCCATCTTCTTAGTGAGTCGGAAGCTAGCCTGGACTATGTGAGATGCAGGGAGGCTAGCCTGGACTATATGAGAACCTGATGAAAACACGTTAAAGTAGGAATATTGTCTCTCTGCAGGCTAGCCTCATGACGATCGTATTGTTGTTACTCTTAGGTGAAATTCTTAACTCTGGTGAGAGACTTAAGCCGGATTCCAGGGTGAGGACCACGTCCCCCTCCCTCATCCTCTTGACTTCCCCTGGCCTTCATCTTGTCTCACTTTCTCTGTCACCACTGGACAGAGGATCAGGGCTGTGTCTTCTCTTCCATCCTTCGGGCATTTCTGATTTCAGTCTGTCCTATGCAGTCTACCCCCGTGTAGTGGTTGAGGTAGTAACTTTCCAGGTGGTTTGGACAGCTGTGGGCAGACTAGTCTTCCAGCCTAGGAATGCCCAGGGGTAGGCTTCTGCGGCCATGAGAAGACAGACACACCAGCTTCATGCTTCTGGCTAACTTCAAATACAGCAGGGCTTTCCTGTTACCATGGTAACCGGTACATGGACCATCAGACTCAGAGGGAGCAGAGGACGACAGCCACAGAAACACGCTTCAGAATGAGACTCTACAGGAGAGGGACAGGCAGGGTAGGGTGGCCTGCCACAGGCTTGACTGCCAGGGTGGCCCGGGGCTAGCCTGGCCTGACCTGCTCCCAGAGTGGGGTGTGTGTGTGTGTGTGTCTATCATCACGCGTTTGCTGAGAACTAGAGGTGCCAGAGCAGGGCTCTGTCCCAGTTACCCTGCGGTGACCCGAGGACTCGCTAAGTCCCTTCCCTTCGTTCTTTTTGTTTTCTAGGCGATCTAGGGGAAGATACTTTTGTTCTTAGCTGGTATCATTCTGTGGCATAGTTTAAAAGGGACCGGGTGCCGAGGAAGGCAAATGACACAAAGTGCCAGAAAGGACATCTGCTGAGCCCGAAGTGGATAGTGCTCTGTCCCTCCTGGCCAGCACAGGCAGTCCTCGGGTCCCTCTGTCCCATCCAGGTCACACACCTACGGGCACAAAAAGCCTCTTTTCAGGCTTTTCCAAAACAACGACGATTAAAACACAAAGGACAGTGGTATCTGTGTCAGGGGTGGGAGCATGTTGTCACCCCAGCCTTCCTGTCAGGACCGCAGGCTGTGTGAACTGACACCACAGCCTGGCCCAGCAGGACAGCAACAGAACCCAGAAGCACACCTGCCTTGGTGCTCACTGCAGGGCCTCAGTCTGCAGCTAAAAGCGTTGCTACCACACGTTCCTCTGAGCATCTACATCAAGGCAGCAGATGGCTTCCTGCTTTCAGTATTTGCAGACAGACTGATTCCTGAGGCTTGGGAATGTCACCCAAGTTGTGGAGAGTCACCTTAAAGGATTTGTGTTTAACTGTGTGTGCGTGTGCCTGTCTGTCTCACGTGTGCACACACAGTCTTTCAAAACACGTTTAAGCATCAAAGACAGTGACACTTCCAACTTCTATTTTATTATTATCTTTTGTTTGTTTGCTTGTTTATTATCCTACCTGCATTCTTTTTTTTTTTTTTCAAGACAGGGTTTCTCTGTGTAGCTTTGCGCCTTTCCTAGAACTCACTCTGTAGACCAGGCTGGCCTCGAACTCACAGAGATCTGCCTGCCTCTGCCTCCCGAGTGCTGGGATTAAAGGCGTGCGCCACCACCGCCCGGCCCTACCTGCATTCTTTAGTCACCAAGCCACGTGTCTTATAAGGGACTTGAGTTTCTGCAATAGATGCAGCATGCTGGGAGCAACTCTTGCCTCCAGGCCTCTGCATAAGCTAGAACCTGTCTCCACACTCGCTCTCTTCTTAACTCCTGTGTTTTCATCAGCGCATCTCTAAACTGTCCTCAGCGATAAGAAGCTTCTCTGGAAGGAAGCATCTTTGAGGCTATGGTGCTTCCTGTCCATAGTTTGACTCTAGCCAGCGGTGGAGGGGGGACGACTGTGCTGAGCCATGGCACAGGTTAGCGGTAAGAGCAGTGTAAACGGTCGTTAATAAAATACCCGGAGCCTGATATTGGGGTGAATACTGAAAGATCAGAGAGACAAAGGAACAAGCCACCTCTTACCTCTAGGACTCCTCAGCCTGAAAAGCTTTTGTCAGCTGAAAGGCTTTAGTTCCTGTCTCCTCACACTTTGTATACCTTTCTCTGCCCACCCACATCATTTCCTGTCTCAGCTTTCCTAGTGTTGGAATTAAAGGTGTGTGACTCCCAAGTACTGGGATTAAGGATGTGTGCCACCACTGCCTGGCTTCTATGTTTAATCTAGTGACTTGTTCTGTTCTCTGATCTTCAGGCAAATTAATTAAGGTATATAATATATCATCACATTTCCCCTTTTTTTGTCTAAAATAATAAAAGAAGGCTATAACTAATATAAAAGCTATATACACATATATACAATATATACAGTCAAGAATTATATTAACAATGTCCATTCCATAAACATTTGACAGATTCAGAGAAAATATTCCATTTTCTATCCTTTTTTTTTTTTTTTTTTTTGGTGAGTCCAAAATGTAGCTAATTCACTTTCTATTCTAATTTGTATTACCAACCAAATGCTATCTTTTGACATCTTTCAAATGTATATACTTTATACCTCTTTAGTGAGTTTCTTTTCTGAATTTGTTAATGAGGAAAACTATAACCACCTAATCTTCAACTCCCTCAGAGACCCAAGAAGGAAATAATATTACCTAAGAAATCAGGAAGTGCAAGCAAACAACTTCCAAAAAAATGTGAGAAATGACAGAAACAGCTGGCTCCCTGGACAGTCACTCAAGGTTCCTCTGCAATGCTGGGGCATCCATCTTCAGCCTACAGGCCTAGAATATCTGACAGACTCATCTGTGAAGCAGGATATTCTGAAAGGCCTTCCTAGGTTATCTTAGCAAAGTTCAGCCGTCCTTTCTTTTATGTCCTGCTTGTCCATTTGGACAGCATACTGTCAGCAGCTGAGGCAAGGGCACTTTCTTGCCCAGTGGCTAACTTTTGCCACAAAGAGAGTAAACTCCATGTGGAGTTTCTTCAATGCCCATCATCTTCTCTGTAGTAGATTGGTGCTGCCAGGAGCAGTCATGTCTCATAGTCATAAAAAAAAGAAAAGAAAAAAGAATCTATGTTACTAAAACATCTTAAATGCCATATTCTGTAGATCTCTGAAGTGTTTGAAGATGACCTGTCTATCTAAAAACATCTGTTTGACCTTGAAATCATACCTAACATGACTTACAAGTTTGATTGTAATGACTAACTACTAACTTTCATTTCTTTTTATCCTAATTAGTTGGTAATAATAACTTTCAAGGACTAGCAATTTGTATTACATTGCTAATGAGTTATATAGGTACAATACCTTGAACAAGATGAGAAATGTATGTACAGTATGTTCTAACAAAATTAATCTCAAATTTAATAGGAGGTACTCGGCTAAGTGTCTGTCTCAATGACTTCTGGCGTAGGGAGGCGTACATGTCGCGGTGCACAGAGACACTTTGCTAAGGCAAACGCTGCTTGTGTCTCCCTCAGCCACAGAGCATAAATGTCTCCCACCCCGATGTGTTCCCCAGGGCCTCCACAAGTGTCTTCTCAGTCTACACAAGCTGACAAGGCAATGTGGACATTTTGTACCCACAGCTTCCTGTGCCCTTTGAAAATCTTGGTCAAATTCTGGCAGGAACAAATCAAGCTTCATGTATGAGGAACCAA
The DNA here is from genome assembly GCF_049852395.1 of Peromyscus maniculatus bairdii. Classification (NCBI taxonomy): domain Eukaryota; kingdom Metazoa; phylum Chordata; class Mammalia; order Rodentia; family Cricetidae; genus Peromyscus; species Peromyscus maniculatus. Next base: position 25,558,031 of record NC_134871.1, read on the forward strand.
AGTTAGGACATCATTGGTCCTGCCAAGGCAGAGAAGCAGGCCGCCCAGGAGAGATGCAGTCTCTGCTCAGGCCTGTCAGTGGTTCTGTTTCATGCACTGTTAGTTCCTGTCAAGATGTAGACAAGCCTAAATGCCGGAAGCTGCGCCTTGGGTCTAACCAACACAGCCCCTCCCTCTGACTTCTGATTCTAATTTCTGATTCACCCTCTGTTATTCCAAGCTGCATTTCTAATTTCTAATGAAGATGTGTAAAGGTGACTTTAAGGAGTCAGACACCACCAGTCACAGGTGGCGGGACCAATGTGGAGGCTGGGGACTCGGGACAGCTCTGTCCTCAGTGCAGTGGGGGAAAGTGAGAAAGAGCCATTGTGAGTCACGGTTCGTCTTTCCTCGACCTTTCATCACACAGCTACAAGCAACGTGACACAGAGCTGAGATCAAGGCCTTTGGGCATCGTTGCTGCACCGATAAAACAGCTGGGCCCACAGCTGCATGAAGCCAGTTCCACCAACACCTCCATGAGACTGGAAGGGGACTAAGGTGAGGCCATAGCCCTGGTTAATGTTGTGGGCTCAGCCCTGTAAGACATTGAGGGAAACCAAACTGGCCACGCCTATAGAAATTCTCTCTCTCTCTCTCTCTCTCTCTCTCTCTCTCTCTCTCTCTCTCTCTCTCTGTCTCTCTCTGTCTGTCTGTCTGTCTCTCTCTCTCTCTCTCTCTCTCTCTCTCTCTCTCTCGTATGTGTGTGCATATGTTCATGTGTGAATATGATCTGATCGTGGGGGTGTGTTTAGGCCTTAAGTCCACACTGTATGTTTTCCTTAATCACTTCTCTACCTTCAAGACAGACAGAAGTGCTCACTGAATCTGGAGGTCACTGATTGGCTAGACTGGCTGTCAAGCAAACCCAGGAATCCTCCTGTCTCTGCCTTCACACACAGGGATTACAAGAACACCCCAGGAATGGGCTTCTCTGTGGGTGATGGGGATCTGAACTCAGCAAACTGAGCCAATGTTCTCTGCCCCACCCTACAGAAACTCTGAGTCGATAAGCTGCCTGTTCCCGGGGGACCCTTTTGTGGTAACTTGTTACACTGCATAGATACCGCCTCCAGGAAGAGGCCACGATGAGCATGTCTTCTGTGCCTTTTGTCGCTTCCCCACAAGCACTACCCTGAGAAGGCATGGAAGAGGTGGTTAAGGACAGAGCTGTCTCAGCCTCAGGCAATCAGGGCCCCCAACCTCCATGGCAATTCTAACTTTGTATTGAGAGGCTGTCATGGGATCTGGTCTCTTCACCAGCTCTTCCCTGGTTCATCCCTGACCATTTTGTCATACTCCTCAAGAGGGATCCAGGAGGCCAGGGGCATGTGTGCTAGGGAATGGACTCATTCAGAGGGAAATATTCTACCAGCTTCCAGAATCTCATGTGGCCTCTTCTTAAAAATGTCGTTTGGCAGGTATCCCAAGGCCTTGTCCCTTGAACTGTCCATGGGGGGTGGGGGGACAGCGGAGAAGCCCGAAGTACTAAAGAGGAGAGAGATTAGGGGTGAGAGGTGAACAAAGTAAAGAAATCTGTCTGAAGCTACTCACAGCAATAATAGCAAGGCTTGGATAAGAATCAGACCTTGAACCCCAAGAGGGACCCGCTGACCTGCACAGTCCCACAGCTGCCAGAATGATGGGTGAGTGTTGCTGGAGGGCTTCTCTCCAGGTTCCCCAAGCCCCGCAGTCCCACAATCCACTTATAAAATAATCACTCAGAGGCTTATATCACTTATAAACTGTATGGCCGTGGCAGGCTTCTTGTTAACTGTTCTTTTATCTTAAATTAACCCATTTCTATAAATCTATACCTTGCCACGTGGCTGGTGGCTTACCAGCGTCTTCACATGCTGCTTGTCCTGGCGGTGGCTGCAGTCTCTCTCCCCTCCGCCTTTCGCTTCCCAGAATTCTCCTCTCTCCTTGTCCCACCTACTTCCTGCCTGGCAACCTACTTCCTGCCTGGTCACTGGCCATCAGTGTTTTATTTATATAGAACAATATCCACAGCACTTCCCCTGTTTTCTTTTTTTTTAAAAAGGAAGGTTTTAACTTTAACATGGTAAAATTATATATAACAAAACAATTACCGAGCAAGAATTATAGTTACAATATTAAAGATGTCCTATCTATCTTATATTTGTGACTTTAAGGTTTTATATCTAACTTATCTTTTATCATAACTGAGGAAATTACAACTATCTAGTTTTCAACCACATCAAAGACCTGAGAAGGAACATAATGGTACCTGAGAAATGGTAGATGGATGCAAGCAACTTTCAGGAATCTTGCAAGAGTAGACCAAGACAGCTGGCAGCCTGGACAGTCACCTAATGTTTCTCAGCATTGTTGGTGCATTCAAATTGGCTACAGGCCTAGAGTATCTGACAGACCATTTTCAGAAGCAGGATTTCTGAAAGACCATCTTACCCTGTCTTGGCAGAGTACAATGGTTGCTTTCCTTGTGTCCCGCTTGTCCAGAAAGGACAGCATTGCATTTGTACTGTCAGCCATCAAGGTAAGGGCAGTTCTTTGCCCACTAGGCCATTTTGTGCCAAAAAGACAAACTTCCAAATGGAAATGTCTTAGAAGCCCAACATTCTCTCGGGATCAATTGGTGCAGCCAAGAGCAATTGTGTCTCACATCAACAGAATTTTAAGTTATTTAAATGCCATATTCTCTAGGTCTATGAAGTGTTTGAGGATTACCTATCTATCTGAAATATATCTATGTATACCTAGAAGACTTAACTAACATAGCTACAAATATGATTATCATAGATGACTAATTATTAATCTATTTTTAATTATCCATTACAATTTTAAATGAGTTACATAAACATAATACCTCAAACAAGAATAGAAATATATATATACAGTATAACAAAATTAACTTCAAGTTTGTATCAATAAACTAAAATTTATACCAATGTAAAACATTTTAAACAAGTTGTTCTTTAAAAGTAGGTTCATTAATCTACCCTTTTATCTTATCTCTATATCCTCATATATATATGTCATATCCCCTTTTCTTTTTTAGAAAGAGATCACATTTATAATCAACCTGTTTTAAATAAAAATATTGTTTTTTCTCTGTCCCACACCAGAGGGCTCTTCTGATTTGGGACACAAGAATCTCTTAATCATTTTTTTTTTTAAAGCAATATGTCTGGGTTTAGAGGAGGAGTGAACCAATTCCACCTCTAAAGCCAGCTTGGTATATTTGGGAATTTGGGCGTAGCATCTCTTACTACTTCCTGCTGGAGGGGGGCGCTGTATCTTATGGGGACGCAAAGAAAATTTTAGGCCTATGGCGTAGTCCTTGAGGCTGTATTTTGTGAACCAGTTGCCTTGAAACCGCTCTGGATGTTGGATCATCTGGGCCATGGTGTCATCAGAGACCTTTCAGGGGGTCTTGGCTGGTGAAACCTGATGTATCTTAATCTGGAACAAATCCATAGCCTCTGGCTTTCTGTGGAAACAAAAGCAAAACCTCTTTTCCAAAGTAACATATCCTTATATCCAAATTTTGAAGTCAAGGTACCTTTAAAATATACATTTTGGCATAACTCAACAGCTTTTGTAATCAAATGTTTTTCTTCAGTTACAAATATCAAAGAGAACATAATCCAGATTCTCTGTGTGGTAGCCATCTTTACGTGGCTTATTTTTTATATTACCTTGAGCTTATTGGTTTAAACTGCAACATTTTAAGACTGAAACGGCGGTGTGGCTACTGGCTCCGCCCATTTCAGCTTACCAACATGGCATTTTCCGCCAGTTCTGTGAGTCATCAAGTCTCAGAAATAGTAGGTCTACGCTTTTATCAAAGCAGCGTGTAGCCCAGAAACCTCTCTCTGTCTCTCTCTCTCTCTCTTTTTTTTTAATACTAGTAAAGACTAAATCTACCACACAGCTTAATGTGCCGCTGGCAGACGCCTCATTTCCGCCATACTGCCGGTCAAACGCACACGCCAGGAACCCGCCAGTATTCAAACCTGGTTTTGTGGCGTCTAGCTGCCCATATGAGACAAGAAGCAGGAACCTGGTTTGGGCTCTGTTTAGAATTGGTTATTAAATATTCTCAGGTTTAAGGTGGAAACTCGAGCCGTTGGGCGCCATTTGTTGCTGGAGGGCTTCTCTCAAGGTTCCCCAAGCCCCGAAGGTGAGGCCAGGATGCAGGACGGGGCCTGAGTCTTGATGCAGAGCAGGAAAGGAGCCTGAGACTCTCTGCGGCTGTCTGCCCTTAGATGCCCAGCAGGGCAGATGGAAAGGTAAGCACCAAGCAAAGAGCCACGGGGCAGGAGGGAGGTGATCAGAGGCAGAGGGGACAGAACATCGAGAACAGAGGACAGGACACGCCATCACTGACGTCACCCTGGCCCAGTCTGCCTTGAGCTCTGCTGCATGGACAAGGCAGCATTCTCATGGGCTTCCTACTTCCCTGTCTTCAATCTGCCCCTCCTGCTACCAGTGGGGGTCTCTTTAAGATAAGATCAGCCATGTCACTCCTGAACAAACTTCTTCAGCAGCTCCAATTGCCTACACATCACAGCAACTCTGCATTACCCCGAAGGCCTTGGCTCCACAGCTAGGGGACACTTGGGGGCTGCGGGACATCTGACTGCATGCTCTCATGGAACAAGAAGACTGAAGTAGGCCCTCACCTAGGGCCATGGCTTGCTCTCCCTACCGATGCTTTCTAGCCCCTCCCTCCTTAGCACATGGGTTCACCCCCTTAAAGCCACAAGCTGGTCACCATAACAGTTGTGTGCTCCAAGCAGAGAGAAGCACGCCTTTCATTGGGGTGCCAGGCCAATGAGGAGAAGCTTGCCACATGCAGTGAGCCCTGTCACCTCCGACTTCAGAATAGATCCTGATGTCTCACGGTCCCCATGGCTCTGCTTCCCCATGCCTCCACAGCCCCTCAGCGGCTGCTTAACCGACGTTCTCACTTCATCCACCCACTTCTGCTGGCGTCGTCAGTGATCACCTCACCCCCAAACCCAAACCCTCAAGTGGCCTCGTTTCCTCTAGAGCTGAAGCCAAAGTCCTTGTCTCATCCAGAAGGCCCAATGTGTCTGTCCCATCCTCCCCTCCCATCTCCCCTTCACCACGCTCCCCTGCAGGCCTCCCTGCTGATCTTAGATCTCACAGTGCACAGTCCCGCCTCCAGGGCAGCGGCACCCACAGGAATTGGTCATGGTTCAGAACCAACAGCACATAGCTCTAGAAGAGGAAATCGATTACAAGATTGGGCCCACCTGATCATGTTGGCTGAGCGGTCCAGCATCTGCCAACAGCAAGCTAGAGACCCAGAGGCCTGATGGCATAATCTGGTCCAAGTCTGAAGGCTGAGAACCAGGGGAGCGATGCCATAGCTCACAAGGAGACAGATGTCCCAGCCTGGAAGACAACCTCCTTCTTCGCACTTCTTCGACCTTTTGTCCCATGGGGATCAGATGATGTTTGGCCATGTGTGAAGTGTGGATTTTCTTTTCACAGTCAACTGATTACAATGACATTATCTTCTGGATGATGCACAGAAGCACTTAGAAACAAGGTTTTATCAGTTATCCGAGCATCCCTTAGCTCAGCCAAGTTGAAGCATAAACCTGGTCATCATAGCCAGGCATCAAATGGTGTGCTCTCTCCCTCACCTTATCCAGGCCCTACCCCTGTCTTCTGGTCATCCCCAACTGTCCAACCTCAAGTTGCCATGTCTATAGCACTTGCCTTGAAGAACGGCACCAATATGACCTAGTGCATCCTTTACATACATAACTTATTTGTCTCCATTTCCCTTCCCATGGATTATGAACTTCATGAAGGCTGGTTTGTTCTTTGCTGTATAGCTAACACTTAGAATACCCAATAGTTGCTTAAATTAAAGAAAATATTTTGTTAGCGTGTACTAATTACACGCAGTAACGGGTTTCATTGGGACATTTTCTTTGACCCTTCCTTCCTTCCATTCTTCCTTTCTTTTTTTCTTTCTTTTCAGACAGGATTTCTCAGTGTAGCCCTGGCTATCCTGCACTCACTCTATAGACCAGGCTGGCTTCTGCCTGCCTCTGCCTCCCCAGTGCTGGGGTTAAGGTGTGCGCCACCACCTGGCTGACTATGACATTTTCATACCCATACATAATGTGTTTCATATTCAGCCCCATTTCCCTCACGCCCTTCCACCCCTGTTGATAGCCTTCTTCCTCTTCCTTGTACTCTCTCATCTCTCTCTTTCTGTGTATGTACGCATCTACATGTGTGTGTGTGTGTGTGTGCCTTCTACTGTGTGTAATTTCTACTCTCATGTCTTTGCATATGTGTGCCAATGAGTTTCACTGGGGATACTTAAAGAACAGGTAGGAGGCTGGGCGGTGGTGGCACTCACCTTTAATCCCAGCACTCAGGAGGCAGAGGCAGTCGGATTTCTGTGAGTTTGAGGCCAGCCTGGTCTACAGAGTGAGATCCAGGACAGTCAGAGCTACACAGAGAAACTCTATCTCAAAAAGAATGAGGAGGTGGAGGGCAAGAGTATGAGGAGGGGGAAAGGATGAGGAGGAGGATGAGGAGGGGGAGGAGGAGGGGGAAGGAGGCGGAGGAGAAGGAGAGGAGGAGGAGGGGGAAAGGGACGAGGGGAGGAGGAGAGGAGGAGGGGGGAGGAGGAGGAGAGGGAGGAAGGGAGGAGGAGAGGAGGGGGAGGAGGAGGGGGGAGAAGGAGGAGGAGGAGGGGAGAAGAAGAGGGAGGAGATATTACGGACACATCACCAATGGTTATGCCACTTAAGAAAATCTCTCCCCTTCTTCCAACAACCGTTAACTGCTGATAGATCTCCAGGAGGTGGAGCCTCATGAGTTTCTCCCCGATCAAAGCCGCTGAAAATATTTGAAATTTTGTTGCTGATTGACTGACTGATTGAATAAATGGATCTTTGTGTCCTTCACACAATGCCTGGCCAAAACCAAATTTGTTGAGTTGATGCGTCAACGATTGACCAAGCCCAAAAGTACAGATGGGAAGAAGTAGAGCTGCACAAAGCCTCAGTCAAGTTCCCAGCTAGGGGCTAAGGATTTTGTTTGGTTGGTAGAGGGCTTGCCTGGCATGCACAAAGGCCCGGGTTTGGCAGCACATACCTATACTATCACACTTAGGAGGTGGTGGCAGGAGGATCTGGAGGTCGAGGTCATCTTCAGTTGAGTAACATGTTCGAGACCAGCCTGAGATCCATGAGACCTTGTCCTGAAGACAAACAGCAGCAGCAGAGAAGCTAGCTGGCACTACAGTGTGGTGGCACACACCTGAAGTCCCAACACTTGGGAGGCAGACGCAGGAGGATGTGGAATTTGATGCCAGTCTGGACTACATGGCTAGACTCTGTCAACAAACAAAGCAAACAAAACAAAACACCCTGAAAACAACAAAAAACAAGAGCAAAGGACTGGAAAGATGCCTCAGTAGCTAAGGGCACTTACGGCTCTTGCAGAGGACCCGGGTTCAGTTCCCAGTATGTGTGCTGGGCAGCTCACAATTGACTGTAACTCCAGATCCGGGGGACCCAATGCCTCTGACCTCCTCTGACACCTGCACTCGCGTGCCCATACTCCCACACAGAAATGTGCAGGTACACATGATTAAAATTATAAAAATTAATCTTTGACAAGCAGTGGTGGTGCATGCGTTTAATCCCAGCCCTCAGGAGTCAGAGGCAGGTGGTTCTCTGTGAGTTTGAGGCCAGCCTGGTCTACAGAGTGAGTTCCAGGACAGCCAAGGACTATTACAGAGAGAAACCTCTAAAATCTAATAATAATAATAATAATAATAATAATAATCTTTAAAACAAAAGGAAGCTAACTAAAGCTCTAGTAGTATATCAAGACACTTGGTGTCCCAGCAGAGTGTGAGATGAGAGTCCAGGAAAAGGAGGCCAGAACCATGATGTGCGAGTTGTTAACTTCACCCAGGGTTGATTTTAGTTAAGCCCAGGAAAGCAACTCGTTTCTGTCCTCTCCTTCACCCTTCAAGGTGAAATTCTGCAAGCAAAGCCTGCTGCCCGCTGCGTGTCTTGAGTTAGGAGCCAGGAGGAGGGCTGCTGTTATGTTGGTGGAGGAAGAATTCAAAAATAGGAACCCTGCTGCCTTTGCTGGACAGCAGAGCAGAGGTCCAGCTGTGTGGGGTCATCTGCCCAAAGACAAAACAAGGATGAGAAAGAGGCTCCCCGGCTACAGTGCCCCAAATCTGCTGACCTCTGTAAGGCAGCTGTGCCTCTGACCCATTTTCACTGTGGTGGTGGGTGGAGAATGCGATAGAATTGAACCTAGACAAAGTCTGGTGGCTGGTTCTGGAGTCCAGTTCATCCTGGTTACGTCCCACCAGGTCCCACACTATGTAGCTTTCTGGGTTTAATTACGGAGACTCTGAACTCCAGAGAAGATGGTTTCAGTGCTCAGATCTAACACCTGTCAGAGGCAGAGGAGGACAGAAATGTCCATTTGCTCCACGAGCTTCCAAGTATTGATAGAGATAAATGTGGGAAGATACTTGAGATCCTAGAGCCTGGAATACTTGGATATATGTGTGTGTGTCACACACACACACACACACACACACACACACACACACAGACACACACACACACACACACACACACACACACACACAGAGATGGGTGCATATTTGCCGTGTTAAAGATCAGACTCAGGCTTTCATGCTCACTAGGCAAATGCTGAGCTACATCCCAGTGCTATAGTTTAAAAGTTAAGTAAAAGTCTGCAGAGCTAGTGAGAAGGTTCAGCAGATAAATGTGCTTTCCAGCAAGTCTGAGGACCTGAGTTCAATCCCCGGGTTCGTCTGGTGAAGAGAAAGAACCAACTCTTGTCCTTTGATGTCCACATATGGACCATGGCACACCCATCTAACCAATACAACTGTGAAGTGTAATGAAAATACGCTTTAAGGTGGTATGGGCGTTGTGAGGGTTTAAATTCCTGAAACATTTCTGATGGTCACAAGTTTTCACTTGTTTTAAAAAACAATAGAAACAGCACAAATCCATTTTAGACGGTGAAAGATTCATACAATCTGGAGAAGCAAGAGTGTGCAAACCCCTTCTGAACAGGCACAGCACGTGTCTGTTTGTTTTAAATTTTTGTTTTTGTTGAGACAGAATTTTACTCCATAGCCCAGGTTGGCCTGGAACTCGACACGATCCTCGCGCCTCAGCACTCCAAGTGTCAGGATCCCAGGTTTGAGTGGCCACGCCTGACCCAGCTCTGTACACGACAGTCTACACAGCATCTAATCCAGTGTTCAGAGTGTTTTCTTGAAGCATGTTGTTTTTGTCTCCTTTTCTCCTTTCCCTTTGGTTTTTAGAAACAAAGTTCCATGTAGCCCAGGCTGGCCTTGAATGTCAGCTGAGGATGACCTTGACCTCTTGCTTTTCCTGCCTCCAGATCCCAGGTGCCAGCATTCCACATGTGCACAGCTACATCTGATTTTCTCTTCTACAAAGCAGGGGGCGGCGGTGGGAATTTTGTTACCGTTGTGAAATAAGCAACTGAGAGGGCTTGGTGTCTGAGGAGCCCTTGTCTCCACAAAACGAGACAACGTGAGTAACAGAAGTGTATTCTCGTATTTGCACAATTATAACTTTACAAGCAGTATAAAATGCAAATTATACAATTAAATTTTATTAACTTGAAAGCCTACAGGAATGGTACAGCTGCCATGCTGCCCAAATTTTCAAAGTGCAGCTTAATCAAATTACTACTAAAATTTCACCATTTCTGATTCTCCTAAAACAATGGGCACATTGACTTCACATTTCTTCCTAAGATAGCTGTAGTACAGAGAATTCTTAGTCTCATTCTTAAAAATTCTAGAATTTGCCTGACCCAAATGTTTATTAAACCCTTCTGAAATGTCCTTGAAAGGAAATGTAGATCACGGTGTCTGGAGAGATGGCTCAGTGGATAAATGTGTTTGCTGCTCTTCCAGAGGACCCCAAGATTAGTTCCCAGGACCCTCACGAATGTCTAATGCTCTTACAGGCCAGAGGAAGTGTCAGGTTCCCTGAAACAGGAGTTGTGGACAGTTGTGAGCCATCACGGTGCTGGATAACTCAAGTTCCAAGTAATCTGATGCCCTCTCCTGGCTTCTAAGGGCACTGCACACACATGGTGAAGAAGCATACACTCAGAGAAAACACTCATACACATAAAATAAATCAATCTAAATTTTTAATGGTCATGACTTACAAATCAAAGATCACATTTCTTTTTGAAGTTGGAAGCATTGGCTTTACCAATTTACTAATCTGAATGTAATAATTAGAACTCTTAATTTTCATTCTGTCAGATTTATGATCAAATTCTATTGACGTTGGTATCAATATTCACAAAGGGATTACTAAAAGAAAATCACTTTTTTTCTTTAAAGAAAAGAGCATGTGAATAAAAATGAGTGTCTACCCCACGGTATCACTCACATGCTAAACTTCCAGGGAGAATCTGGGTCACATTTAAGTAACTATTTTTCTTGCTGATGACAATTGGTTAAATTAAGACTGAGGAAGGGGTTGCTTTGTGATATTTATTTCTCATAAAATCAAATTTCAATATTAGAAAGAATCTTGAGGGGACAGCAAGATGGTTCAGTGGGTCAAGGCGCTTGCCACCACACTGTAAGGAAAGAACTGATTCCAGTAAGCCGTCCTCTATTTCCCAGAATGCCCTGTAGCATGCCAAATCCCGCCCCACGCCCTGCCCAGCACTCCATAAATAAGTGTAATAAAAGGAGAAACTCATTGACTGAAGACTTCTTGTTCGTTTGTTTTTTAGAGTCTTTGATCAGACCACTTGTTTTTTAGTTTGGAAAGTAGTGTGACAATAACTTTGAACCTTTCTCTGAAAACTGGTTTGGAGCCAATGGGATCATTTTAATTTCCTGAGCAAACCCAAGGGAAAAGATCTGAAAGCCCCCTTCTAGTGAGAGGTCACTTGCCTTGGGCAAGGCCACGTTCCCAAGGTTACTGGATTCTTAGGCCAAGCCCACAGGAAGTCTGTCCAAAGTGCCTGTTGGCTCACTATGACGAGTGGGCTCTTAACAACTTTCTATCTCTCGTTGTTTCTTGGGATCACATGAGATACCTGAGCGATTTTTGCAGAAAACATTCCTGGCCTGATAAACAAACCTGTGTGACTAAGCTGGGCTGAGAGCTGACAGCCAGAGAGGACCACGCAGGTCTATACGCTATAAAAGGTGGAGGAGGCCCCCTGTCTTGCTTTGTAAATCCATCTAAGCAGAGAAACACAGCATCCGCCCTCCCTTTCTGCCACCCTCTCCCTCCCCTTCTTCCATAGCCCATTTCCCTTCCTCTGCTTGCATCGATTCCAGGAGGTTGCACGGGACACGGAAAAGGGAGCCCCACATCCCTTTGCACCCTGAACTCTACTTACACTAATAAAGGAGTTTCGTGTGCAGACCCCGATTCAGCATGCCACCTGTATACAATTAAAACCTCCGGTTCAACCCACTCCATCCATATGTACGAGTAGCATGTAGCAGCTGTCTGAACACACCGTAACCTTGGATACCAGGAAACCCAACTTTCTCAGTCTTGTCGCTAAGGCAACAGGACAGAGGTGGGCGTGGGAGAGCCCAACAGAGCTACCCACAGGCTCTGCAGCCAGCAGGAGGAAACCAGAGGAGGGAGGGGAGCCTCTTAGGTGGTCTGCCTGTCCAAGGTCTTCACTGAGAAAGCTGCAGGACAATGGGACACTCTTATGTCACTATGGAATTACTAATCCTGTTGTGCAATTCTCGAGGGGTACAAGACAGGCAAGGAGGATGAAGGAGGAGTGCTGGGGGGTGGGTGAGGAGGGTGGGATTGGGGTCACAGCTGCTAGGGAGAGAAAACTGGGGTCGCAATACTGCTGGCATTCGAGCAAACAGGAGGGAATCCGAAAGGTAATCCCGGCCACAAAATTCCCACCAATGCCTTGTGTGTTTCAGCCTGGTTCCACTGTGTATGGTTGGAAGGTAAAGCTGAAGGATTTATAATACTTTAAAGACTGAATAGGAGACAAAGGTTCTAAACAAGAGAGGCCTGTTACTCTCTTCTGGGCCCCAAGGGGATTCCTTCCACATGTTCTCAACGAGGCTGAAAATGAAACATGGAATTGGAAACATAATGACCACATCTGAGCTTTTCTTTGTTTCATTTTTTGCTTTGTTTCAAGACAGGGTTTCTCTGTGTAGTCCTGGCTGTCCTGGAACTTCCTCTGTAGACCAGGATGGCCTTGAACTCAGAGATCTACCTGTCTCTGCCTCCCGAGTGCTGAGATTAAAGGCGTTCACCATTACTACATGGGTACATCTGAGCTTTTCAACAAGCAAGTCTAAGCTGCTCTTGTCCGGGTCCTAATGGTGTCACAGCACTAAGATGTCAATCACTATGCAGAGGGGCCAGAATGCACAGAGTGCTGGGGCAGAGGGTGGGGGAGAAGCCTGATGGGTAGGAAGAGGGATACTTGATACAGAGTTTTTCAGATCCCAAAGACTTGCAATAAACATCCCCTTTAATTTGCCAGCTTCAGTGGGTTTCTCTTGTTGACAGTCCAAGGGTTTTGTTTATAGTCCCCATAGCTCCCAAGGTAACAAGAATTTTTACTGTATCAAACATCAGAGGTCTGTGGGACCTGCCTCCATTCTAGACTGTAGTGCTGGTTTTAACAAAATCGCAATTGTTGAATTTTACCAATAAAGACCTGGGAGTCAGATGCTGGGGTGAGAACCTGCTAGCTCAGAGAGGCAGAGAAAGCGCCTAGCTGTTTCCTCCTCCACCATTGTCCCAGAAAGAGTTTTCTCCTACATGGTCTCAAACAAAAACTCCTCTAACTGGATGTCCCTCCCTTCCTTTAGGTCTCTCTATCCATCCTCCTGACTCCTTCTTATTCTCTGTTTTTTCCTGTCAACTGGTTGCTTGCTCTGCCTCTGGACCTATGGTTGACTTTATTTAATCCTGTTTACAATGATCAAGCTGAAAGCTCTTGGATTAAAGGTGTGTGCTAGGGCTAAGCCATGCCACAAGTGGAAACAGGCTTTTCCAGTAAGTAACACAAGGTTGGGGTTCACAATGTGGTCAAATATTCTCCAACACTATCACGCCTGCTCTAGCAGGCCACACACAGAAGTCCTCACAAGCACCCCAGGCATGCCCCTTTTAGTTACTCTCCATGGACCTGTGTGTGGCGGTTTGAACAAGAATGACTCCACAGGGCCCACTCTGTAGCCTGGGCTGAGGGCATGGAACCCACTATGTACTATGTAGCAATGCCGGCCTTGAACTTAGAGCAATTCTCCTGCCTCTGCTCCCCAGTGCTGGAAAAACACAGCTTTCTATTGACATTTTCTGGTTCACAGTTGCTCCCGTGAACCAGCTTCATAATTTTGAAGGCAGAAGAACACATCCAGAAAAGCATGTGAGCTTATCCGAGGGGTGTCTTGGAGTCCAGGTGTCCCCTGGGAAGCAGATGATATCAAGACAGAATGCAGCCCCTGCTGGGCACAATCTCCATGGTGTGTGTGTGCAGAAGTTCAGGAGTAAGTGAACACCCTGTCTCCACGTGTCAGGAGAGAAAATGGAGGCACTCGACATTACAGGACCTGTCACTCAGGAGTTAGCACAGGGTGCCCAGCTGCAGACCTCACTCTCATTGTCTGTGCTAAATGACCTTTCCCATCTGGCATGGAGGACACTTCTCATTTGCACCAGCAGCAGCCAGTGGCACAAGTGGATGCTTCCAATAACTAAATAGAGTATTGATTTTCTCCTCACCTTTGCTTCCTGAGTAGAGTGATGGAACATGTGACGCAGACCTGAGTCTGTTGAGACTTCCATATTGTCCAGTGATTGCACCAATGATAACCAAGAGCTTCAGCGTGACCACTACAGGGAGTTGTAGGGAAGTGGCCACTTTGTCTGCTGGACAGGAAGTTGTGGACCTGAGACCTCATGCCTGCACCTGCAAGCCTAGCAGTGACCCACTCTTTTTAGGGCGCATGATTTTTACACCTTCCGTGACAGGTGGCCAAGCCAGAAGAACTCTGTGTGTGTGCCACTTGGTCTCCAAAACTTGCAGTTCCTGGCCTCTTAACTTCCTGACATAGGCCACAAAAGGAGGGAATTCTCTGGCACTTCCAAGGCCAGTGCCCTTAGTCACTGAGCCGTATCGTCAGCCCCTGTTCCCGGCTCTTGATGAGCATGCTCTGAACACTATCCGTGCCTAGCACGGAGCTAAGAGTTTGCTATAATCAGACCTCATTGAGTCAGACACTGTGACAAAATGCCTGAAATCAAGAAAGTGTTTATTCAGGTTCATGGTTTGCAAAGATTCAGTCCAAAATGGCTTTGGCCTGAGGCAAAGCCCTTCCTGAGGCTGCTCACTTCAGGACAGCCAAGAAGCAGACAGAATAGCCAAGGGTTCACAGCCAGGGACAGATTCACACTCCAGGGGTCTACCTCCTCCGAGTAGGCCCCACCCCTCGCATTCCAGAGCCTCACAATGATGCCATGGGATTGTGACTGCATCAGTGGATTAAGTCAGAGCCCTTATGATCTAGTCATTTCCCCAAACCCACTAGTTGGCACGAAGCCTTTAACACAGGACTCTTTGGAGATATTTCACATCTAAACCACCACAGCCCTTACCAGTTCCAGATGAGGGACCTAAAGCTAACCCAAGGCCACAAGTCGGGCAAGCTGCGTGAGTTCCCACACCCTGTCACCAGTAAGCAACCAGGTCTCACATCATCTCGGTGGCATCTTGCCAGCTTACTCCACTTTGTCCCAGAAGGACGATGTGGGAGTGTAGCAGGTGTGCCTTGGGCCCACAGTCGCAGAGGATGACATGGGAATGTGGCAGGTGTACCCAATGCCTTGAAGTCCAAGAAGGTTGAAGTTTCATTAAGTGGTGGCCGTAGCTTGCAGCCTGGACACCTGTGCTCTGGTCTGAAGGACCCTGGAAGCTGGCTTGGTGTCACTTGTGAGCTGTTTTCACAGTATCCTAATATCCTGTGGATGCTGTGAGGGATGAATAATATCTGTTCAGCTCAAATTTTGAGTTTTTACTTATTTTCCCCCCAGCCTAGGATCAAATTGTATTGAGAGTTTTAAAATTTATTATTATTATCATCATCATCATTATTATTATTGATAATGTATGTGTGATGTGTCTGAGCGAAAGCACACATGTCACATTGAGCATGTGGAGGTCAGAGAACAACTTTCAGGAGCTGGTTCGCTCTTCCAACTGTGGCATCTGGGAATCAAACTCAGACTGTTAGGCTTGTATGGAAAACTTTCCACCCACTGAGTCTTCCCATCAAGCTTCCCGTTCTGAGTTTTCATCAACATGGAAATACCTCGCTTTTGCCACGGCCATGTGTTTTATGTTTGGACAAAAAACAAAGACAAAAAAAAAACAAAAAAAGAGGAAAGGGGGAAAACTGAGGGGACAAGCAGTCATGTGATAATCTGTGACTGACAGGCCAGGCAGAAATGTCAATGCTGTGAAAGTTTCCATGAACCAGGGTCTTCACAGGGACAGGATAGAAGACACCTGGCCCCTCCCCAGCCTTGCCGACGGCGGGAGTGCTCCGCTGCTGGGGCATGTCTACACGTGGAGAAAAATGGAGGAGACGGGACTGTGGAAACTCGGACATCCAGATCATGCATTTCTTTCTTTTCAACTGCCATCAGGGAGCTGGGACCCAGTCATCCTGGAAGGGCACATGTTTACGTAACGGACAGACCCAGCCACCTAACTGCTAATCATCTAACTGTGTGTGTGCACTGTACACACTGCCATGAGTTGATTTAATCTACGGAGGCTAAAGTGAGGATCTGAAATGACACTGACCCGGGTCCAGATGCTGACCTTGAGTGATGACCTACATTCATTGTTTAAGCCACACAAGCCTCAGCTTTCCCGTCCACAAAATTGACAGAGTTACTGTGAAGTTTATCTGTACAACACACACAAACTCTAAGCAAAATGCCCAAGACCTCAAATAATTTCTCCCTTCCAATGGGAAACTTGCTTTCCAGTGGGAAAGAGGCCAGCAATATTGTCCAGCCATTTGGTGCCTATTATCTTAATCCTAACACCAATCCAGCAGTCAGATTATTCTTTTACCACAAAGATGGCGGAATGAGAGAGTCACTAAAATGTTTGCTGTGCAGGCGTGAGGACAGAGTCAGCTCTCCAGCACCCGCCTGAAAGCTTGTAATCCCACCCCTGGAGAGACGGAGACAGGAGGATCCTTCGGTGACTCCCAGATTCAATGACAGCCGCTGCCTCAAAAAGCAAGGTGGAGAGCACTTGGGTAGGACACTGATGTTAGACTCTGGCCTCTACTCACACACACACACACACACACACACACACACACACACACACACACACAGTTGCATGTACATTCACACATACACACACATCCATGAACACTGTATACACAAAGAGAATATTTGATAAATCTTTCTGGAAGGGAATATGGTAATGGGAGCCAATGACATAACCTTTGACCCTGTAGGACATGTACACAATGATGTATGTGCAAGAAATTCATCATAATCTTCTTAACATTTTGAAATTACAGATATCTTAACGTCCAACAATATATGATTGGTTGGTATATTCTTGTTTCATTTTCCCCCTGTGTTGGGCATGGACCCCAGGGCCTTCCTTAAGCATGCTAGGCAAGTGCTCTGACAGTGAGCTTTGCTGCCAGCCCTGGTTAAATAGTGGTGTGTTTGGCTAGTGTGTAAGAAGACTCTGCCGTGTGAGTTACAATACCATAGCTCACAGCCAACTCAGATGTAGTGACTTAAGTCAGGAAGGGCAGGACTCACTCCACACTTATGGAAAGTCTCCTCTGCCTCTCCAAGTGGGACTAATCACCCCAGAGTTGGAGTATGGCCTCTGAGTAGCTTGTCTCCCCAACACTTAGACAATCCCAAGCCAATCCCTATCAAATCAAATGAAGAAATCAACCAACTCAGTGGCCAATTGATGGTATTTGTGTGAGGACCAGAAGGAAGCTCTGTGGTCTCCTGAGGAGAGGGGAGGCAGAGCCTGGGCACAGGACTCGCTCTTCTGCCTGAACTAAGTCACTCAGCCAGTCTGAGCCTGAGGTGACGTAACTGCAGAGAGGTGACACAGCCATTTAATTGTAACTTAGGAACAAGCTTAAATGTATAATTTAGTTTCTAATTATTCAAGTCTAGAACACTAAATAGCATCCTTTGATGACCCTTGTGTAAATCTCAGGTGCTTTGGCTCCATTACAGAGCTGTGGTGCGTGACAACAAACAAGGAAATACAATGACAAACAAGGAAATGCAATGACAAACAAGGAAATGCAATGACAAACAAGGAAATGCTATGACAAACAAGGAAATGCAATGACAAACAAGGAAATGCGATGACAAACAAGGAAATGTGATGACAAACAAGGAAATGTGATGACAAACAAGGAAATACAATGACAAACAAGGAAATGCAATGACAAACAAGGAAATGCGATGACAAACAAGGAAATGTGATGACAAACAAGGAAATGTGATGACAAACAAGGAAATGTGATGACAAACAAGGAAATGCAATGACAACAAACAAGGAAATGCAGTGACAAACAAGGAAATGCGGTGACAAACAAGGAAATGTGATGACAAACAAGGAAATGCGGTGACAAACAAGGAAATGTGATGACAAACAAGGAAATGCAATGACAACAAACAAGGAAATGCAGTGACAAACAAGGAAATGCGGTGACAAACAAGGAAATGTGATGACAAACAAGGAAATGTGATGACAACAAACAAGAAAATGCGGTGACAAACAAGGAAATGTGATGACAACAAACAAGGAAATGCAATGACAAACAAGGAAATGTGATAACAAACAAGGAAATGTGATGACAACAAACAAGGAAATGTGATGACAAACAAGGAAATGTGATGACAACAAACAAGGAAATGTGATGACAACAAACAAGGAAATGTGGTGACAAACAAGGAAATGTGATGACAACAAACAAGGAAATGTGATGACAACAAACAAGGAAATGTGATGACAAACAAGGAAATGCGATGACAACAAACAAGGAAATGTGATGACAACAAACAAGGAAATGCGGTGACGAACAAGGAAATGTGATGACAAACAAGGAAATGTGATGACAAACAAGGAAATGTGATGACAAACAAGGAAATGCGGTGACAAACAAGGAAATGTGATGACAAACAAGGAAATGTGATGACAAACAAGGAAATGCGATGACAAACAAGATGCACACATCCTCCCTGGTAGGAAGTCCATGTTACCTGAATAGTCAGCAAACCTTCACTGTGTCAGAGCGTCGTTTTGTTTTGCTGTGGTCGTTATTGTCTTGGGGTGTGTATGTGTGAGGAGGGTGGGTGTTGTGGTGAGACAAGGTCTTATTGTGCAGCCCTGGCTGGCCTGGAACAGGCAGTGATCTTCCATCCTCTGCCTGCTGAGGTCTAGAATGATGGCCGCATGCCACACACTTGGCCGACAAGTTGTTTAAAAATACATCGTGATGGGCGGTGGTGGCGCACACCTTTAATCCCCGTACTCGGGAGGCAGAGCAGGAAGAGCTCTGTGGGTTCAAGGCCAGCCTGGTCACAAAGTGACTTCCAGGACAACCAGAGCTCTGTAGAGAGACCCTGTCTCAAAAACAAAACAGAGCAAGCAAACAAACAAAAACTCCACACTGCTCTGTCTGATGCAGGTTTGAAGAAATCACATACAAGCTGTGGTGAGTACAAATGCCAGAAAAGGTTACCTTTGCAACATGCAAGGAAAGGACAGCAGATAGGCCTCTTCTTGTCTCAAGCTGACAACCAAGATTGTGTTAATCCTACCCAATGAGACCTAAAGAGCATCACCTAAACTCTTTGGTCAAATTAAGAAAGCTTTATCTTCTGTCAGACAGGGCTGGCTCCTTAAAGCAGAGTTTGGAAAAAAAAATAGCATCGAATATAGGAAAACGTGGGGCTGAGATAGTCTAAATAAATAAATAAATAAATAAATAAATAAATAAATAAATATAAATAAAAACCTGCAAGGCTAGGGAGTTCCCAAGGAGTTTTGGTTACGTAGGAGCCTAGCAGATCATCTCAAACGTTATTTGTCAGAACATCTTATTGTATCAAGGTGGAGGTTGTGGTGTAAGGTGTGGAGCATATAAAATCCCAGAAAATGGATCAAGACCTGGTCAAATCCAAGTTTTACAGAAAATAGGAATGAACTTCTTTTGACCTTGTAACATGATGACTTCGTCCATCAATTAGCCATCACAGGCCCTAATCCATTATGGCTGGTGAACCTATCAAAGACAGAGATAGACATGCACACAGCCAGAGCTATGCAGAGACAGAGCCACCCTGCCCCAAGACCAGGGGAGTCACCACAAGCCAGAGAGAGCAGAGTTCACCATCTTCCACGCTGCTGGACAGGAAGGGGCAGCCCTCCTCTTGATCTTGGACTTCTGGTCTCCTGAACCATGGGAGAATACACTTTTTTTTTTTTTTTTTTTCGAGACAGGGTTTCTCTGTGTAGCTTTGCGCCTTTCCTGGAGCTCACTTGGTAGCCCAGGTTGGCCTCGAACTCACAGAGATCCGCCTGCCTCTGCCTCCCGAGTGCCGGGATTAAAGGCATGCGCCACCAACGCCCGGCAAGAATACACTTTTTTAAAAAAAACATTCTATTTGTGTACTTTGTCACAGTATCCTAGCAAATGAAAACAAACAAATTTAAATATCCCAAATAATTTGATAGACTCTTGGACATGCATCAAAACACAAACAAAAAAAAACCCCTCCAAAACAAACCCCAAAAACAACAACAAAAAACCCAGACTTTCTATTTAATTGCACCATTGAGATTCAGTGGATCAAGAATGACAATGTGTCAGAGGAGTGCAAAGCCAATGTTGCCACTGTATCCTCTTTTTGTTTGTTGAGTAAATAATACCAGAGAAAGCATCAACTGCCGAAGAGAACAAACCGGCAGCTCTCACTCGGTTTCCAAACCCTTTAGGTGCTGGTTAGAACTGGTTACTTACTTCCTGAGGGAACCTCCCCTCCCCCCTCCCCCCTCCCCCCTCCCCCCTCCCCCCTCCCCCCACACCCACCCTCCTTATCCCCCCCCATCCCCCACCTTGTTCCAGGTGCTGTCTGTGTGGAAACAGTCAAGCTGTGTGTCTTCTGCTTAATCTAGAGCTCTGACTTCACACTTAGACCACTTGACTGGTTATTAGACCAGGGAGTGTGAGTGTGTGAGTGTGTGTGTGTGTGTGTGTGTGTGTGTGTGTGTGTGTGTGTCCAGAGGAGGATGTCACCTTTCCTATCCCATCACTCTCACCTTAGTCCCTTGAGACAGGGTCTCTCACTGAACCTAAAGATCCGGGATCTGCCTGCCTGTCTGTCTGTCTCCAGGGGTTCCAGGCACATGTGGCCATGCCTGACTTTTAGCTGGTTGGTGCTGAGGATTTGAACTCACAGCGCCATGCTTACTCAGCAAGTGCTCCGACTCACCGAGCATCTCCCCAGCTCTACTCGGAGTTTCTGCCTCTCTCACGGCACTTTGAGGCTCAGAGGGCTGACTCACACGGGATTGTGAAAACAGTCTCTGTCCAGCCAGTATCACGTGCAAGGAGATGCTAGAAGAAGCTGGGAGAGAGCCGGAGGAGGAGAGTGGAGGAGCAGCATTCAGCCTCTCTGGCAGATGGTCGTGGGCTGTCAGCATTCTTCCAAGAAGGCCACAGCTCCTGTCAGACTAGCTGCTGGCAGCTACTCCCCTCGCGGGGTTCTGGGGCTTGCTCCCTCCCCTGACCTGTCCAGTGCTCCTGCTGTTAGTTAGTCATGCATGACTTGAGGCGAGGCAGCTATGCTGAGGAATACAGCTTGGGCAGTTTCCTCGTGATGCGTTGTCTGGCTGCATTTACACACTCTGACCAGGCGAGCTTGGCGCTCCCCCACGCCCCTGTTGCAATCAGGAGGAACCCTGGGCACAAGCTGGGGCTGCTGCCAGCGTCACACCGCATTCTGTTGGAGAGGGAACTCACTGAAAAGCGCACATTTGAGACCGAGAAAAGGTGTGGGACAGCGGCCACGCACCAGTAACAATGACCTTTACTAGTCATACACCCCCAAGTACGGCACAGTAAATAGATAAGGCAGCAACAGAGTTCTCCATTACGATCGTCGAGTGCTCGGCACTGCGCATAATTTTATACGACTGTCCGTAGGCAGGTTTGCATGAACAGTGTCACTACACCATGTAGCGATAGAGGGTCTGTTTATGCGGTGTCGCCACCACATGTGAGTTATGTGTTGTGTTAGGACGCCATCGTAGACACTAGATGCTAGGAGCTCCTCACCTCCGTCAGAGTCTGCGGAACCCACAGCGGTATGTGTGGTCCACCACGGACCTAATGTCATGTGCTGTGTGACTATACCTAGCAGCCCTGCAGTATCGCTTGTCCTTAACCCCAACATGCCTTCGTGAACAGCTGTAGGTCACGGTTAAGCTCTCCTAAGATGACACTGTGAATTATGACTGCCACACCTACACCTGTGAACTCTGTACCACGCATATCCAAAGACGAACTTCCGGTGTCTTTGCCCATGTAATCCTAATAACACCACTATGATGTAAGTGGAATTCCAATGCCCATTTCTGAGACGAAAAAACAGAGGCCATGGGGTTAACTATGGAAAAAATTCAGACGGCTGAGCTGTTGTGCACACCCAGGTCTATCTCAGGTCAGGGTTAGCACCGCCTCTCACCGCTTTGGGGCCTGCTTAGCTCCCCTCCGACGAAGTGCTTTGCCACTGTGTCCCATCAGGGCGATATTTAAAGTGCCTGCATGTCCCAGGCAGCAGCTGACAGACAGAGGCTGAGGGTCTGCCATCAGCTGGGCCACAGGCCACAGCACAGTTGGATTCAACACTTGCCCTGAGATGTGGAAAGAGGTATTCAACCGGGGTGACCCAAATGCACCTTCTGTAAACACAGGAAGTGGATTCTTTAAATAATGACTGGGGTTGGGTGGAGAGAGAAGAAAGCCTAAGACATCGGAGAGAGAGAGGCCGGATGGCTAAGAGCTGTAAATCCAGGGGCAGCTGCACGAGCACTTCTTCATAATTATCAGTGCCCGGATGGTCTCGGGAGTATGTTGTTGACCCTTCCTTTAGGGTTTCAGAAGTAAGTCATCAGTTCGGGCTGTCAAGGGCTTTGCACACAGGATTCCTTACGCAATCGAGGGTTGAAGGCTGAGCTGACTCGGTGGGTAGAGCCCTTACCTCTGGGTCTGGCTCCCCAGAGCTGTGATCTGGGGGTGGCATTGGCCCCTTAATCCCTATTCGGGGAAGGCAGAGACGGAGATTCCCTGGAGCAAGTGGGCTGGCCAGACCAACTCCAGGTTCCAGGACGTGTGAGAGGTGAGAGTAATTGAGGAGGGCCCCCCAGGCTGGCCGTGCACCCATGTCTGCACGGACATGTGCACTCACGTTTGTGAGCACACGCATGCACGTGCGCACACGCACACACAAACAAAAGGCAATCTGGTGGTTCACCTCCCATCCTTACACTGAAATTCTTAAAGCATCTGTATTTGCTTGGGGGATTTTAACAGTAGTATAGTTTGCTTTTTTCCTCCCTTGATTCTTCCTTATGTCTCCAAGCAGTCAAAACCTTCATATCCGCCCTGTGCTGTTTCGGGTAACCGAGCGGCAAAGCTGGCATCTCTGGAGGAGCCTTGGCCGACAGGGCAGGAAAGGCCACACTCGACAGCAGATAAATGTGAAGGGCAACTCCAAGCCTACGTCCAGCCCTCGGGTCTGTGGGTGCAGGGTTATAGGACCGCACACCCCTGCCACCCAAGGCTGACACAGGGAAGCAAAGCAGGCAGTTCTTCCTGAAACTACGGCAAAAGCTCCTCTCACAAGCAGTGGTGCAGGAGGGCCGAGGCCCCACCCTGTGCCCCAAATACAGACGTGGCACTAAGGGTGTACGGATGTGCCCTGCTGCTCATGTTGACAGCCATGCCAGTGATCTTAAGTCTTACAGGGCATTCCTACACCCAGAGAGCTGCTCTTCCTCAATGACATTGAACTCTGAGAATGTAAATAATAATTATACGGAAAGAATAGATCACAGCATCAACGTAAAAGACCTGTTTTAATAGAGGAATACTGGGGCTCAGAAGACACTCTCCCAAGATGGTACCTTGGCTCCCTGAGTACTTTTAGCTTAAGGACACTGGAAAGCCCTCTCAAGTGCCATCCTGCTCCTTAGTCCTCCCCCAAGGGGTCAGAAAGCAGAATTCCTCTGTCCCATGCTGAGTCATAGAAACTAGAACCTTCTCCTCCTCCTCCTCCTTCTCCTCCTCCTGCTCTCTCTCAGTTATTAATGATCTGCTCTTCTTTTTAAAATTTAGTTTATGTATGTGATTGGTATGTGTACCATGTGCTCACAGAAGTCAGAGGAACATGTTGGCTCACCTGGAGTTGGAGTTACAGTGTTGTAAGCCACCATGTGGGTGCTGGGAATCGAACTCAGGTCCCCTGCAAGAGCAGCCAGGGCCTTTAACCACTGATCCGCCTCTCTGGCCCTCCTTTTCTCTTAAGCAAGGCCCAAGCTGAAGAATGTGGCTACCCTCCCCCTCCCCTTCCTGTCTGGGCAAGAAGAAATTCTCTGGCCTTCCTTATCTGATAAGCCATTCCAGAAGTATCCTGCCCTACATCTGGGAGGAAGGAATGCTGTACAGAAAGATGAGGAAGAATCTTGACCCACAGACCTGGCTAGGTTCCCCCTCGGCCTGTCACACTAGCTCATCCCTGTCTAATTACAGTTGGGAACAGCTGTCCATTCTTCATTGAGTCTAAGCATAAAAACGAACAATCTTCCCTAGATCTTTGTTTTTCATTCTGAGGACTCCAGTGTCATGTAAAATATTGATTAAATAGATCTGTTATGCTTTTCTCTATTTATTGGGTCTATAATAATGTATGAGTCAAAAGGGCAGGTAACTCATGGAATTTTAAATTCATTGTTTTTTCATATTTTCCTTGGTGTCAAGTGTCTAGGGTAGAGTAATTAGCTATGGTTAATACAGATTATTAACTTGACAAAATTAGAATCACCTAGTAGACAAATCATGAGCATATCTGTGAGGGAGTTTCTAGACTGGGTTATTGTGGTAGGAAGAACCACCTTAAATGTGAGCCTCACCAGTCCAGGAGCTGGAATTCTAGACCGGGAGCTGGAATTCTAGACTGGATAAACAGAAGAGCCCAGCCCAGCCTTCCTCTCCCCCTGGAACATTCTTCTCATCCCCGGAAGCCACGTGACCAGATGCTCCAGGCGGGCGCCTGTCACTGACTCCCCGCCCAGACCGTGAGTCAATCAGGCCCTTCCTTCCATAAGCTGATTTATCAGGATTCTGTCACAGCCACGAAGAAGGAACTCATGCAACACTCAGTAACCGATCATTGACTAGAATTATTGTGGAATATTAGCACAAAACTGGAAATAAACAGGCTACAGTATTCAAAGGATACTGGGAAATTCTTGGGGTGCCATGCCAGGTTTTTTTTAAGCTTCAAATGTCTTTCTATATCATTGCAGAACTAGAGAAATTCCTTTACTCTGGACTTTAATTATTATCATTTTTAGGTTACGGTGTGTTATAAGTTCCATAGATTAAAGTCTCATTGCTCTACATTGTTGTGCGTTCCCGTGACTGAGCCCCACGCTTAGGACACAGCAAGCACTCCATAGATGTTGGTTTGTGGCTTTTTTGTTTTTTTTTTTGTTTTTGTTTTTTTTTTTAATAACCCCATGGAAGCACTTTCCAGTGCCATTTTGTGTAAGATTTGCCATTTTCTCTCGGAATACCGCTGGTTTTATAGCTGCCTCTTAGGCAAAAATGAAATACAACAAGCTTTCTAACTTTGGTCCAGATTCGCTCTGAGCATTTATAAGACAGGAGTAGTCAGTGTGCCGGTGAGGACTCCGCCCAGCCCAGCCCTGCGACTGAGGAAGTAAGCTTTCATAGACAATCAATAAACCTCCTCTCACCGGAAATTGTCATTATAATATCTTGGGTGCCTCTCACAACTTCTTTCCCTTCGAAGAGGAAAGTGTTTTTAAGTATTTGTTCTTTTGAGAGCTTACAGATGGCAATGACTTCCACGCCTGTTTAATTCTAGTAACACACTGCATGATCCTAACCAATTCCAAATAGCGTCAGCGGACTGGAGTTGGAAAAGAGGATGCTCACAGAAACGTGTGCCAGAGGCCTGTCAGTTACAGTCTGAATAGGAGGCAAAGCTGTGCATGGAAAAGACATCGCAGATACAGGGAGGCTCTGCAGCTGGGCAGACAGCAAGGCCTGCGTGGGTGACACTGAACAGGTCGGCCTGGGGAAAGCAGCACGTGGAAACGAGGAAGACAAAACGGACGGGAAAGGCCCCAAACTCCTATCGAAGGCTTTGTGTTTTGTCTTTGCCCTTTTAAAATTATCTTTGGTGGTGTTAGGGATCAAACTTCGGGCTTCCTGTGTGCTAAGCTGGTGTTCTACCCTCGGGCTGCATCCCAGCCCCTGCTTGAAGGCTCCGGACTCCACAAAGCAGTGATTGTCATTTCAAATCATGGCAAACCCACGATAATAGCATTGCCCACGAAGATGTTATTATTCTTCTGGGTGGGCATCTGTGCCAACTGGGCAGCGCCCTTTCACCTGTCTGTTGCCTGGATGACTTTAGGGCTATGAGGCGTTAACAGCACAGGCCTGGTGGCCCCTTCACAAGGACTTGCTTGTAGAGCTGACCCTGGACTGGCCACTATGAACTTGACTTCTGGAACTTTTCCAATGTCACCAGTTCTGTTCGTTCTTGTTTGCTGATGTAACAGATGGCCATGAACTAAGATCAGCACAAATGCATTATCTTACATTGCTGGGCATCAAAAATCTAAAACGGGTCAGAAGGACTGGATTTCTTCTTAAGGCTCTATAGGAAAATCTGTGACTTTGCTTTTGTAAACCTGAAGAGGCAGGCCTGCGTTTCTTGACTCTTGACCCTCTATCTAAAACCGGAAACATAGAATTTCATCTCTCCCTCCCTCCCTGTCTCCCTCTCTTTCTCTGTGTATGTCTCTCTCTCTGTCTCTGTCTCTCTCTCTGTCTGTCTCTCTGTCTCTGTCTCTCTGTCTCTCTCTCTTTCCCTATATAATCTTTCAAAATCTCCAGTTTAATCACACATGCAGCATCCCTTTTGTTCTGGAAGGTACCAGGATTTGGACGCTTTCAGGGGGTCTAGCATTCTGGCAAGGCTGCTCTGCATACACGGGGTGCTGAAGCCTGCTGCAGCAGCCTGCCCAGCCTGGGCTAACACTGCGATCGATGTACAGTGGCCTGGAACATGAGTAGCTGCAACTGGTCGCATAAGCCTGTGCTTCCTGCTTGTGTGACCAGGCCCCTGTGAGAGGCCCCAGACAGAAACTCTGGCATGTGTTGTCGAGTGTCACTGTTGGAGAAACTCTCCAGCTGCCCTGGAGGGAAACTCAGCAGGCCTGCATTCCAGACTCCTCCATCTCTGCTTGACATATCCTTTTCCCTTGGTGACCCTGTAAAAGGGCCAGCCACAGAAACACACCCAGATCAGAGCCAGAGCCAAGGAAACACACCCTGACCCTGAGACCAGAGCCAAAGAAACACACTCTGCCCCTGTCCAACTCAGCACAAAAAACAACCAATTCCTGAGCAGGAAAACCAACCAATCCCTGAGCACAAAATCCAGCTAATCTCGGAGTTTATCCAAACTCAGGGATTGAAACCGGACCAATTCCCAACCTGAAAATCTCCACCCTGGAAAAATTCTGCCCCTAAGAAGCCCTATATGAGACCCTGTACCTGTTTAGTTGGGAGCTGCCTTTTTCCACCCTGGCAGGAACAGCCACCCTCCTGGGTTCTTCCCTCTAAATAAATCTCTTTGGAAGAGACCTTTTTTCGCCAGAGGGGAGCGCAGCAGAGAAACAACAGCATGAACCAGAGTGGAGAAGAGCGGAGCAGATCTGTTACACTTTCTCTGAGGAAACCTTCTCCTCCTGGAGCAGAGCTGTTACATTGTGGAAACCTTTCCCTGGAGCAGGGCTGAAAGCTGCTACACTTCAGGTGACTTTGTGGTATTCCTTGACTCGGGACCGCCAGGATCCCTTTCCATCCGAGCTGCAATGCTTACAGACCCCCCCCCCCCCACTCCTCCTGTCCTTATACTAAGCCATGGCCATGAGTGTAGTTCCTGAGACGTGAAAATCCTTCTAGTGTGTCACCAGATGTACATGGCCAGGTCTCCCTCCTCTAGCTAATCCCAAACAAGGCAGCTCAAAGACTGACTCCATGGGCAAGAAGGCACCTCTGCATGTGGTCCCTCCCTCTCCACAGGCAATCTAGTATGACTTTCTCAGGGAACAGTTCTGAAACAGTGGGGACTACCAGGCCTCTGGAAGTTTAGATCTGAATGGGCATCCTGTCAATCCAGTGCATTCTGTTGGCCAAAGCAAGTTGCAAGACTCACCCACATTTCCTGGATGTAGAAGTGAAACTCTTGATGGGAGATCTCAAGAATTTTCACTGCAATGGGCAAGGATAGAGCAAGGCTATTAATTGGGATTATGAATGCATTCAGCCGGGCTAAGTGCTTGAGCACCATTCAAAAGTAATGGGGAATGAGAATTATTGTTGTACAATGCTTAACAAAAGCATTCAAGATGGGCTGGTGTGTGTAACAGGAAATCTCAGCGAGAAAGCAGTTGGAAAGCCATAGGCCAATGCTTGGGAATGTAATGGAATTAGGAAGCGATCTACCAGCAAGAAAACCCAGCCGTCTGTTTGGAACCTGGCAAAAATTATGTCAGTCAAGAACACTTTGGGTAA
This sequence comes from Peromyscus maniculatus bairdii, assembly GCF_049852395.1. Taxonomy (NCBI): domain Eukaryota; kingdom Metazoa; phylum Chordata; class Mammalia; order Rodentia; family Cricetidae; genus Peromyscus; species Peromyscus maniculatus. Next base: position 25,586,097 of record NC_134871.1, read on the forward strand.
CCTATGTTTTACACTCATGAGTAAGCTACACTCGTTCATACAAATAGTTAATGGGTGTGCATCACAAGGGTGAAGAGAATAAACTCAGTCCAAGAGTTTATCTTACAGGTGGGCATTTCTAAGAAGGGAACAGTTCAGTGGAGCCCCGAAGAACTAGGAGTCATCTCTACTGAGAAAAAGGGGGTCCAGGCAAAAGCCATGGCGTGCACCAGGCCTTGGGGCTGGTAATGATGAGGGTCTCTGAAGTGGTCAGAAGTCAGGTGGCTGAAGAGGAGAGAGCAGGGGGCAGATAGCCATGCGGGGGGCAGGGCTTCCCTACCACAATAAGGAGTCTAGCTCTTACCCTAAATGTACCGAGAAATGGAGATGGACAAATCTCTCCAGCCCTCCTGTTCCCAAATAACCAGTCAGAGGCTTAAGATTAATTACAAACTGTTTGTTCTGTGGCTTAGACTTATTGCTAGCTAGCTCTGATATCTTAAATTAATCAATTTCTATTCATCTATGTTTTGCCACATGGCTGTGGCATTATCAGTTTGCTGGCATCTTGTTCCTTGGGTGGCAGGCTGGTGTCTCTCCGACTCTACCTTTCCCCTCCCTGTATCTTTGCTTAGATTTCCCACCTGGCTCTAACCTGCCTTGCCATAGGCCAAAGCAGCTTTATTTATCAACCAAAGAGAGCAACTCATATTTACAGTGCACAGAATCCCACAGCATAGCAAACACTGAAATGACGGTTTAAAAAGACACCCCTGGGGCTGCTGATGGACAAGGGTGGAAGTGGGAAAGGGAGTTAGAGCCACGGGTCAGCGTGGTGCACAGACTGGTGGCATCACGCTCACTCGGGAGCTGTGTAAAATGCAGGGCTGTGGCCCTCTCAAACCTAGATTGAGAATCTGCACTGCAAGGAGGCCCTCGGGAGACTCATCCCATGTTTAAGATGCACTCAAATGGGGAGGCCATGGCAGTTTGACCCTAAGCGGCTACCATGAAGACAGTCACGGATATCTGGGTTTGGGTTGGAGCTATAAGCTCGACTAAGAAGAACGGTGCTCACCACGCAGAGATGACGTTGGGGGTGCAGGCTGAAACACTAGTGTCTGGTGGCAGATACTTCGAGGCAGAGATCCAGAACCCTGGAGAGCTCCCAGGAGCCTAGATTGAAGATTAAAGTTAAGGGCACCATTCAGTCCCCACAACTTAACCGACATCCTTACCAGGGTGGTGGGCAGTGACTCATGTTCTATGATTCTGGGGCATCTTCTTCATTACCCAAAGTGCTGTCTGTTCCAAATGATGAAAAGATTCGGTGTCTGATCAAAGAGAGATGGCTCAGTGGTTAAGAGCACTGGCTACTCTTCCAGAGGACCTGGGTTCAATTCCCAGACCCCACATGGCAGCTCACAACTGTCTATAACTCCAGTTCCAAGGGCTCCAACAGCCTCACACAGACGTACATTCAGGAGAGACACAAATGCACATAAAATAAAAATAAATCTTAAAAAATATAAATAAATGAAGCTGCGAGTAAAATCGTTTCTAGGGAGGCCCGCGGGCCTGAGGGGGGCAGAGAAGGAGGCACTTGATACTGTTTGCTCTCAAGGACCTTCTTGCTCTGGGAACAGGAGCTTAACTTTGTCCCAGATTCAGGGATTCAATTCCAAAATAGAAACTGCCAGAACATTAACGATAGCGATAATTCTGAAAATGGAAAATCAGCAGAACTTGGTGAAGGACAGAGAACAGAGTAGGGGATGTAGAGGCTGTAGTGCCAGAACTCCTCAGTGCTACCAAAGTCCCCCATTGCTCTCCTCTCTCACCTAGAGTTCCGTGTAGCAAACAGATATTCCGGGAAGGTTCCACAGACCCCATGAGAGACCAATGTGTCATTCCCACTGAGATGGCGGGAAGACAGGCAGGTGTGGTGAGGCTGTGGAACAATTGGAGCTTCACACACTGCTGGTGGAAATGTAAGATGATACGGCTGGGGACAATGGGGCCTGACAGTTCCTTACGGAGTTAACCATTTCCTGCCACATGAGTCAGCAATGCTAGGTAAAACATGCCTTCATAAATTTTTACATAAGTCCTTACAGCAACCCTGCTTACGATAGATGAAAAATAAAATAAAGAAAAAGAACTTGAATGTCTCCTTCAGCCACAGAAATAAGTTGATATATTTTGTGCAATGGGAAATTACTCAGCAATTCAAAAATAAAATAATGCACTAATTATCTATGCAATAACAAAAACAAAAACAAGAACTCAGATACAGAACCTGGAGATATGGCTTAACTGTTCAGAATGTTTACTGTTCAGGTCCCAGAACACACGTGAAGCATATCACAAACACCTAAAACTCCAGCTCCAAGGGATCCAATGACCCCCTTCTGACAGCCATAGATACTGGTGTACGTGCACACACACACACACACACACACACACACACACACACACACACACACACACGGGAAGAGACAGAGGGTAAGTTTGTGGGGTGATAGAAGGGTTCTATGTCCTGACTGGGGAGTCACACTTAACACCTAGAAGAATATACACCTAGAAGAATTTTATATCAAAGAAAACCAAGTTTTATTTAGCAATAACAAAATCCTTCTGGTTTTTATCAGATGTCTCTGTCTACAGGTACCCCACCCCGGATGCCTCTGTCTACAGGTAGCCCTCCCCAGATGTCTCTGTCTACAGGTAGCCCTACCCCGGATGCCTCTGTCTACAGGTACCCCTCCCCAGATGCCTCTGTCTACAGGTACCCCACCCCGGATGCCTCTGTCTACAGGTAGCCCTCCCCAGATGTCTCTGTCTACAGGTAGCCCTCCCCAGATGTCTCTGTCTACAGGTGCCCCTCCCCAGATGTCTCTGTCTACAGGTACCCCTCCCCAGATGCCTCTGTCTACAGGTACCCCTCACCAGATGTCTCTGTCTACAGGTACCCCTCCCCAGATGCCTCTGTCTACAGGTAGTCCTCCCCAGATGTCTCTGTCTACAGGTACCCCTCCCCAGATGTCTCTGTCTACAGGTACCCCTCCCCAGATGTCTCTGTCTACAGGTACCCCTCCCCAGATGTCTACAGGTACTCCTCCCCGGATGCCTCTGTTTACAGGTAGCCCTCCCCAGATGTCTCTGTCTACAGGTACCCCTCCCCAGATGTCTCTGTCTACAGGTAGCCCTCCCCAGATGCCTCTGTCTACAGGTACCCCTCCCCAGATGCCTCTGTCTACAGGTACCCCTCCCCAGATGTCTCTGTCTATAGGCACCCCTCCCCAGATGTCTCTGTCTATAGGTACTCCTCCCCGGATGCCTCTGTCTACAGGTACCCCTCCCCAGATGTCTCTGTCTATAGGTACTCCTCCCCAGATGTCTCTGTCTATAGGTACCCCTCCCCAGATGCCTCTGTCTACAGGTACCTATTGGAGAAATTCCAGATCCAAGCTGGAATGGCTACCCACTACAGGTACTCCTCCCCAGATGTCTACAGGTACCCCTCCCCAGATGCCTCTGTCTACAGGTACCCCTCCCCAGATGTCTACAGGTACCCCTCCCCAGATGTCTACAGGTACCCCTCCCCAGATGTCTACAGGTACCCCTCCCCAGATGTCTACAGGTACCCCTCCTCAGATGTCTACAGGTACCCCTCCTCAGATGTCTACAGGTACCACTCCCCAGATGTCTACAGGTATCCCCGCCTCAGATGCTTCTGTCTGTAGCTAGCCCCTTGCCAGAAAACCCTGGGATGATTACTCAGCAAACTTGGTCTGGAAAGAGTGTGGCAGAGGGATGGGCAGTTTGCCCAGCTGGTTGGTGCAGAACTCGGGGCAGCTGGGTTGAGCAAATGCTTTTGTGCAAGCTTAGAACAATGCCTGTAATGTGTAGCCACGAAGTTATAACACCCCCGCCGGAACCTGGTGCCACTGAAAGGCTCATTTGGAGTGGGCTCACATCTCCAGCCAAGTTGCAGGGCCTGATGGATTGCTCAGCTGCTCTTGCAGGCAGGCAGTTCCGGTCTCAATAGCAACCAGGGGAGGGAGAGAACATTCCAGATTTTCAGGGTAGTAAAAATTCAGTCCAGTATAAAAAGCCCTAAAAGAGCAGCCAGAGAACAAGATCACAACATGCTGAGGCCACATGCTCCCACGTCTGCTCCTCCCCCTCTTCTCTGTTCTAGCTCTGGACTGTCTCCCTCAAAGTGGATTAACCCAACCAATGCCTCTGCTGACTGTAGACCAGGTGCTATGCCTACACTTGGAAGGCAGATAAAAGCAGACCCAGATCCTGAGAGACTCAGGTGGGAGCGGCTGAGCTGTCATGGCATTCGTTAGCTTGATCTCTCCGAGAGGTAAATAAAGCCGGGGTAATGGCAATTCCCATTCTGCAAACAAGGAAACCGAGTTCAGGAGACGTTGAATGAGATGCTCAAGGCCACGCAGGAGGTTGCCGTTCGGAGCTTTGTGTTCAGGCACTCTTATTCTGAGTCCTGTGTTCTTTTCAACAATCAAAATGTGAATAAAATAGATACGATTCTTTCCCTGCTGTAATCGTCGGCCTTCAGTCTGAAGGATGCTTGGGAAATCATAAGCACAGACCTAGTGGGGGAAAGATGGTGGTAAGTACCAGGCTGTGCCCAGTCCTAAGGACTGCTCTTAGCCTGGTACTTGGGCCATCTGGATGGGCATGGAAGTACAGTCATGGCTCAGAGAGTATTCCATGTCTACAGTGTTGCAGTAAGATGGATACCTGGGGGATGTCTAACCAGGCAGCCACTGTGTTGTTAGAGCAAAATACCATGGAGGGGTAATTTACTAAGAATAGACATTCAGGGGCTGCAGACATAATTCACTTTGCAGAATGCTTGCCTTGCACAAAGTCTTGGGTTCGATCACCGGCACCACATAAACTGGTAATCCCAGCACGTGTGAGGCAGAGGTGAGAAGGTCAGAAGTTCAAAGTTATCTTCAACTACATAGTGAGTTTTAGGCCAGCCTGGGATATTCAAGAGCCCATCTCAACAAAAAAACAACAACTGCAAAAAACAAATAAACAAACAAAACAATGATAGAATAGAAACTCACTTCTCAAAATTCTGGAGGCCCCAAGCCCAGGTGCCGACCTCCGGCAGGCTTCTTCTTGCTGTGTGCTCACTCAGTGGAAGACAGAAGGGAAAGTGAGGAGCCAGTAGACATCGTACCCACGTCGGGGGGAAAAGCAGAAGAAAGCTGACCCACCCTTACAAGCTCTGTGATTTTTTAATTTTGAAAAGAAAACAGAACCTCTCAAGGCCTATCGGCATCAACCTGTTCATGAGCCGCCGTCTGTCACTCAGTGTTCGTGGCCGTGGCATCCAGGAGGTATCTGTCAGGGCAGCTGAAATCTAGACGTCTGTGAGGGCAGGGAAACTGTTTTTCGGAAGATCACCTCAGTTGCTTGGATACACCTAGGAACCGAACCCACTGCCTGCATTTTTAAGCTCTCCCTTGAGCTCTGGACCTTGACTGGTGTCACTGCCCAAGTGCTGTGTCACAAGCCAGCGCTCCGGGGAGTCCATTTCTTCATCGCTGCTCAGTTCTGGAAACCAGAACCTGTCAGTTTTAACACTGGAATACCCAGCAAATGTGGACTCCTTTTGCTCTCCTTTGGGGCTACCAGACCCTTGACCCAGATCATTCATGCTCCTCTGATCCTCCTCAGGTTCTATGTGGCTAGTCAAACACCGACTCATCAAATGACGTGAAATGGACACACTGGCAGTCCCAAACACTAAGGGGTAGATAGAAATACACCGGGGGGCAGGAGTAACTCTCGCTCTGTGTTTAGTTCCAGATGAACAGAGCATTCTATAAGATGTAAACAAGAAGGACTCTGGAACTCTGCAATGACAGCTGAGGCAAAGTCTAACTACCCTGTTCCTCCAGATGCACAGGGAGCAATTCTGGGTCCACATTACACACAATATTGGGTTATTCGGTTTCCTTGGTAACCCAAAGTTCTGCCCTGGCTGACAATCAAAGACTGTAGAGGCTCCGATTTCCTTCCAGGTCTAAAATTACTCATTCTATGAATATCTGGGGTTCAGGAGAGCATACTAAAAGGAGGCTGGTATAAAGGTAAGAATATTAACTCTAGGAAATGGGAGCAGGAAGAAAAATGGTTATCTGCTGGTCAGTCTAGGGGAATTCATAGGAAAGAAAGGTGAAGATCCCTCTGTGGCTTAGTATGCTATAAAAAGTGTCTAATACGAACCCAAAATTAAATCAGAAGACAAAGCCATGTCCCATTCCATCTGGGGAGCTGAAGCATGGCAGTGTACATGTATTGTTGAACCCTTTCTTTTAAAAGGGTCTCAAAGCTACACAGAGAAACCCTGTCTCAAAAAAACAAAAAACAAAAAAAAAGAAAACGGTCTGCGATCTGCACATTTTAAGATTCATGTTTTTACATTTCTGGGAAATCATTTTTATCCTGAACCAAGTCTGACTGTGCATGAGGTTCTACAGCTACATCATCCCATCAGGGGCTCTGAGCCTCGACGTGCAGAGCAGAAGCAAGGTTCATGTCTGACCAATCAAAGCAGCATCTACAAGGAGACCTCAGAGTGGGGCCGGAAGACCCCAAAAACTGCAATACCACAGCTGTTCTCCACGGGGAGCAAAGTTCAGAGTCCCTCATCAGCACTGAGCTTGAGTGAGGTGTGGCATTTGATAAACTGTGCTATTCAGCTCTAAAAGACAAAAGGTACCCACAACTCACTGCTTTGAAACTCATTTGTTGATGGTAGAAATGTTTCTATAAAGAGACTGGAAGAAACGTGTCTGTCGGTATCACAAGCAACCCAGAAAGACGTAATGGTGGATCTCTGTGTGGTCCTGGGTCAAGTCATTGTCTCATTGACTAAGGCCGTCTTGTCTACAGAGAGAGCCGTCCTTATTATTGCCCAGGTCCCCTCAGAGCTCACAACTGTTCTGGACAGAAGAAATGTATTCATTGCTTTCCTCGCTGCTGGGACCCAATACCTGACCCAGACACTTAAGAAAGGAAAAATTTATTTGGTCCATCCTTTGAGGGCACAGTTCCTCATGGTGGAGAAGGCACCTGGCCACATCCAGAGTCGGGAAGCAGAGAGAGCAGAATGCCAGAGCTCGGCCTTTCTCTTTTACTCAGCTCGAGAGATGACGCCATGCGTCGTCTTCAGGGTGGATTGTTCCTTCTCAGCTGAACTTCTCTGAGAAGTTCATTCACCTCAGATACACACACCTGGAGGTCATCCTAAATCTCAACGGGTTGACAGAGGTATGGGGGGAGGCATGGGGAGGAGGGACTGACTGAAACCACCTCTGTTCCTGTTGAAAATTCAGTTCGTGTGTTAGTCAACCTTTCATCATTGTGACAAATACCTGAGGTGATTTACGGAGAATAAAGTTTCACTTGGCATGCAGTTATGGAGGTTTCCATCCATGAGGCTTGCTGGTGACAGAAATGAGTGAGAAGCAGGGGCAAGGTGTAGCTAAAGATCTTTCCAGTCCTGCCCAGGCCCACGGACCCTGCAGCCACTTATAAAATAATCACTCAGAGGTTTATATTAATTAAAACTGCTCGGCCATTAGCTCAGGCCTACCACTGACTAGCTCTTACACTTAAATTAACCCACGATTCTTATTTATGTTTAGCCACGTGGCTTGGCACCTTTTCCCAGTTCTGCCTTCACATCTTGCTTCTCATGGCGGCGGCTGGCAGTGTCTCCTGACTCAGCCCTCCACTTCCCAGCATTCTCCTCTCTCCTTATCCTGTCTACACTATACTTCCTGCCTGGCTGCTGGCCAATCAGTGTTTTATTTATCAATCAATCAGAGCAACACATTCACAGCATACAGAACATCCCACAGCATACAATATCTCTTTTAGGATCTGGCTTATTCTAAGTATAATGTTTTTAATATTCAGCCATGTTATTTAATATACATTTATTAATGTATCTGTATTTCACTCCTTTTTATGACTGATTATGGGTATATGCTGAAATTTGTTTATCCATTCATCTACTGATGGATACTTAGATTGCTTTAATTTGGATCCTGTGACTAATGTCAATGACAATTAGTAACTAATGACAATTCTAATTACCCTAATTATAAAAGAATGGCATTTAACCTGTTATGATTCATCTCTTCTCTGCCTTAAACATTACCAATTTGCCACATCCTCTCCAAATTAATGCCTTAAACTGCATACCAAACTAGCCTAAATTTATTTATGAACCAGCCTCAGTTTGGTAATTATTTGAGGAGTTATTGGCGTGGAGAGGGGACGGAACAGCCAGCCAGGCACAGCAGCATAAGACAAGGCCAGAGGACCACACAGGTGCAGAGTCGTCAAGGACTTGGTGTCCATCTGACATGAAGGTCACAATTTCTGTGATCAACACTAACTGTTGACCAAGCAAAGCGCGAGGAGCTGCCATATGCTACAGGCTCCATGGGGAACCGAGCAGACAAACAAAGACTCAAGTAACCCATCAAAGTAAGCACAGGTGATCCCAGCACTAAACAACCGGGGGACCAGGGAGAACACTTGATGGACTAGATTGTGTCGCACAACTCTCTCGCTGGCTTACAAACTGTGGCTCCATGACTACTGACAGGGATGCCCTCAGGGAGGGGGGCAACACACACAGTTCAGGAAGCACAGTTCAGAGAGCATGTGGTTAGGGAAAAGGCCCCAGATGGTTCTCAGCCGCAGTGATGGAACTCAGCTCCAACAGAAGTGAATTCCACATCCCGAACCACACATTCTGAAGGATGATTTCTTAAATACTTTATATAACCAAACCCAAGAAACAATGGGCCTGTGAGACAGCTCAGTTGTTAAAAGGCAGGCTGACTACCTGAGGTTGAGCCCCACAACAACGCACAGAGAGAAAGAAAAAGTTGTTCTCTGACACCATACATATACCATGCATGTGTGTGTTCTTCACAAACATGCAAAATAAACAAATACATTTTATAAAAGAAAGAAGTCCTTTACATCTTTAAGACTGGGTCTTGCCATATTGTCAGGGCTTTCCTCTAACTCAGAATCTTTCCATCTTGCCTCCTGAGTGCTGGGTTTATAGGTGTATATCATGCCCAGTTGGGTAACATTTTTTTTTTTTTTTTGGTTGTGAGCCTGGCCTTTAAGGGCTAAGCCATCTCTTCATCCCAGTAACTTTTTTTTTTTTTTTTTTGACAAGAATAGTGTCTTAGTTAGGGTTACTGCTGCTGGGATGAATTACCAGGATCAAAGCAACTTGGGGAGGAAAGGTTTATTTTGTTACACTTCTACCTCACAGTTCATTATCAAAAGAAGTCAGGACAGGAACTCAACCACAGCAAGAATCTGGAGCCAGGAGATGATGCAGAAGCCATGGAGGGGTGCTGCTTACTGGCTTGCTCCCTATGGCTTGCTCAGCTTGCTTTCTTATAGAAAGTTACCAGCCCAGGGATGGCACCACTTACAATGGGCCCTCCCCCATCAATCACTAATTAAGAAAATGTCTGCCTGGTAGCGGTGGTGACACATGCCTTTAACCCAGCACTCTGGAGGCAAAGGCACGTGGATCTCTGTGAGTTTGAGGCCAGCATGGTCTACACAAAGAAACTTGTCTTAAAAAGAAAGAAAAGAAAAGAAAAAAAGAAGAGAAAAAGAAAGTGTCCTCCAGTCTTGCCTACAGCCTGATCTTATGGAAGCATTTTCCTAATTGAGGTTTCCTCCTCTCCGATGACTTTAGCTTGTGTGGAGTTGACATAAGACTAGCCAGTACACACAGAGTAAAAGGGAAGTTCATGTTACATGTTCTGAAAAGAACCTGGAAGCTCTTCGCCTTGGGCTTATGATGGAGAAACTGATGTGCTGAACGGTTCTCTAAGAGGAAAACAAAGTTGGCTTCCCTGGATTCAGATGGGAGGCCTGGATAGCATCAGACATGGAGGGACTGCAGCTCTCATCTGGCTGTCAGTGATGTAAATGGTTGGCCACTGTGGACAAAAGGCTGGTTGCAAAATTGAACATAGTATGTGATAGGAATTCCAGCCATGCCCCCAGGATCGCGCATGCCCCTGCGGGATACCTAGTCATTTCCGGGTCATACTCCTATGTAACCCATGTACTTCACAGTCACATAAATTGCAATCGGCGTGACCACGTGATCTATGCACATTCGTGGAGTGGTCCTTAAAAGGTGGGCCCCATGTCTCCTCCCCCCACCCCCCGCCCGCCCCCTTCTCTCTCGTGTCCTTTTAGCAGGCCTGACACAGCTATCCTTTCTCCCTTATTCAATAAAGCTCTTGCTAGTGGGTTCTGTCCTGTTTCGTGAGTTTCCTCGAAGGGTAAGAGCACCACTAAAAACCATCAGTATGTCCCATGAGCTAGCTATTTCTTCCCAACTCACTCGAGATCAATATATGTTTTTTAAAGATAAATAAAAAAAAAACCCACATTCATTTGGGAGGCTGAGGCAGGAGGGTTCCAACTTTGAGGCCAGCTTGTCTGCACAGCGATAAGAAAACAACAAAAGCCAGACTCATTCAGGAAAGGTCTTGCCTGTAGACGTTGATAGCAGCATTACTGTAACAATTCAAAGCCAGAAAAGGTGTGACTTCCATAATGGGAGCATGAGCACATGAAGTGCACATCTCCATAAGATGGGGAGACAGTGGCAGACACAAGCCTGCATGAATCTCAAACATACGCTGACAAACCCAGGAGAGGGAAAAATAATGGGGAAATTTCAGAGCATGCTGGAGTTGAGGCACTCAGATTCGTATCCAGACTCAACATACAGCTTCCATGATGCCCTGGGCACAGTGGAGGGAAAATCCAATGTGCAAAGATAGGATTTTATTTTTGCATTTAAATTTTTACATCTAGATCATCTGTATTTGTTATTTTTTCCTTTTTCTTTAAAAAGATAGTTTTATTATTTTTAAATTATGTATATGTGTAAGTGTGTACAGGTGCTCATGTAGGCCAACATCATCAGATCCCTTGGAGCTGGAGTTAGAGGTAGCTGCCTGATGTGGGTGTTGGGAATTGAACTCAGCACCTCTGGAAGATCAGTGCATGCTCTAAACCACCGAGCCATCTCTCCAGCCCATATTTGTCATTCTTAACTTGCATATTTGAAAGCACTCCATGAGAAGATGAATGTGGAACATTTACTCCCTTCAAAGAAGAGATTACAACTGGCAAGAGGCTGAAAGTGACTAGTGCTTACAGAAGACACCATGCAATAAAAATGTCTGTTTCATTATGAAAAACATCCAAAGAGCTCAAATCCAAGAAGAGACAAAGACAATCTGTGGTGGAGAAAATGAGTGGTGGCTACACCTGGTGGAGTGGGATGGGGGTTTAAGTGTGACAAGAAAGGGGAGGCTTTAGAATGTCACCATGCTACAGTCTAATAGACGTTTTGAAATGGTTGTGTATTCTTGCACCAGTGTGCAGATGCGTGCATGCCAAGGCACACAAGGAGGTCAGAGGGCAGCACTCAGGGGTCAAATTCAGGTGGTTAGGCTTGCTTGGCAAATACTTTTAACTGCTGAGCCATCTTGCCAGCCCAACATTATATAGACTACAGGGGACTAAAAGGGATCAGATTTCATCAAATTGTACTAAAGATTTATATGTTTCACTCCAAGAAAGTTTTAGCTCAAAAAAAGAAAAGTAGGTACAAACAAATATTGTCATTGATAGCATTTAGAAGAAAGCATACTGAAGTCTATAATATAGTTTAAAAGTCATCAAAAAATAAAGATGGGGGCTGCTGAGAAAAGACAGTCAGTAAAGTACTTGCTGCACAAGCAATGAGGACCAGAGTTCAGATCCCAAGCACCTATGTCAAAGCCAGGGGCAGTGGCTGGTGTCTGGAACCCCAGGCTGGGGGATGAAGTGGTGGAGACATGCAGTTCGATAGAGCTCATTGGCCAGCCAACCTAACCCCATCAGAGAGCTCAGGTGAGAGACCCTGTGGCTCATCAAGTAAGGTGGAGAGCAATTGATGAAGACAGCCTCCACCAGCCGGTGGTCTACACACACACACACACACACACACACACACACACACAGCAAGTAAAGCTAAGTGTTGAAGGCCAGTCTTGGTAGTAGACACATGATGTGCTTTTAAAAATCCCTAGAAAACAAAGGTCTTGACCAAAAATTCTTGCCCAAAGATAGAAATGGACATTAAGTATGCCCACAGAAACACCCGTGGACATACACAAAAGTAAAAAGTAAATAAAAAATAAAGTCTTGAGAAAGTCTTAGACCTAGATGTCCTTGGGATATTTATGATTAGTCTATTGTAGATTTCAAAAAGTTTTAAAACATTATGTTAATCTTTTAGTAAAATTCAAATGAAATAACTCTCAACAATGTGATCATCAGCTGACCTGTCCCACATTAACTGCAGTAGTAAGTAAAATCCACAGGGTGGCAGAGAAAAGGAGGCACAGATGGGCACCTTTCTAATCCAAATGAATAATGGTGGGAGAAACTGACAGACTTGTAAGACTAAATTCACAACAGGTCACAGCTAAGTACTTTTGTGTGGAGTGAACCTGGGGATACTCACTCAGGTAGAAAATGAGGTGGGGGATGGTTTACTGTGCTCATTTGCACTGTGTGGAGACCATTTTTATCTATGTGTAGAAGTGGCCACATAAGGGCTTCTCACTAACAAGTGATGGACTAGATGCATGCATCACCCCTGCTGGTCTCCAGTGAGCTCCCCTGATACTGCAGGGACCAGACGCCATGCTCCTGGCCAAAGTACTTCCTACTGTCCACAGATACACAGCACCCTTTCTCTTACAGTGAGCAAATTGCTACTATGAGGATTTCAAAGTAGCAATTAAGAAAATGATGTAAAGAAAAAAATATCCCTAAAATGTAATCTTCAAGAGGCTAATAAGTGAGCAGAGCAGACATATGTGATTTATTCACAGAAATCAACATGTTTATACACAAGCCCAAGCTCATGATTATTCTGCTCGAGCAGCCTTTGATTATCTTCTATAGGTTTCAGTAGTGATTCCTCCATTAAGCCAGTTCCTCTTCCATCCTCTCCTCTATGTGTGTGATGGCACTAAGCTGTGATTTGAGAAAATGTCTGATTTGCTTTTTGTCTAGGATGAGGAAAATGAAGATGAAAGTATTTTTGGGTCACTGAAAATGCATGCCCAGTCCGCACATCTGAGACATATGCACATCTATACTCATTAATGTGCTGTTAACCTCAGCCAGACAGGGGGCCAGCCTAAATGCCACATCTTCCTTGGTCAGGTCATTTACCTTTAAAACTGGGTTGCTTTCCATTACAGATGGATGAAGAAAATGTGAGATCTCTCTCTCACACACACAGTGGAACCTACTTAGCCATTCACTTTAAAGTATGAAATTATATCATTTGCAGGGAAATGGCTGAACTAGAGAACACCATGTTAAGCAAAATAAGCCAGACTTAGAAATGCAAATATTGCATGCTTTCCCTCATGGATAATCTAGGTGTGTGTGTGTGTGTGTGTGTGTGTGTGTGTGTGTGTGTGTGTGTGATTAAAGCCAGAAGGGGATTATTTGTGGGGAGAAATGAAACCAATTTAGGGGAGAATAGAGGAAGTGGCAGGAAGGGGCAATATGAGGGCATCTATGTATAAAAAGATGGTAATGAAAACTTCAAAATGCCTGTCCATGCGGTTCTTCTTCACGCTGATCACACTCCTGGGGCACTCTAGGGATTTCCAGTGTAAGGCATGTAGAGCAGCAAGGTATCCAACCCTATAGCAGCCACCTGCTCCCAATGCCAACCGAAGTGATGACACCAAGCCACTCAGCAGGAATGTCCCTGTGACCCACTCTGCCCGTGTTGGTGAGTTCCTTGGCAGCTCTTTTCTTCTTCATTTTTGACCCAGCATATCATCTATGGGAACAGGCTAGGAGAGTGCTCTCACAGTCTCAGGCTCTGGTTCAGTCTCTGTTGGACTTGTCTAGCAAGCTGACTCACCTGTTTCCTAACTGGGCAGCAACCAGATGTATTGGTGCCATTTAGGAGCACACCCTCCTCGAATGCTTATTCAGCTGCATTTCCAATAATTTGGACCTGCTAACTTCATTCACATTTCAATACCTATTATGATCTGGTATTTTAATTCTGCTGCTTCATGATTCCATCCTGGAAAAAGCTTTCTGCAGCTTGTGAAAGGAGTTGCTGAGGCAGCTGGGACAGCTCATCACTGCAGTGATAATAACCCTGCAAAAGGTCATCCCCTGAGAAGTAAGGAATTCAGGACCCCGGTAGTATAATAAATGTGCATTCTGCCAAAGTAAAATCAGGGTAAAGGATGTACACTCCCACAAACCTTTTGACTCAGAACCAGGAAAAAGAAATCTCGTTCCATTTCCCCAATGTTTTTTCTTCTCTCTGCCATATTGGTCACCCAAACTCAAAATGTTTTTATCGAACAGACAATTTTTCACCTAATTCTGATTTGCTTTTAGTCAACAGCATAGTCTTAAACTGTGTACTGTCCTCCTCTCTGCTCAGTGGGCTATTTTAGAAGCAAGTTAACTATTACGGCAGTCTCCTAGAGACTCACTCAGCCAGTGACTTGGGTGACCTCCAAGGACAAACACTGAAAAAGAACAAGGCAGGAAGGCCTTGTTCACAGTCCTGAGCTGACTCGAGGGATAATGGGACAAGGGACAGGGACTATGCACCGTTCTGCTCAGATTCTAGTGAAATAATCATCCGGCCTCTGTTAGACATCAATTAAGACATGGAACTGGTGGCAGAAAAGTCTGTGTGCGTGCCTCCTCTCCACTGACAGAAGAGTAAGTGTGAACAAAGCCCAGCTGAGGCCCACCGGTGGCAAACCAATGACTAAGGCTAACCTGTACACATACGCTCACCTTAGCAATCACAGCGACACCCCACGTGCTGAGGATCTGTTGGCTGTGGATGAAGCCACATAGTGTTTCATCTACCCCAAATAATTTATTAAAGATGTATTTATTTTTTTCAGACTTTAAAATTCTAAGACAATAATGATAGCTCTCTTTAAGGTTCATATTTTAACAACTTTCTGAAATTATATTTAAAAATTAGTTAAAATGTCAGTTAAATAAAATAAACACATGGGTATTTGGATATTCAGAATTATCTCCGGAAATAATGGCATAAATGCATCATAGTAAAGTTATAATTGTATTTCAAGAATTTAAATCATTAGCATGAAAGGAATATTCCTAATCTCTCATTTTTTCAGGTTGAGAAACAAGAAATAATATCTCCCTGTAACCCAGAAGAGTGGCCAGGGAACACACTTGGCTCCCAGCTCTGGCCATTTTAAGTGCAACACACAAAACACACAGTATTTCTGCTGGAAGAGGAAAAGCACTCATTCCCACCGCAGCATGGCTTAGGGGTTAGAAATTAGGATTTGGGATTAGGTCAATTTGAATTCTCAATCCTGGCTCCTTTACTTACCAGCTCTTTGTCTTACAGCTGAGTGATGAGAGAAATCTCATGGTGTCTGTTTCTTTACCACTATGTGATGGCTCATCAGACCTGTTCTGAAGCTTTTGTGTGAGGGGAAGGGAGAGCTGGATAAATTGTAGCCTTTACTATCATCTTCAAGAAGCTTTAGGTAGTAATAAATTGATTTTTACATAGGAAGAGCACACAAGGGACCCAAGTGTGGTACAGCACACTCTGTGCCTATGGAGTAAATAAGGGCTGCACTGTTGTCTATCCATTCCAACAGGTCTGATGTAGTGTCATGAAGTACTGGAAAGCTGTGACTCCCACAGGGACTGGCCATAAGATCAGGCATCGGTTATAGAATATGCTCTTTGCAGAAGAACCAATTCACTTTATCTGTAAGGGTCACAGAAAGTAGAGTATTGTTGATACAGACAACAGCTGAATGCAAGTCTTTGTCTCATTGCACACACTGGGTTTCCTGTGTGGAGGTGATGTTAATCCCAAAGATGGGAAGAGAAAGATCACAGACCCAAATCCTCATGACAAAATTAATTACAGCAAGCTTTTTTATTTGTATACACTGGCTGCCTCCCCCTATGGCGGGGCTTGAGAGGTCAGCATTGCATGTGAAGAAGAAAAGGTTTTTATAGCTCAGGGGAGGAGGGTTCTAAATGGGGATTTGGTGAGCAAAATAGGTGGGATTACAGGCACAGAACATAGCATAACAAGTTAGTCATAACAACCTCCTGAAACAAAGACATGGTTGCAAGGTGGACACAATAAGGTAGTCATAACAACAGGTAGTCATAACAAGGTAGTCATTGGAGGTCAAAATAAACTTTTGAAACAAAGGTAGGGTTGCCAAGATGGTTGTTATACTTTCTGAAGCAAAGACAAGGTTGATGTTTCCTAGAACAGGCAGCACAGACACATTTGTAGTTAAGGTTACAGGTGGGTCCTAGTCCAATCCTTAAGAAACAGGGGTTTAATCATAAACAGGAATTGACCTCGTTTGTCTTTTCAGCCTAGGATGGAAGCAGGCAGACTCTTTAGTGACTGAGTGAGGACATAAAGAGGTCAGTGCCATGGGAAGAGAATTTATTACCTGCACTGCTTGAGAGGAGGCCCACAAAAGCACCACAGGGCTATGTGAGGAACACCAGGGTTTGGTTAGAGGTAAAAAAGGGGGAGAAGAGAAGATTGAGGCTAGGGTCTTTATTGGAACCTCCCAGAAAGCAAGAGAAAGTAAGTTGACTTGGATAACTTCAGCAGGGCTTTGGGCTGTTAGGGTGGGCTACACTGCCTGGTAGTTGGCCTGGAATGATCAGGCAGAAAGGAAACCAACATAGCATGAAAGCATTAGAAAAAGGAAGTGGTTGTGAACAAAGACTTGGAATTGACTGGTTTGCATATGAAGGTGCATTCCTAGGCAAATTGTATTAACCTTAGGAATTAATAAACCCTGAGAAGGGGCAGTCTCTCTCCAGGTTTGTAAGTCTTCTAAACTGTCTTAAGACCTAAAATATGGAAAAGAATAAATATTATTAATATAGCCCCAGAAATTTCAACAAGTAGTTTTCCTTAGTTCACATTATTTTCTGTCCATCCCTCAACCATGTGATCTACCTCCATGGAATATAGAAACCATTTCTGCTTTATATATTAGTAATAGTGGTCTTCCCTTTCAAGTTTTCATACAAATGAAATCTGGGGTGATTTTTGCTGTCTTTTCAGTAAAATTCATTAAACTCCACCACCACCGAAATTCCTGAGGAAACAAGTCAGAGATGTTCAAGGGCAAGGGCCTTGGACTCCCTCAGTCCAGCTCTGCATTTTCTCTCTGGGGAAGCAGTCACCAGATGTTCCTCGGCAGATAGTCCTGCATGGCTGGACTGACACTGAAGTCAAAGCAGAGCATGTAGTCAAGGGCAGTGGTAGCCACGGGCATCCAAACAGCACTTACATACTGGGGTGTTACTAACATTCTGATTGTCTTCTCCTCCAGTTACCACTCAAACCAAGCGGTTGGCTTTGCTTTGTTGTTTTAATGTCTTCCCAAACCACTGGAAGTTAGAGACCTACAGAGGCATTCTTAGGATGGATTTCTCTATACGGTATCATCCTGTTGTCACCCAGTCAACAGACCTCAGACAAATCAACACCATCCATCTGACTGAGACGGCTGTAAGGATTCAAACCCAGGGCGAGGCTTCAACCCACCAGCCAGTGTGGAAGCCCTGCCCAGAGAGCTTGTTTGGTTCCCGCCCCACTGCCTAACAGCAACAGAAGAAGGTAAGGATGGCCACAGCACCCCGAACATTGCGTCCTCTGTCTAGTCAGCTTCTAGTCTAATGATAAGAATGGTATGGAAAGCACTAGAAAAATCCAGTGGTGGAAGGTGAAGCCCGCCCTCCCCTGGAATGACAAGAAGGAACTGTAATTGCAGGGAGATGCCGGAACCTTAGCATAGTATCTAGACATGTATACCTTCCTGAAGCCCAGAACAAAACATGGTTGAACTCTTAGAAATTAAGGTCATTTTGTTGACAAATTAATTTTATTTCTTTATTCTGCTTGGG
The DNA here is from genome assembly GCF_049852395.1 of Peromyscus maniculatus bairdii. Taxonomy (NCBI): domain Eukaryota; kingdom Metazoa; phylum Chordata; class Mammalia; order Rodentia; family Cricetidae; genus Peromyscus; species Peromyscus maniculatus. The sequence continues at coordinate 25,604,199 of NC_134871.1, forward strand.
GGTTGTTTTCCTGTTTGTTTTTTAGACAAGGTCTCATGTATTCCAGGCTGGTCTCAAACTTACTACGCAGTCAACAATAGCCTTGAACTCCTGGCCCTCCTGCCTCTACCTCCAGAGCGCTGAGAATTCAGATGTATACCACAAGCCAGGCTTCATTTTGTTTAGTTTTTGTTTTATTTCAGTGAAAATGAACACATTAAAGAAGTCCAACTTCCTTTAATCCCAGCACTCTCAAGAGGCAGAGGCAGAAGGATTTCTGTGAGTTTGAGGCCAGTCTGGTTTGGATTGAGTTCAGGACAGCCAGGGTGGTTACACAGAGAAACCCTATCTCGAAAAGAAAAAAAAAGAAAAGAAAGAAACCTAACTTGTCCTACAACAGTAGTTATGGAAAATGCTGATTCCAACCACTGCCTACCCTCTTATCAGCAGCAGCTCCTTAGAAGTAGTTTAGTCTTGCGACCACTTATTGACTATTTCTTGGGATTTCCCCTCTTGTGGACCTCCCACAATGGTAGACAACACTGTGGCTCTTTTCTAGGTCTTCTCCCCACTAGGACTGCCACTCGTGATTGTCCATTCCTCGGTCTTCTCAAGGAACTTAAGTTTGTGGTTAGAATTGTGTTTGTGAGAGGGGGGTGGGACGGCTCAGTGGGTAAGGGCCTGAGAACACATCGACCAGGCTTTGATCCCGGGAGCACACACAGGTTGAAGAAAACTGACTCCAGCTGTCCCCTGAGCTCCCCATGTACACCCTCCCACACACCCCACACCGCTGATCCATATGCACACCATCATCATTATGTAAATGCTACTTGCTGCTGAGCCACAGGATGAGGGATAATCAACTTGCCTTGTGTAACTTTTAATCTTCCCAATAGCTGAGGCTTGTTTTGCTTATTCTTGACTTTTTTCCTCCCCAATGTCCTTATTACCAATTAAATCCAAGTTACATAATCTCCCCCCAAGCTCATACTTATGAAATAATCAATTCCTGAAATTTCTGCACCGAACTACCCTGACTGGTCTGCCAGCTGCCATGTTGGCCTCCCCAGCCTCCTCTTCCATATTTCCTTCATTACTCTTGGGTTAGATCCCTTTGTCCTGGAACCCACACCACCACCACCACCCCGTTTGCTCCCTTACGTTAGTGGAGCCCATCTTCCAATAAGCTTAGCAAGAATAACACAAAGAAAAGTTTCAATACATTTTATGTCTTTCTCCATATTCTGTTTAATAGAGAATATTAAACCAGTTTCTTTGATGAAACTAACTCATTTTTCCTCTTCAGAAATACATAGGTTAAGCTTTCTGTCCCCAGTGTCCTAAAATGTCACAGTTGTCCCGTGGTGTGTTTTATCCTCCTCATGGAGACTTTCAGCTAACAAATCAGTGTGGTAGTTTTCATAAGTAGATTTTTATGATTCCTTCTTCTCTGGCCTCCTTTTCTGGAATCCTCAGGTGCATGTTGGGGGTACTGAAGTCATTCCTTGGTTGCCTTTTCCTCTCATATTTTCTCTCTCTGCTTGTCTGTCTGAGACAGGGCCTCACTATGTAGCTCCGACCGGCCTGGGGCTCACTGTGGATCTGCCTGCCTCTGCCTCCTAAGTACTGACTAAACACAGACCATCACACAGCTCCTTTGCTCTCTTACGCTTCTTCCAGAATTGTTTCCGTTTTCTCCCTCAGCCTTTCTCCTGAGCCAGCACTGCTCCTGGCAGATAGCTGGAGCAACATTAAAATTGGTTTTGCTGTTCTCCAGTGTTCCTTTATTCTAAAACACATGTCTTCTCAAGGCCAGCGTCTCTCCTGTGGGTCTCTCGAGTTTTCTCCCTCAACAGTCTACTTCTCAAGTTGCTTTCTGCTCTAGTTGCTGCTGGTTGTCCTTGGTGTTAGATGGCACACTAGAGCAAGCTCTGGGCTGACTGGAAGTTCTGTTCAGGGAGCTAGCATGTTTCAAATGGGTCCAATGCAAAGAGATCTGGGAGAACTGCAGTTCCCAGTGTCTTCAGGTATTTCTATTGGGTTGAGAGAATTCCTAATCCTCAAGAAAATTCTCCCCGTCTTAGGCTGGAGGTGGAGATTGTCTGCTCCAAGGCCCAGCTGGGAAAGGGAAGGAGAAGGGGAAGGGCTTCCATAGTCAGCTTAAACCTTCACTCCATCCCAGTCTTCAGCCTTGGATTGCTCAGTTTTATTTAGGCTTGCTATCTACTCTCCAGTATGGAAACCCTCTCCTCTCTTTTGTGACAAAGGTCTTTCCTTCTGTATTCTGTCTTAGTGGCTTATGTTCTAAACTTCTTTCCCATTGCACTTAGTAGGGTCCCAAGAGAGAGGGCACTCATTTACAAACATTGGTTACACCAAGTGTCATTGATATTTCTAATTTCTTTCATAACCCACTATCTGTAATTCATCCATTCACACATCTACCCACATGTACTGATCCCCTACTATGTGCCAGGTGCTGCCCATGTGCTGGCCACTAAAGGACTGCAGGGAGCTTGAAGCCTGTGTGGGTGCAGCCAGACAAACCGGCCAGAACCAAGGGAGGCAACGGCTGCCGTCTGTGGAATGCAGGCTGAGGTGCCCCGGAGGCCTCCCAACCTGGTTTGAAGGGATCATCCAGACATACATTCATTCCATAAACATGTCCTGGGTGTCCACATCATGCCAAATGATGGTGAATGCTGGATACATGGAATGAAATGAACACACACAGAAACACCTAAGCTTCCCCACATGACAGCAGGACTTGTTAGGTTGGGCAGACTCGTTATTCTGTGCTTTAGTCTAACCTCGCTCCCCCACATCCAGCTGCCACAGGACCATTTATTTATTGACTTTTCCTTACCCTGCTGAAGTGTTTTTGATACTAGTGTTGGCCATTCCTTGACTGCTCTGACGGTTACTGTCAACTTGACAAGATCACCTGGGAGGCAAGCCTCTGGCTATGTCTGTGAGGGATTTTTCTAGACTGCTATTTGAGGTGAGAAGGCTAAATGGGGGAAGCACCATTCTATAGTCTGGGGTCTCAAACTGAACAAAAAGGAGAAAATGAGCTGCACAATAGCATTCATCACTCCAGAAACCATGTGACCACTGCCTTAGCCTCCTACCTACACACCTTCACCTCACGACAGGCTGCACTCTCCCCTGGGAGCTCAGACAAGCCCTTGTCTGGCACTTGTCACAGGAATGAAAGAAGAAGTGACGGAACATAACGTAGACGAGAAGGCCATCCCAAGACTCAATTCCGTCCACTGACGTGGAGAGTCCTTATTCTGCCTCTACCATACTGGACTAATGATGACAGTTTTATACAGAGTTTTGAAATTGGGAAGTGTGTGTCTTCCAGCGTTGTTCTTTTTGAGACTGTTTTGGCTATTCTTGGCTCCAATAATTCAGATAGAGTTTTTAACATATGCAAAGATGTCAGTGGGATTTCATTAGGGACTATACTGAACCTGCAGATCAATGCAGAGACTACTGACCTGGTATAATTCAGAATCTCCTGACTTACAAAGTTAAGGTGCCTTTCCATTTACTCAGCTCTCCATCAATGTCTTCCAACAATGGTGCTTGGTATTCAGAACACAGGCTCTGAGTCTCTCTTGGTAAGGTCATGCCTAAGTACTTGACTCTTTTTGATGCTGTTCTAACAGCCCACATTATTACTTAAACTTCTTTTTATCTTGCTGAAATCAAGATTTACCTTATAATCAAGAGTATGTTAGCATTAAAATCATAGTTCAATTGGTAGCATACTTTAAAATCTTGCTGGATACAAACGTTACTTACAATCAATGGCTTCATAGAGTCAATGCAGTCTGACACAACGTTGTCTTTGGAACATCAAGGCAAAGGTGAGCAATGGGCAGCTGGGACGTCTGTGTGAACTCAGAACAGAAGCTGGAATGAGAGCTGGAAATGCAGGGGTCATCTGAAGCACGACATTCAGAGCCAGAGTGAATGAGACTCCTTCAAGGATGAAAAGCGCCCTTGGTGGCAGTCTCAGAAAACCTCAAGCAGACACTGTACAGGTAAAGAGGGGCAGCAGAGGAAACACTTCTGAGCTTGCTGCTGCTATTTTCATGGCCATCATCTCCAGGGAAAGCGCCCCAGAGACAGGAACCTCTGTTGATTTGTTTTGGGTCATTGGTAGTGGTGGAGCTCAGGCTGTCCTTGAACTCACTACAGAGCCTCTCAAAAGGCTATTCTCCTGCCTCACTCTCCTGGGTCCTGGGATTACAGGTGTGAGCTTCCACGCCCAACCTGGACCATGCCTCTTTTGTTTTCTAATAAACCCTGTTGCCACTTTATTAATTTAGGTATCAAGTTAACCACCACAGATAAATTGAAAAAGTCCTTCAGATAATCTATCTGTTGAGAATTCCTTCACCCCAGGAATCCCAATGTGCATACAAACAGATCAATAAACCTCTTCCATCCCCAGAGAAGCATTTTCATTCCACTGTGGATTTGGATAAGAAACTCAGCAAGTTCTTACTGCATAGTATCTTAGAGAAATTGTCTATAAGCAGAAAAAGAAGAATATTACCAGAAGCACTGTAGTTTTTAAAATTAAAACTAGGAATGTGCAGAAATCCTAAGGAGTTCACATCTCGTTTGCTGTCACATTGCTGTAACAGAAGCAAGACACCAGCTGGTAGCACAGCGAAGACACCGCCTCTCACCAACTGTCCTACACATGCTCAGTCTTCTCCACTCCGCCGTCAGCCTTTCTCCTTTGTATTTCAAATGTCCTAGTCATCACAGTTACCATGATTCCACATTCTCTAGGCAATGGTGCTTAAACACGGGGGTGAATGAGGCGCCGTCAAGGATAAGAAGCACAGAGGAGGCCAGAGGGCCTGGGTGGCAGTCTCAGAAAACCTCAGGCAGACATGGTGCAGGTAAAGAGGAGGCAGCAGAGGAAACGTTTCCAAGTTTACTGCCATAAACTCTGATTCCGCAGGGAACATCTGTAAATATCTTCAAACATTTTTTTCTCCCCAACTTACAGCCCTGGCTGTCCTGGAACTCGATTTGTAGACCAGGCTGGCCTGGAACTCACAGAGATTGGCCTGCCTCTGCCTGCTTCTCCAGTGCTGGGATTAAAGGCGTGGACCACTACACCCGGCTTCTTCAAACATTCTTAGTTACCACAACTGAAAATGGGCACTGATGGCATCAGGCAGGGCTGTCACTCAACACCTAGCAATTCCCCAGACACATCCTGACTAACAAAGCACTGTCTGAGATGGAGTACTCTATCTACCGCTTTTATCAAATTCTCAAACGAGGTATGAGTAGAAAACTCAAGGAACACTGGCTTTTATGAATATTTCCCCTAGGTCACAGGGGAAGAGAGCAACATGCCAAGTCTACTTTCATAACAGAAGTCGCCAGACCCACCCCATCTGTGTCCCACAGATTCCATGGTCCCTTTTACTGCCCATTGTCATTCACGGCTAGACAAACAGTTCTTTGTATTTCCCATCTCTAGATCCTTCAAGTATCTTATTCCATAAGGCAGATTAATGTAATCATAAATGTGACAACTATTAACTTTTAAGCTATTAACGTTATAGCTTCATGATATGCCACTTTCAAACCCCATTCTCCTTAGGCACTTTCTGTTCAATACACATTTTTTTCAATGTTTTTTTCAGCACACTGTTAGTCACTGGCAAACAGTAATAAACGTGAGCTTACACCCTACCATCAACAATAGTAACAAGCCTTAAACACGTAACCAAATTTTAGCAACGGCATGTGAGTGTAAAGCCGAATGAATCACAGGTAGGCACATGCCAATCACTGCCCAGTGGCACTGCACCATGTGCAGGACGGAGCAAGCTGTCTTCTTTCTGGCTAACAGTCTTGGGACAAAGCCATCATAGCCCGGGTAAATGACACTGTTCTCACATTAACTAATATTGCCTGGGCACAGCCAGGCAAATCTGAGAGATTCGGCTGGGCGTGGTGACAGCCATGTAGCTCCCGAAGCCGGGAGGATCAGAGTTCTATCTAAGTCTACATCGTCCAGTAAACGCAGTATACCGAATGAGATCTAATTGGAAACCAGCATGTTGGAGGCAGGAGGATAGCGAATGCAGATGAAGCATCGGTAAACAGTCTCGTTGTTAGAACTGCAATCGCTCTTAATTAGGTATCTAACGTTTACTGCGTCGTCTAAATCAAGTGATGACGGGCGGGGGGTGACCTTTTTTCTCAAATATTAGCAACCCAGCAGCCAGCCTGCACGGGCCAAGCGGGCCCGGTGGTATTTAACCAGATGATCAGGTCTCCAACTAAGCGCAAGCCCCGGGTAGGTCAAAAATGCCCTGAGCACGGAACCCGTGAGAGAACAATGGCCGCCAGCCCGCCAAGGGGTCACGGCCGAGCGGCGGCCTCGCTGAGCCCCCGGGGTGCCCCACGCCGGCCCCGCTAGCGCCTCAGCGGGCGCCCGGCCGGCCAGGGAAGCACGAGGGCGGCGGCGGCGGCGGCGGCGCGAGGCCCGGTGAGCAGGCGACGGAGCGAGGCCCCGGCGCGCCACCCGGCCGCCCGCGGCCCGCAGGCCCGAGGTCACGCACGGCGGCGGAAGGACGCGGCGCGAAGGCCCGCCTTAGGCCCCGCCCCCCGCGCTTATGTAACAGGGGAGCGCGGCCATTGGCCGGCATGACCGGAAGGGCGCGGGCATGCGAGAGGGGCGGGGGCGGGGCCGCCGCAGGAAGCCGAGGGGCGGGGCCGTGCGGGCGGGCAGGCGGCGCTGAGGCCACTGGGAGTGCGGCGCGGCGTGCGCGGGCACGAGCGACGGGCCTGCCTCGGGCTCAGGCGCGGCGGGCGCGCGCTGCGGCGGGTGTGCGGTCGCGGGCTGTTGTGCTCCCGGCTGTGCTCGGTCCCTCCTCGGCGGGTGGCGGAGGCCCCAAGCGGTGCGGGGCGCGTCCCTTCCTTTCCCTGCTCGTCCTGCCCAGCTCCTCTCGTGCTGCGCAGTCTCTCGGACGCCAGACCGGCCCGGCCCGGGTGAGCGGCGCCGCAGGACGCGGGAGCCGGGGTGGGAGGCACGCGGCGGCGGGCGGCCGGGGCGGGCGGCGGACTCTCTGCGGAGTAGGCGCGGGGCTGCGGGCCGCCGAGGCCTCGGGCGGGCCGGGCTGCAGCGGCGGGGTGGAGCCTGCCCGCGATCGGGGGTTCAAAGCCGGGGTCGGGCTGTGGAGCCGGCCTGGGCCTCTTCCTCTGGCTGGTTGCAGAGTACGAGCCCATTTCCTGGCCACCCAGCCTCAGAGTAAGTTGTTTCGCTCTAAGAGGCCCCTCGTGGCCGGGCTTTACTTGTTGCCTCCTCCTCAAGCGCCTCGGTTTTCCAAGAATTCTTCCTGGTTCTTAGCTCATTTGCAGTCTCCAGGGAAAACTAAAGTTTCATTAAAAATCAGCGGGTGACTGTTTGCAAACGATTTATTGCCTTTCAATTGGTCGCACTTAATCAGGGGGCAGTTTATACATAAGATTTTGTCGAAAACTCGATGGGCTGGGCAAGAGCGGATCGTAAGTTGAGCTGTCCGAAAGCAGGTGGTTGGTGCGTTCGCTCTTACTTCTGCTTTCGGAAAGGAAATCCGTGCCAGTTTGCTGTCAGAAGTTAGGGCCTGCCGCACGCAGCTAGCCTGTTAGAGCAGATCTCCTGCCTAGTGTTAGGTTGTGTCTTCCGAAAGAAGAAACGGTCGCCACCTTTTACTAAAGCCCATTTTCGTTACTGTTGTTAGGTGATAATGAAACTGGGTTAAATCTTAGGTGTTCTGTCTTGTTTTAGGAGAAGCCCCACATTCAAAAGTTAAAAATGGTTTTTACTCATTTGGTGACAGATTGTTTTTAGAGTACAGTACATGAAAAGGTTATCAAAATAACTGTTTTAACTTCTAGATTGCACAGAAAGTTCTGGAATTAATGATGTGCAGTTTTGTAACTTAAAAGAGCAAATATAAAATCCTTAAGGACTGTCCACCAAAGTAATGTCTTCACATACGTAACCATATTGTATGGAAAAGTTAAGAAGTATGAGACAACCAGAATATTTTAGCCAGGGTCTGATACTAAGACAGAGAGACATTAAGAATGCTTTCACAGTGTTGGTGTACATAGATTGAAGACCCACCATCACAGTGTACTTTTAAATATGCCATTGGGCGTAAGGGCACATTCCTTTAATCCTAGCACTCAGGAGGAAGAGGCAGATAGATCGAGTTCGAGGCCAGCCTGGTCTACAGAGTTCCAGGACTGCTGGAGCTACAGAGTGAGACCCTGTCTCAAAAAAAAAAAAACCCAAAACAACCCCCCCTCCCCAACTGTGCCGTTGGATTTAGAATTGATAATGAAGTGTAATCTTTAAGACAAACAGCTGATATTTGCCGTGGGTGGGAATGGAGTTCTTAGATTAAGCTAGTATTAAACATTCTTGTAGTTGGTGAAAGACTGGACAGGCTGTATAGAGAAGCATTAATTCTCCTGCCCACTTTGTCAGACTTTCAGTTCATGGTGTAATACCAGTGGGAATGTGTCCACTAAGTGTATATTTGTTCAGTTTCCACTGGGGTAGGAGGTAGGAGGAAAGAACTTGACGGTAACACGTTTGACCTTATATCCGGTGGCTAATGAGGGTTCCAGTCAGAAAAGGCCAGCCCTCTTCTAGTGAGGTTCCTTGGATGTTCATGTCTTTTAGTGATTTCAAAGTTTAAAATGTAATTACAGTGCTATTCAAAATGACACAGGATCTAACTTTAATATGCCTCAGAAGCACTAGTCTTGTAGATCCTGTGTGGACAGGCTTAATTTGTGCTGTCTAGCCAGAAGTCTGCTTTTAACAGGACTCTTTTAAGTGACAGTTGTTTTAACGTAGCAAAGAGTAGAAAGAAATTTTCAGCTTTGTAAAAGGTGCCCTTGTACCAGGGGACTCATTTATCTCTGTAATTTATGTGGCTGGGCCAGCAAAGTGACTGAGCAGATGAAGGTGCTTGCTGTCAAGCCTGAGGGTCTGAATTGGATCTCCAGAACCCACACAGTGGATAGAATGGATTCCAGAAGTTGTCCACTGACCTCCACAAATGATCCAAGGCCAGCCCCTGTGTTTCTACATGTACACAAAGAAGTGTAATTATTTGTGTTTCCATGCAGGAAAGAAGAACTCTTTAAAAAATTCGGGATAGGGGTTGGGGATTTAGCTCAGTGGTAGAGCGCTTGCTAGAGGCCCTGGGTTTGGTCCTCAGCTCTGTTTAAAAAAAAAAAAAAAATTCGGGATAGTGTGATAGGTCTAAGTACTGAAAGGAACAGTTGCTGTGTCCCTGTGACTTTTAGAGGATTAGCTGGCAGCACTTACTAACAAAAGTTGTACAATTGTAAGTCACAGTAGCGGATGCTAGGAGGGAGAGTACCTTTACCATTACCTTTATAATCAAATAATAATAAAGGAAGACTAAACTTTGGAGCACTACATCAGTAAAGTGAAAAAAAAATTTAGGAATGCATACAGCTCAATAAACTTAGGAGTCGTTGGGGGGTGGGATGTGGTCTTGCTTTGTAGGTCAGGTTGGCCAGAGCATGAGGCCTTCCTCCCTCTGCCTCCCAGTTGCTGAGAGGGGGGCTTTGGGCTCCATTCCCAGCTCTGTTCATGGAATTTTTAAAAACAGATACACGTACCTTATGATCGTCATTACCTGGGTTAAGGTACAGAGCACTCCAGCGCCCTCTGAATGCCTCCTGTCATCTCCCAGTCATCACTCCATAAATAGCAAAGTGACCTCTTTAACTTTGACTTGGCCTGTTCTGAACTTTGTACATGGTTTCTTTCTAACTGCCTTCTTTCCTTGACATTGAGATACAAACTTATAGAAATAGTTTCTGTTTATTTTTTGAGACAGGGCCTCATTTTGTAGCCCTGGCTGGCCTGGAACTCTATGTAGACCAGGCTAACCCCAGACTCACAAGGGATCTTCCTGCCTGCTTCTGCCCCAAGTGCTGGGATTAAATACATGTGCCACCACGCCTGGCTAGAAATGATTATTTCTGAATGGTGCCTGGCATTCCTCTGTGTGCTACCTATTTTTACAACTGATTGATTTTTGAACCATCTCTCATTTTAGAGCAAGCACTATGAACTTCTTTGTATACACCTTGGTGTACATACATTTGATTCTGTTGAACGTGTGTCAGGAGTCAGGACTAGAGAGATGGCTCAGCAGTTAAGAGCACTGGTTGCTCTTGTAGAGGACCCAGGTTCAATTCCCAGCGCCCACATGGCAGCTCATTATTGCCTGTAACTCCAGGTTCAGGGGATCTGACACCTTCACACAGACATACATACAGGTAAAACACAATTGTACAGGAAATAAAAATAAATAAATTATTTTAAAAAAAAACAAAATTTAAGTAGTCAACTCTGAGACTGTTACTAAATTACTTAAAGAAAACCACTAGAAACTTAGGAAAAGCTTGAATTGCTCTGTGTTAGAATGAAGAAAGCAATCTGATGCCTACTCTTTTGTTTTTAGATATGGCTCGTGGACAGCAGAAGATTCAGTCTCAGCAGAAGAATGCCAAAAAGCAGGCTGGACAAAAGAAGAAACAAGGACATGACCAAAAGGCTGCTGCCAAAGCTGCCTTGATATACACCTGCACAGTCTGTAGGGTGAGCACCCCAGACAACACTGTCCTCCTCAATACACACCTGCACAGTCTGTAGGGTGAGCACACCACAGACAACACTGTCCTCCCCAATACACACCTGCACAGTCTGTAGGGTGAGCACCCCACAGACAACACTGTCCTCCTCAATACACACCTGCACAGTCTGTAGGGTGAACACCCCAGACAACACTGTCCTCCTCAATACACACCTGCACAGTCTTTAGGGTGAGCACCCCACAGACAACACTGTCCTCCTCAATACACACCTGCACAGTCTGTAGGGTAAGCACCCCAGACAACACTGTCCTCCTCAATACACACCTGCACAGTCTGTAGGGTGAGCACACCACAGACAACACTGTCCTCAATACACACCTGCGCAGTCTGTAGGGTGAGCACACCAGACAACACTGTCCTCAATACACACCTGCACAGTCTGTAGGGTGAGCACACCCCAGACAACACTGTCCTCCTCAATACACACCTGCACAGTCTGTAGGGTGAACACCCCAGACAACACTGTCCTCCTCAATACACACCTGCACAGTCTTTAGGGTGAGCACCCCACAGACAACACTGTCCTCCTCAATACACACCTGCACAGTCTGTAGGGTAAGCACCCCAGACAACACTGTCCTCCTCAATACACACCTGCACAGTCTGTAGGGTGAGCACACCACAGACAACACTGTCCTCCTCAATACACACCTGCGCAGTCTGTAGGGTGAGCACCCCACAGACAACACTGTCCTCCTCAATACACACCTGCGCAGTCTGTAGGGTGAGCACACCACAGACAACACTGTCCTCAATACACACCTGCGCAGTCTGTAGGGTGAGCACCCCAGACAACACTGTCCTCCTCAATACACACCTGCGCAGTCTGTAGGGTGAGCACCCCAGACAACACTGTCCTCCTCAATACACACCTGCACAGTCTGTAGGGTGAACACACCACAGACAACACTGTCCTCCTCAATACACACCTGCGCAGTCTGTAGGGTGAGCACCCCACAGACAACACTGTCCTCCTCAATACACACCTGCACAGTCTGTAGGGTGAGCACCCCACAGACAACACTGTCCTCCTCAATACACACCTGCACAGTCTGTAGGGTGAGCACCCCAGACAACACTGTCTTCCCCAATACACACCTGCACAGTCTGTAGGGTGAGCACCACACAGACAACACTGTCCTCAATACACACCTGCACAGTCTGTAGGGTGAACACCCCAGACAACACTGTCCTCCCCAATACACACCTGCGCAGTCTGTAGGGTGAGCACCCCAGACAACACTGTCCTCCTCAATACACACCTGCACAGTCTGTAGGGTGAACACCCCACAGACAACACTGTCCTCCTCAATACACACCTGCACAGTCTGTAGGGTGAGCACCCCACAGACAACACTGTCCTCCTCAATACACACCTGCACAGTCTGTAGGGTGAGCACCCCACAGACAACACTGTCCTCCTCAATACACACCTGCACAGTCTGTAGGATGAGCACCCCACAGACAACACTGTCCTCCCCAATACACACCTGCACAGTCTGTAGGTGAGCACCCCAGACAACACTGTCTTCCCCAATACACACCTGCACAGTCTGTAGGGTGAGCACCCCAGACAACACTGTCCTCCTCAATACACACCTGCACAGTCTGTAGGGTGAGCACCCCAGACAACACTGTCTTCCCCAATACACACCTGCACAGTCTGTAGGGTGAACACCCCACAGACAGTGCTTTCCTGTAGGCAGTTCTTACCCTGTAAATATGTGTAGCTTAAGTATCCCCCTCCCCCCCCACACACAACAAAACAGATGGTTTATTTGAACTAGTAGATTTGAGAGACTGCAGAGATTTCAGTAATCCGTCTGCAGTCACACATTCAAGACACATTTTTTATGTGGTTTCTGTGGCCATGCATGTTTCTCTAAGTGCTAGCCAGGATAAAACAAAGTTCTGCCCTTGTGTGGATAAGGTGCATTCATATAGCCTAATAGAACGTTGTTATAGCTTATAGAGCTCAGAACTTTGGGTGTTGTAAGAAAGTCCCCACTGCGATCTTACGTGGGTGAGGCTAAACTTCATAAGGTGCTAGTGCATGCAGTGCCGGCGATACAGTTGTCTTCCCCTCCAGCTCCCAGCTCCACAGTTAAGCTCTTAGGAGAGTTAACGTGGTTAAAAAATCGTGGGGTGCTCGCCACGTGTAAGGGTGGAGCCAGGTGTTTGACCCGCACACTCATATATTTAATCCACACACAAATTGCGTAATTGGTGCAGGTATCCAGAGTAAGAAGCGCGAGGACCCGAGTCTGGGCAGTCTAGCTGTAAAGTCTAGCCTGTCTGTCTGTGAGTTCACTGCCCTCGGGCTAATGAAATGTCGGGGAAACGACACAGTCGGGGTCTGCTGTACAGACGCAGTGTTTTTAAGCCTGTACTTGAGTAAGATGGGTGGTGTAGACGGGAAGGGATCTTGATAAGACGTGATTGTTAGACTGAAGTTAATCACCTGTTGAGTCTTTACAAATAGAAGTTCGTAACTACATGAAGCTTCTCATTGAGAGGGGGAATCTGACAGTGTCATGATCATGTTGAACCTTGAGAACGGTGATGAAATTGAACGGCTTCTGATTTGTTTTCGACAGAGGCAAGGTGAAATTAAGTTTCATTAGGTTAATAAGAAAGACATACCTGGACCTATAAAGGTATATTTTGTCGGATGTGTGTGTGTGTGCGTGAACTAGTGTCATGTGCAGGTGCATACGTGTGCAGACACGTGGGCACATCCGGTGTACTGTCGATCCCCACTTGACCATTTTAAATAGAGGTCTCCCTGAACCTACAGCTCACCATTTGGCTAGATTGGCTGATCCACAAGTTGTGGGGATCGCCCTGTTTCTGTCCCAACAGCTCAAGGGTTATAACACGTGTGCCATGCCTGGCCATTAGATAGGTACCAAATCCAGATCCTCTTGTGTAGCAGGCACTGTAAGTGCTGAACCGTCTCTCCAGCCCTAAAAAACACACTTTAAAATCTTAAAAACGAACTCTTTATTTATGTAGTAGAGCATTTTGGATAATGAATAAACAAAGGTACTTGCCAAGGGAAGTCCTTACTGTCTTCTCCGTTACAGGAGACTAGGAGACCCAGAACTGGGTTGAAACATAGCTCTCAGGCAGTCTGCTCCGTGTTGGTCTCTCTGGCCTGTAAAATGAGCATCATAGTGGAAGCTAAAGCTGACTGTCCAGGTTTTGTGGGAATTCAGATTCTGTGCTCAATGAGCAAATGCCTTCTGTTTGCTGTTAAGGACGTAAAATACTCTATTTTATGTGCTGTTCCTCTAGGAGTTTCTTTTTTGTAAGATACTTTTTCATATGCCAGTCACAAGTAGGAATTTAAAAGCATTTGGCAGTCATTGTCTAGCACAGCAAGTTCAGAGTTTTAACAGGTCACATGTATTTCTTTCCTCCGTAAAGTCTGGTTCTTCTCTTTTGTACACTTTCCCACTTAGACACAAATGCCAGACCCCAAGACCTTCAAGCAGCACTTTGAGAGCAAACACCCTAAGACTCCACTTCCTCCAGAATTGGCTGATGTTCAGGCGTAAAGTTTACAGGTAACTGCTGATCTCCCTCCTGGTGTGTCAGTTTTGGTTTAGAATTCTAGGAGCCAAACTACATCTCCTCAGGTATGGAATGGATTTCTCCCTCTAGCAGAGACATGTGCCTTTACTCTTAGTGTTTAACTTTTGTACCAGAGCTTAAAAATCGTATTTAGTATAAATGGTAAGGTATTCTAGTAAAACACTTTACGATTGGTAAAAGCCCTTTTCCCTGGACCCTTTCTTTTTCATGCCTTTGAAACACTCAAGTTTTTACAGCTCTAGCCAGAGACAGAGGGGATGAGTGATTCTGCCAACTTTGAGCCAGGAATGAAAGACTTGTCAGCTGTAAAGAAAGAGTCATTTCAAAGGCACAAGGGTCTTCTCCCAGAAGTTCAGAACAATTTACTGAGTACGTTTTTATGTTTCTTTTACTTATTTATAGTGCTAGGCAGAGCATCTCTGTGTTAAATTATAGAGTAAAAAACTCTGTAGAAAGTCCTTTAAAGTTACCAGTTTACACTTTATGTGTGGTTGGGTTTCTTGCCCTCCGAGGTAGTGGTACATATGCATGTGGTTGAGAGTTATTTCTGTCTTTACTATCCAGTTGACAAATCCACCACTCTGACATCTTGATAGTTTTTCCTTTTAGATACTTGAAATGCTTGCCATCGTTATATTTACGGAAGCTTTTCCTTTTGACTCACAGGTGAATTCATGACACCGTTGACTCTTCTACTGTCTCAGACCTTAGGTAACAAACCTGCAGCTGCTTTTTTAAACAAACTGTTGATCAGCAAAATAAAGGGGCTACAGAAACACTCGTGTTTATGCTGTTCCCTCTGGGCTTCATGCAAAGACAATTCTGTGTAAATGTACAGTTGACTCGGATTTGGAAATCTGGAAAATCAGTCCATTCTTGTTATAAAATTTTTTTACAATTGTAATTATATTGATGTTCATATTGTGTAAAATAACTCATTTAATAAAGTAGTGCTTTGATTTTACAACATCACAAGATAAATGGTTCTAGAAATTCTGTTCTAACTCCTTATTATTTGCCTTATTATAAAAATGAATTGATGAGCTAGTGTTGCAAGGCAGTCCTCTCCCTTCCGCAGCTCAGTGGCAGCTTTGTTAAACTAGAGCAGCCGCATTCATGACACTGTGCACAGTTAAAGAGTGGCTGACTGCTGCTGCTGCTGCTTCAGGGTGTTTGCGGTTCCATGTCACCCCACTTCTGATCACTTCCTGTTGGAAGGTGGCTCCACTTGCCAGCTAGGAGTGCATTGTGGGTGTAACAGATTCAATTCATAAAATTGGTCGGATCGCCAGTGAGCCCTTCTGAATAATTGTGTCCCGAAGTATATGCCAGAATGAAATGGCCTATTTGGACAAAGTATGATGGAACAAGCATGAACTGTTAAGGACTTACGTCTTATAATGGGTATTTTGCAAATTGTTACAATTCTTTAATTTGAGTATGAACCATAATTTTTGAGAGAGATTTTAAAAGTTATTTAGCTAATTTTATGAATGGATTTTTGCATTTAACAGAAAGACTGGAATGATTTGTGCCAGGTTAATTCCCAGAACCTTCTTTGTCTTTTAAGTAAAACATAATTTTAGGAACTTAGCACTGGCTCCTGAGGTCAGACTGTCTGGTTTGACTTCTACCTGAAGCAGCAAAATGTAAAAATGGGCCAGTGTTCACATTTGTTTAGGCTGCTTAAGGAAGACTAGCTCTGGTGTTCTAGTTTTCTCCTGTTGGCTGGTGTTCATGAAAACCTGCTGTAATAATTCAGTTTAAACCTGATGTAATCGGAAGGACATTAAGATAAGTGCTGACAGCTGCTGAGAGCTGTGTGACCTGTGGCTGACAGATGAATCCTCTCATGCTGCTGTAGCCATTGCATTTGGTGGCAGCGTAGCACTCTGGCCACCTGGCTTGTGGCACTGAGTTTGAAGGAAGGTATCTCTAGGAAGAGCCTCAGTGCCGTCCCCAGCCTCACTAAGTCCAGTCATTGTGTTACTCAGTTAATTTCCTGCCTTTCAGACTCGGTGTCCATTGTGTCCTAAAGTATTGCTGACTAGAGTTAGAGTTTTCCCTGATTCCTGTAGCTCTCACAGAAATGCAGTTAAGTGACAGGTTTAGTGCTTTCTACAGATGGACGTTTCTTTTCAGTAACAAACTGAATATTCAGAGCCTGTTGGCAAGTTTCAGTTTAATTCTTTCCATTTGTTTCAATGTCTGTAATTCAGAATAAAACCTTTTCGATCTTGTATTTAACTGTTTGTAAGCAGCTAACGGCACCATATTTCACTCTGTATCTCAGTGATAGGGAATGGTTGATGGATCTTCATTCTTAGCATGGGGATTGTCAGCATGGTCCTCTTTTGTGTTTCAGTTAAATTTGCTGTAAGGAGAAAATGACAACTTAAACCTTTTTGTAACTTAATTTGGAGATTCTTTAACAGATAGCTTTGTTTAAAAACCATTACGGTGTCTTCAAAGGTGATATAAAGTAGCGAGAAGGAATTGATCTGTTTGTATGCTGTATTTATGTTAGCTGTCAAAAGGAATGGGGTTCACTTTACATGTGTTTCCGCCCTCATCCTCATGTTAGCCGACACACTTGGGGACCTCCCGTGTGCTGTAATGTCTTATTAAAGAAGATGTTAAAGAAAACAAAACCAGTCTAATTTCTTGTACATTTTAAGAGGTTTTCATATTGCCTCTTTCCTGCCTTTCTGATTTTAGAATTTTCTCTTCAGTATAGTTTGGTAGTTCAGAGAATGGCAAGTAAATTCCTTCATTTTTCATTGTTTTCCCTGTATTTGACCATAAAATATTTCCTATGAATGAACAAAATGTTTGTCATTCTGAAATCTTGCTCTATGCAATATACAAGATACTAGAAGGAACGAGTTAACGTTAAAATGCTAAAACAACAAAACATACTTGGGCCAGTTACTGGACTAGGATGGTTCAGCCCTTATTGACACCAAGACTTGAGATAAGACTTGGTTTTTTTTGTTGTTGTTGTTGTTTTATCTTGTTTTGCTTTTTTGAGACAGAATTTGTCTTTGTAGCCCCTTGAACTCAGAGATCTGCCTGCCTCTGCCTTCCAAGTGCTGGGATTAAAGGCATGGGCCACCACAGTGATTTTGGGATTTATGTCACAAATATTTCATAGATATGACAGCATGATTCCAATTTGAGATACAGCCTAAAGTAATAGTTACTAAGTTACCCTCCAAAGCCGCAACCTTTGTTTTTCTTCATTATTTGCATATATAGTACGCTGCCTGTTTTAAATCATGGCTAATGTAGCATTGTTTTTTTTTTTTTTTTTTTTTTTGAGACAGGATTTCTTTGTGGAACCCAAGCTGGCCTCCAACTCAGAGAGATCTGCCTGCCCCTGCCTCCCGCTTGCTGGGACTTTGCTTTTTCTATAATACATTGATCAAGCATTGTCTAAACTATAAAATACCGTTATTTAAACAACTTGAGTCTGAATGAATTCATCTGTCCTGGTTTCCTAGTCTGGGAGTTTTGTTTAGGGTGTATGGCCGTGGTCAGTCAACAGGCAGGGTTATATTTGCTGTCACTGTGCATAGTGAAGTAGTTAGACTAGCTTCATTTGATGTGTGACTTAGAAAGACGGGGTGAGCTGTCAGTGTAGAGGTATAATAAAGCTCTGCTCGACTGAAAGACTGTTTTATTAACAACATTCATTGTCCTTAGTTACAGTGTACATTTTTTTAAAAAGATAAGTGCAACATTTAAGTGCTGTTTTGATTAGCTGAGTTTCAGCTTCTGCAGTAGTTCCTTACCTTTTCTTTGTATAGTGTAGATCCAAGTTTGAAATGTTTCCTACAGAGGTAGACTTCAGTCACATGCTCTTTGTTTGTGGGTATAATCTTCACTGTTGATGATGTTAGTCATATACTTGTATTTTTTTTATATATATAAATTTGTATATTTGCAGCATCATTACATAGTTATTTCTGGGTTTTTTGTTTTTGTTTTTGAGATACTGTCTCATATAGTCCGGCCTGTTCTCTGACCCTCCTGCCTCCATCTTCAAGTGCTTGGATTACAGGTATGTACCACCATCCCTGGCTCTGCATCTCGATTTCTAATTGTTTTCGTCTTGTGGACTGCAAGTACCCTGCTTTTATTACTGCTTCCTCTAAGGTCTGGCCACTGAGAGGTGGTCTGCATGTTACCCTGGAGGTCTACGGAGATTATGTTTCTTCCCATCTGTTCAGTCACGTGTATCCATATGGGTTCTCGTGCCAGGACTATGACCTGTCTTGTTGAAATCATTTTAGCTTTGGCTGTCAGCGGCTTTCTGATTGACTCCAACATCCCATTCGATGCCCCATCTTGTTTTGGTTTTTGAGAATTTTCTTATTTGTAAGACTTTAAGAAGCCCCAGGCTTATTTTGTATATTCCTAGAATGAGCATTTCTCCACTGGTTCCTTTGGGAGAATAATTAGAAATCTAGATCTGTATGCTGGGTGTTGTTTTGGGGGAAAGGTTTTTTTTGTTTTTTGTTTTTTTAAAATTAGGAAATGGTGAACATTCTTGGGAGGAAGAATCCCCTTGTCCACATGTTTGCGAGACAAGTTTTCTGGCTGGCTCTTCTTCATATTCCTGCTGATGCCCCCACCCTGCCCTCTCTGAGGGGAGACTGAACCCAGGGCCTACACATGCTGGGCAGACCCTGAGCTGCTTCTCCAGCGCCAAACCTAAACTGCTGATGTACTTGGAGACTCCTGTGTTAGCTCGAAAGCAGCACAGGAAAGCTGCATTATGTAGAGAAGTGTACAAAGCCTCTGTTCTCTACAAGTTATAATTTAGTCTAGAGAAAGGACATATTTTAACTGATAAAAATTTAAGGTAGATATCAGTGCTTAGTGTGTTCTGAGTGGCTCCTCTGGGAGAGAGGAAGAGGTCAGTTGAAGAGGTCAGTCATGCCTAGAGGGACAGGAGTTGGCCAGGGCTTTGGGGAGGATGGGAACCAGTAGGGCAAGCTGGGTGGGGGTGGCTGGGTGAGCAAAGCATGCTGTGTCTGACGAGTGTGGGCTAGTCAGAGCTTCGGTTGATGAAGGGGAGCCTTTGAGCCCATGGTTGCGGGTGGGGAGCGGCCCTTACAACGGGGCCAGGGTGTGCACTGTGTGCACTGTGACGTTGTTTGACAGTGGGGACGTGATGTAGCCGCCAGGGAGATTCTGTCACTGGGGAAGTACTGCGTCCCCACCGTTGTATACCCTCTGTGCCTGTTACAGGCGGTGGTGGCGTACGTCTTTGATCCCAGCACTTGGGAGGCAGGCAGGTGGATCTGTGAGTTCGAGGCCAGCCTGGGCTCCACAGAAGGAATTTTGCTCTGCTTCGTGCACTGATGCTGCCGTTTCCCTCTGTACCGAGAGATCCCAGATGTGTGGATCTGTACATGGTGTTTGTCATCTATTTGATTAAAAAGAAACACATTTGAAAAACACTTTAATGTATATGTAGCTATGTAATCTATATATAGATTCAGCAAAACTGAATTTTGTTTTTCAAAATTTATCTTATGTACATTGGTATTTTACCTGCATGTACATCTGTGTGAGGTGTCAGATGTCAGATCTTGGAGTTACAGACAATTGTGAGCTGCCATGTGGGTGCTGGGAATTGAACCTGAGTCCTCTGAAAGAACAGTCAGTGCTCTTAACCACTGAGCCATCTCTGCAGCCCGCAAAACTGAATTTTTAAAGCAATGTAAAAACCAGACAATAGTCTTTCACACTTGGGCACACATGCACACATTTTATATGTTAACACGTGTTTATAGTCATTTCTATCATGGCACTTTGCTGTTTAGCATAGCAAATGAGTTTGCTTCATGTTATAAACTTGGCGTAAGGAGTTCTGTGGTTGGCGATCCACTAGATTTGTGGTAAGCATTTCCCTTTCTGGTAGAGTCTCAGGTTTTCTTTCATTTGTGCTTACGGCTTTATTTCCACATTCAGAATTGCATGTCATAAAACTGAGAGCTCTTACTGGGAAGCGGACGATGAGACGGGACACACAGAGCTTTCTTAAAGCAGCGAGTGAGGGAGCAGCGGCCCAGCGGGGCAGGTAACGTGCAGCAGGCTTTCTGGACAGCAGACTTTCTGGACAGATGCACGGCCTTTGAGTGCTCGTCACACCAAGGTGTTTAAATGTGGTGTAGTCCTTTGGTGTCTAGTGAAGCTTAGAACATTGTATTTTATTTGCTGGTCAGGTATAGTTTATGTCCATTTCTGAGTGCGCTGGTGCTGTGCACAGCAAGCTGGGAAGAGCTGCAAGGTGCCGGGAGATCAGATAACAAGGGTTGTGACCCCCACAACCTGCAAAAAGATGGCTGTGTCTGCAGCGCCTGCAGGGCGTGTTCTGGACTCCCTCCAGGGTTGTAGATAACATCTTATTGTAGTCATGTGGTGTAGACTCCTGCTGGCCTCCAAGGCGCACCCTTTTGCCTCAGCCTAAGTATTAGGCTTACAGGTCTTACCTGCCTGATGGCTAGAGTGTAAATTTAGTATTTACATGTATTTTATTCAAAATCAGTAAAAGTTGGTTTTTACTTGTTGATACCTTCCTGCTGGAAAGAGGAAAAAAGTAATAGTAACAAAGTAGCCTTTCCGGTTCCTAGGTCTCAATTCTGGTCTGCTTTTTATTAGAGCCTTTTATCTCTCTCTCTCTCTCTCTCTCTCTCTCTCTCTCTCTCTCTCTCTCTCTCTCTCTCTCTCTCTCTCTCTCTCTCTCTCTCTTTCTGTGTGTGTGTGTGTGATTTCCACAGTAACTACATAGGCCCTAAACTTTGCATTGAAAAGTGAGTCTTTAGTCACCTTTGAAGACGGAGAAACTGACATGTGTCAGGTCTGAACAAATAAAGGAAATGTGTGCACACATGTAGTAGTTCTGGCTGAGTAACTCCAGCTTCCTGCCGCCCATCTGCTGAAGCTGGTACATGGTGTGTATTCACACACACCCTGCCCGTTCCTGCTTGTGCTTCTTAGGATCGCACTGCTCTTCTCCACACAGCCCAGGCTCTTCTGGGGGGAATGTACCTGCTCTGTAAGGCTCTCTAAAAAGTACAGGTTAGGGACAGGGACACAGCAGGCCAGACGCTGCACTAAGAGCCCCCAGCGCTGAGAAGAGCCTGCAGCCATGTCGAGGGGGGCTGGTGTGCTGCCTCGGCCTTCTAATTCCCTTGTGGGGTTTGGTTAGGTTTGGTTTGGTTTCTCGAGACAGGGTTTCTCTGTGTAGTTTTGGTGCCTGCCCTGGATCTCACTCTGTAGACCAGGCTGGCTTCGAACTCACAGAGATCCCCCTGCCTCTGGCTCCTGAGTGCTGGGATTAAAGGCGTGCCCCCACCACCCTGTGATAAATACAACCTTTAAAGGAGAAAGAAACCTGAGGAGAGGCATGGTTCCCCAGGGCCTTTGTTGGTTACTGCTCAGGGCTGTGTGAGTTAGAGAATGTGGTGTGAAATTTTACCCCTGCCCAGGAAAGTAGTAACAGCAGGAAGCTATCCAGAAGAGTAAAGAGATGTAAGTTGTTGCTTTTTAAACAGAAAGTAGTGGAGGCTGTAGAATCAGTTGGCTCTTGGTATTTTTGCTATAAACCTTGATTTTTTTATGTGTAGTTTTACTTTTTGTATCTTTTCCTACCATGTTTTTCTTGTAAGGAGCAATTTTTCCTGGGACACAATTCCAGCCTGGTCCTGACTGACAGGCCTTCCTCCGTCCAGCACAGTGAGGACTTCCCGCCCCTTCTGTGACATTCATCCCACGCTCTCGCCAAGGTGGACTACTTTGCTCTCCCCTTTCCCATGAGCCCCTCTTTAGTCTGTTCAGTCCACTGGGGTCCCCTAGCCTGCATAGCCGCTCCAAGTAAACTGATCTCTCGTTGAGTGCATGGCTCTCGAGGCCCCCAGGAACGGAAGTGCTCTTACTTCTGGTGCCGAGTGCTGTGAGTGAGTGAGGGTGCAACTCTGTAGCATCCCTAAACTGCAGCAAATCCTCCTCATGCTTTTGAGGAGTCCCTTTGTAAGTGTTGCAAAGTTCAGTCCGCTTTTCTGGGGTCAATCGGAAGGAAGTATGGAGGGAAATTCTAGGTCAGAAGATTGTAGGCTGAAACACTGAAATAAAACCAGTAAGTACTTGTTAAATGAAATAAATGTAAATCCACTTAGGACTTAAGAAAATTGTATTTCATGAGCCCCAAATGTGGCAGCAATCTGTCTTGGCATCTTTCCTGGGGGAGCCAGTGTTAGTTTTTAGAGGCTCATTGCGATCAAGCATGACTTCTCTGTTTTAAAGGAGAATTGCAAGCATGGGTTAGTGAAATCATGTTACACAAACCTTTATTCTTCCTGTGGATGGCCAGCGAGCCTGTGGAATCCATGCTTACTTTTGGATGGCTCTGTTTTAAGTGAAGGACTGTTTGGCAGGATTTTGCACAGCAGAGGAAGAGTCTGGGAAGGTGAACCGAGCTGCTTACAAGGGAGGCCTTGGGACATTGTTACGTTTGTTCTGGGGCCTGATCCCAGCCGTGGTGGCCTTGCACCTGGCTCTCTTGAGTTTTAGCGTCGCCTGGTGTTGCCTGAGAGTGCAGACGGCGAGGCTTCGTACTTGTTTGAAAGGCAGGTAAACAGGCGCCTCCCTGGGCGTTTTGCTGGTCCCAGACAGTGCACAGTGCTGGAAGCCCCACGGGTAGAGTCCGCTCTCATTCACAGGGAGAACTATTCTGCTGACTTAGTCTGAATGAGAACCACTTCGTTCTTAGTGTCCTCCTCCTTCTGTGCTTATACTTTGAAATGGGAAGAATATTAAGTCAGATTAAGAATCCAGGTATCTTGCTCACACTTGGACTTAAGCTATGCTTTGTTCCTGTTTTATTCAGTTTATTTTTTGACAGTCACACCTGTATTTATGATGCATTCTGGTTGCTCTGACTCCCGTCCTTGTCAGCTTTCCCTACATGCCCCTTTCCCACACCCGTGACTCTGGTTTCACCACAGATTTTAACCAGGACTGTCAGTGTCCACCCTTGGGTGCGTAACTGAAAATAACGACTGGCCTTGCTTTAGCCAGCAGGCTCAGGGCTCCTCCAGCTCCTCCCTGACCCATGGTTGACAGGCCCCCTTTGCTGTGAAGTCACCCCTACAGTGGCCGCCCCGCACTGTGAAGGTAGGATGCTCTTCTCCTTATCTCCTGACTGTTACTCTCTTTTCCCTGAGCACTTGGGCCATTTATTCTCAGGGTCTTGTTTTGTTTTTAGAGACAGAGTTTCTCTGTGTAGCCCTGGCAGTCCCTTTGCAGACCACACTGGCCTCGAACTCACTCTGCCTCCTGAGTGCTGGGATTAAAGGCGTGAGCCACACCCCCTGGCTTACTCTAGCATCTTGAGCAACTGTGAGCCTGTGTGATTACTACAGTTCACGGACATGGCTGCAGGTGCTCTCGGGCAACAGAGGTGTGCACCTCAAGATACACTTCTGACTAGGTTTTTGAGAAAAAAAGCTTATCATCTGGCAAATGGTATCGTAATAATGTAAATATATCATACATAGGTGATACTGTTATCTAGGTCAGTTAACAATTAAGTTGAAAATTCCCATCAGCAAACACAAATTCTTTAAGGGCTGGAGAAAGGGCTCAGTGGTTAAAAGCACTGGCTGCTCCTACAGAGGACCTGGGTTCAGTTCCCAGCACTCCCGGGGTTGGTCACTACTGTTGAACTTCAGTTCCAGGGACACCAGGCACTTGTGTGCTGCACATACATACATGTCCCAGTGGGTCATCTTAGTGCCACTTAGTACACAGCATGCTTTGGGGACTGCCACTCTTTGTCCTAGAACTTGGGATCTGGTTTTCAATCTAAAGAGTGGTTAGCAACTCACCATCACATAGGTCTTTACGTACTCATAGGAGCAAATTAAATACGATAAGGGTTCATGTTGTGTATAAAACATGCTCAAACAGTGTCAAACTCCAAGGCACAGGATGTCCCTGAAAACGTACATTTGTAGAGGGACAAGGTGGCATTCTCTGAGCACTTAGCACGTAGTTTGGAATATGACACTAGAGCTTAAATTCAGGACTGAAGTGAGATTTGCATGAACATGCATAAAGATGAAATCTTAGAAACAGATGACGTCTTTAAGGCAATATGTTGTTAAAAGAACAAACAAGCCAAGATAACAATTTTGGAAAGGCCCTGTTTGGGGCCGAGGGGTAGAAAAGGAGCTGGAGGTGCTAGAAGAGCAGTCAGATGGACAGGGTCGAGTAGAGTCCTTCTGGGTTCTCAGACGAGAGCGAGGGGAGCAGGTTAACGTCCATGCTTGGTACCGGCACTCGAGACTCCTGGTCCACGCTTGGTACCGGCACTCGGGACTCCTGGTCCACGCTTGGTACCGGCACTCGGGACTCCTGGTCCACGCTTGGTACCGGCACTCGGGACTCCAGGCGTTCCTTTGAGGTCAGGGGATGGGTTTCAAGGAAAACCATGGGAGCTAGAGCAAGGCAGGGCGGATGGTAATCCCCTGGCTTCAGAAGCAAGTCATGGGACAGTGACCGTGGCTTCCCTCGGCGGCGGGCTGTATCCCTGACTGTAACCCGGCAGAAGTGTTGTGTCCCGCTCACTTTTTAAAGCGTGGTGAGCTTAGTTTGTATCTAAAATGTTGACTAAAAATTTTTAGAAATGGTCATGCTGTATGTAAGTACGGTAGTTCAACCTATGTTCTTCAGTGTTTTAGGCTTGATTACTTTTCTATATATGCTTTATATACTTATATTTTATTTTACTTTATAAATTTAAATATTTTATAATACTTATAAGTATTATATACTTATTTATTTTATTGAATACATATTTTAATAATTTTCATTACATGAAATTATATCTATAGATTTCATTTTTATGCATTATTGATTATAAAATATTGTCACATATATAAAATACACTAGATTTTAATGGATAGCAAGAAACCAGGATCTTGGCAGGGGAAATACAGCTGGCCTGTGATATTCTTTTTGACCAGTAGTTTAAACCCTCAAATTCGTTTTATTTTGGGCCAAGAAATGTAGTAGTAGTAGCTACTTTCTTGAAGAAGCTCCTGGAAGTAAAATTCCTGGATAAAAAGTACAAATGGGGCTTTCACGGTGGCTGTCTCTGGCCAGTTGTGCGTGGGGACGTGGTGAGGTTCCAGTTCGGAAGCCAGCTCCGGCTGGCAGGACTGCCGTCCGTCTCAGCCTCGCTCTTGGCTGGGAAGCCATCGCTTTCTGACCTCACAGGACCAGGAGGAGGAATTTGGTTAGAATGGGAAATTTGCTGGTAGCACAGGCCTTTAATCCTGGCAAAGGCAGGCTGGTATCTGAGTTTGAGGCCTTTCTGGTCTACAGAGCGAGTTCCGGGATGACCAGGACGACACAGTGAAAACTTGTTTCAAAAAAACCAACCAACCCAACAGACCAGGAAATTGTACGTGTGAAGCCTGTTGAGAGGGATGCATGGGTTCTCGAGGGCAGTGTGTAGTGTGCTGTGTGCTGGTGTGTGGCTTCCAAATGGAAAGCCAGTTGTTAGCTGGTGATCATTTTATCAGTGCATGGAAGGCTATCCTGTTAAGTATATTACTTCCTAGTAATTCAGGGTAATTTCTAGAGAAAGAAAGGGCTCAGTTACAGCCAGTAAGTCTAAAATATGATGTCCGGCTGGCAAGGTGGTTCAGTGGTAAAGGCATGTTGGAAGGAAAGAACAGAGTCCCATGAGTTATTCTCTGACCTCCACCCATGTGTGTGTGTGTGTGTGTGTGTGTGTGTGTGTGTGTGTGTGTGTGTGTGTGTGTGTTTAAGAAAATTTAATTTTGATGTCTGATTCTAGACACATCTCTCTGTCTCATACACGGATGTGGAATGACCAAGAAAATATGCTAAACACAGCATATTTTGGAAGTAGCCAAGGCTTTCTCAGCTCTCAGTTTCAAAGCCATCACTGCCATTTAGAGTCTGACCTTGGGACCAGGAGAGATGGCTCAGAGGTTAAAAGCACTAGCTGCTCTTTCAGAGGTCCCGAGTTCAATTCCCAGCAACCACATGGTGGCTCACAACCATCTATAATGGGATCTAGTACCCTCTTCTGGTGTGCAGGTATATATGCAGAGCACTTATACATAAAATTAAATAAACAGAGTCTGACCTTGAGTAGGAAGTGTACCTTCACGTTGCCCGAGTCACACTGTCATAACCCTGAAACGAGGACAATGCCTCTTGTTGAGAGTGAGCATTTAACTGTAAGACTACACATGGTAAACTTTAGGATCGGTGTAAAGATAGCTCTCTCTGGGAATACTGGCTGTGAAAATACGATGCTGGACCAGGCTATCTGGTGGGCTAGGTATAAATGTTGAAAATGTTTGAGTTTTATAGTTTAAATTCATATCAGTGTCTGTTTAGCTTTTAAGTGGTCTGGGTTGTTTTTTGTTTGTTTGTTTCTTTGTAGTATCTGGTTCTTGACTGGCCTGGCTGAGAATAGTCTTTAATTATGAATGTAATATATGCTTCATGGCAGATGGTAAAAATACCCTCTCCAAACCATTGGCCTTGTTTAGTTTTGGTGTGGTTTGGTTTGAGACCCCCATCTCACTTTGTAACCTCATCTGACCGCGGATGACAGCTGCTTTTCCTACCACCTCAGCCTTCGGGGGCTGCCACGTCTGATGCATCTTGAGTTGGGGTGTTTGTAATAGATGAGTTGATTAGCTTCGGCTTTGATTTTCAGTTGCAAAGTGCCACTGTTTCTTCCCCAGCCTGTGTCCCTTTCTGAGGGCAGACTTGCGACCATGGTCGTGCTGCTCACAGCAGCTGCTGCTGCTGAACTCTGCTGGGCCCCTGTGATTAAAGCACCCAAAAAGCTCCGAGTGCAGCACTCACCAGCTTAGGAGAGAGCCAGAGTTTAACTGAGCTGTGTTATGAAAGGCTCTAATAATAGATAGAGCCTGCCACTTGAAGGAGATGCCACGGCCCACTGGTAGCGCGGCAGCTCCCTGGGAGGGAGGCCCTGCTGCCTGATGTCACGGTCGGCCCTCCAGCTCCATTTACATAAGGGATTTTGGCTCACACAGTTACATAAAGTGGGCTTTGCTCGGAGTCCCGAGTATTGAAAGTCTACCTGAAGACGAGGAGCATTAGTGTACCTGTTGAGACAGCTGTGAGTCCGTCAGACTCCAGGGAGAAGATGGACTAGAAACAGTTAGTTCATCAACACAGTGACGCTGAGCCTAGGTCTAAATATAGAGGCTTCTCCTCCACTCTGAGCTGGTCCCTCATTAGTTTATCTGATATAAAGAAAAAGCCCATTGGTAAACGTTTGCCCTTCTGAGGTTGGAAGGAGTACCCAGGAATTCTATGTCCAGAGCTGATTTTTAGTGCTCTCTACTAGTGTGGCCCTGCCAGTGACCATGAAATACACTGCCTTGCCCATTTCAAGTGATGCCAGCTGCCTCCATCATTCTGTCCTTAAAGGCTTGGAGATACACCTGAAGAGACCAAGGACTCCTGACTGACCCCGGCCTGGTGGTTGTTAAATACCGAGTTTGAGTTGGCCCTTGTGTGGGGCAGCAGCAGCCATACGGCACAGCACTGCGGAGCCCAGAGCACACATGGGTATTTGCTCCAGTTAACGCCGAGTGCAGGAGTGTGTTGTGGGATTTAAAAGGCCCGGTGTAGAGTGCCAGGACGCCAAGCCTGTCCGCTTGACTCCCACCCGACACCCTCCCTGCCATCCCTTCTCTAGCCTCATTGCTGCACCAGGGATACTACCCATTGTTTTCTCAAGTGTGTTCCCCCAGTCCTCAGCAGAGGTGTTGGCAGATGAAGAGCCCTTTCTTAAAAGGAGGTGAAACGAATCAGTGCTACGGTCTTATTCTGCTGCATTCTTACTGGGTGTGGGAGGCGAAGCTCTGTTTGGGGTTCCAGGCATTGGAGGAGGGAGTGATTATTTCTTGTCATTTGGAATTAAGGAACCTAGTTTTCTGATCATGGCAGCATGCTCCTTGAGAATCTGGGGTCTCCCAAGTGACCTTGGAGGAGTCACAGGGTCTTTCTGAGTTCTAGTACAGTTCTAGTAGCACTGTTTGGAGGCTTCGGTCTGTTTTGAGGTCTTGTGAGGGAGGCACCAGCCGTGGAATAAGTGGATCAGCAGATCAGTACTCTGGCTTCTGTGGGTTCAGCAGTGGATGTAGACAGCAGTTCTCTGTGGAGCCGATGTGCCTAGGAATGAACACATTCTGACTGGAGCTGACTAGGAAGGAAGTGCCTCTCTGCGAGTCAGCGGAAGATCTTGTCTGGATGGCGTGAGAACTAAACATGACTTTTTATATATATTTACAGACCGTGGTTTATATTGCCAGTATTCTAAGTTCCAAGGGCATAGAGCTTGCCTGGCATTTTTGAGGCCCTGGGTTCTAGGCCCAGGAAAAACAGGCAAGCTTCTAATGCTCCTGGGAAGCTGATAGCAAAACTGATATGTAATGGGGAAACCCTGAGAAAGATGGAGGGAGAGAGACCAGAAAGAGTGGGGCGGCCCTCATGCTGTGGTGCCCTCCCCACACCTGCAGAGGGAGAGAGGCCAGGAGAGATTGGGGCGGCCCTCAGGCTGT
Source organism: Peromyscus maniculatus bairdii (assembly GCF_049852395.1). Classification (NCBI taxonomy): domain Eukaryota; kingdom Metazoa; phylum Chordata; class Mammalia; order Rodentia; family Cricetidae; genus Peromyscus; species Peromyscus maniculatus. The sequence continues at coordinate 25,633,175 of NC_134871.1, forward strand.
GGTGCCCTCCCCACACCTGCAGAGGGAGAGAGGCCAGGAGAGATTGGGGCGGCCCTCAGGCTGTGGTGTGTAGCTGGAGAGTTTTCTCTCCAGGTCCCGCCAAGTCCCGGCAGTCTGACAGCCCACTTATAAAATAAACACACAGACGCTTATATTATTTAAACTGCTTGGCCTAATGGCTCAGGCTTCTAGCTATCTAGTTCTTACATCTTAAATTAATCCATTTCTATAAATGGTGGCTCATGGCTTACTGGCATCTTCACATGCTGCTTGTCCTGGCAGTGGCTGGCAGTGTCTCCCTCTGCCTTCCTGTTCTCTCAATTCTCCTCTCTGTTAGTCCCGCCTATACTTCCTGCCTGGCTACTGGCCAGTCAGGTTTTATTTATTGACCTGTCAGAGCAACACATTTGCCATACAGACCATCCCCCAGCAGTGGTGCCCTCCCCACACCTGTGGAGGGAGAGAGGACAGGAAGATTGGGGTGGCCCTCATGTGTGGTGCTCCCCACACCTGTGGAGGGAGACTGGGCAGACTATTCCTCCAGGCCTCGGGACCCCAGCACAGCTCTGGAGGAACCCCAAGGAGAAGGTGCTGGAGAGCGAAGCCCTGTGCGGGGCAGCGTGGGGCCAGCACTGCAGTGCTGTGCTGAGTCTCTGTCAGGAGTGGCCGGAAACAGCTGTGGCCCTCTCTAGCTCACTGGTGGAACCGGTTGCCCAGGCACTGGCCTGGGACCCCTCCATGAGATCGAGGTCTGCTGTGCAGGCCCGGGTACAGGGCTGCTCATCACATCCCTTCCTTGGTGCCAGATAGCCTAGGCTGTGCATGCCTCCAGAATGGCCACCACAGAGGCTCTGAGGCCAGAGAGAGCACCCGGGCGCCAGGATGGGGACACTGTGGAGATGGGGTGGTGGGCCAGAGCTCAGACATTAAGTGTCTAGAAGAACCACCTAAGCAGAGAGTGAGGTGGTGTCTGTGGTGAGGAATGCTCGGCCTGCAGCGCAGAGGGCCAACTGGAAGGGTCGTGATGTAGATTCAGAGCTATCCAATGACCACGAGCAAAAGAAACCCTGGTGGGAAATTGATCCTTCGGATCCACCTGCTGTTGGCTTCTGTAGAGGAAAGAAAGTATAACAAGATGCTGCCAGCTTTCTCAGATCAGTGGGTGGACAGTGGTGCTCTGTGCAGAGCCACAGAAGATGACAGAGTCCCACAGGGAAACTGTGAGATCAAGACTCCCTTTTGGACACCAGTCAGCCAAGTCGTACAGTCGTACAGCACGTACCTGACCCCAGGGAAGGGTCATCGGTCCGTAGAAGTCCCATGGGATCGCCAAGGTGTAGAGAAAGGTTGGATAGAGAACGAGACCTGGGGCCAGCCCGGCATTTAGAGCTGAGGCAGAGGGAGAGACCGCAGAAGAGGAAGGGGAGTGGGTCCCAGAAGGGCTGAGGAGGGTGAATACGGTGAGGAGAGGTCTCACTACTGGTCAGGCTGATAAATGAGGTGTGAGGGCAGGAGCTACCTCAGTGGATAGTTAAAGAAGGAACAGTGCAGGGAGGCGGACCAGCCCGGGCAGGCCTCTCTGCAGGAGTTCCGTGTGGTAAGAACTGAAATGTTCATCACTGGGTGAAGAGGTCACAGGAGCACAGGGACTCGGTTTCATCCCCCCTGTCTAGAGAACAAAAAGGCAGCATGAAAGCCAGTGCCTGTCAGCAGCGCCCTTCTCGGGTCAGGCCAGGCTTCCCGAGGGCAAGGGGGCCCCGAAACATGGACCTGAGTGCCGCTCTGCCCCGGGTTTGTAGAATGGAGCCAAAGCCCCGGTAGGCGAGGAGCATGGAAAGGCAGATGGCTTGGCGTTGAGTTAGCTAGCCACCATAACGGAGGGAGAGGCTCCTCCTACCTCAGCCATGAACAGCAGCAGCCACTGAAGGACAAGGTCAGCCTTTGGGTCCCGGGGACAAAAAGACGGAAGCAGGGAGCAAGGACTGTCTGAGAAACAGCACTGTTGACTGCCGTGCAGACTCCTGGCCGTGAGCAGAAAGCCGGGGTCAGCAGCACCAAGTGTCAGGGGCCAGAAATCAACCGTCATTCATTGTGGAAAGGGTTCCCAGTCCTTGGTTGCCTCCTGCAAGCAGCTGGGGAACCAAGGACAGGGTGGGATGAGGGACTGTTAGCAAGGGTCAAAGTTCGCTGTGGAGGACTGCGGAGAATGTGCTGGTTAAGCATTCAGCACCTCACCGAGACTTTAAACCAACAGCCCAGGCAAAGCCACAGCCCTGGTGTTCCCGAGGAAGCCTGTGGTCACAGAGGAACTGAAGAATCCCCTCGTGTGTGTGTGTGTGTGTGTGTGTGTGTGTGTGTGTGTGTGTGTGTGTGTGTGTGTGTAAGAGTGGCTGGGAGGAGATCGGAGGGTGTGAAATCAGGGGGCACATTTCCATATAGTTGCCGACAGACGCATATGTAGGAAGTGTATGACCTGGAACCAGGGGTCACAGAGAATTGGAGCCTGTACAGACACCAGCCCCAGTGGCCTGTCAGAAGAACAGTGGAGGAAGTCGATACCACAGCAGAGCGTTCGGAATTGGGGACCACAGGCTTTCCCAGCAACTGTAGGCGTGATAAGATATAGTACAATGTACTGTCTTCTTTGGGCTTCTGTCTGCTCAAAGCGTGTTTGATAAAGTTCTTTTTTTTTTTAAGGCTTTTTTTTTTTTTAATGTACATTGGGGCTTTGCCTGCATGTATGTCTGTGTGAGGATGCCAGATCCCTTGGAACTGGAGATACAGACAGTTGTGAGCTGCCACGTGGGTGCTGGGAATTGAACCTGGCTCCTTTGGAAGAGCGGTCAGTGCTCTTAACCGCTGAGCCATCTCTCCAGCCCCTTGAAACAGTTCTTAACTGACTTCGTATGTGAGGAAAAGATGGAAACCAGTCGGGTATGTTACCTAGACCTACTTCTCACCAAGAGGAGGGGAGACATGATGGAAGAATTCTGATTCATATGGTAGGGCATCAGTGCCAGTGGGAAGGTGGTGTGGAGCCGGTCAGAAGAGCAAGGGCCATGTCCTGGCCCCAGCAGGAGGACCCTGGGCTGTCCAGGAGCTCGCTCTGAGGTGGCGTGGAGACTCCCGGGATGAAGAGGCCTGTTTCAATGAGGATAGACCGGAGACTTTAAAAGCTGTCGGTGAGATTCCATGGCCCCAAAGCCAAAGGGAATCTGGTACAAGAGGAGGGGCCCTAACATGTCAATGCTGTCACAGTCACATGACCACTGGAAGAGGAAAGCAGCCCTGGTACCCGAGAGGCGCTGGGTAGTGCAGCCCGCGCGAATGGATGAGAACTCAGTGGCGGAAAGCATCGGACAAGCTGGCCTGTGTTAGGAATACAGGTTCGGGGTCCCTCGTTACCTCTGTACCAAATCTAGAAGGGAGGTGGCTTCAGGACTCTGCATTGCAAACATTTGGTTCTATTTAAAAACACAATGTAGCACACCACTGAAGCAAGTGAGGCAGCATCTTACTGCCCAAGATTCTGGGAGGGTGTGGGCCACAGCCTGACACCTCGTCAAAGCTTGGCTGCAGTTACCTTGTGTGACAGACACAGACATGATTTCTGTAGAGGTAAACTTTCAGAAAAGAACCATTTTCCTAGGGGCTGGGGTATACCTCGGTTAGTAGAGCACACGCCGAGGGCCTTGGGTCAAATCCCCAGCACTGCCTGGGCTGTCTCCACAGAGCCTCTCCTAATGACAAGATTTACTTATTTATTATGTATACAGCATGTGTACCTGCAGGCCAGAAGAGGGAGCCAGATCTCATTACAGATGGTTGTGAGCCACCATGTGGTTGCTGGGAATTGAACTCAGGACCTCTGGAAGAACAGCCAGTGCTCTTAATCTCTAAGCCATCTCTCCAGCCCTAAGATGCATAATTTAAATATGCAATGTGTAATCAGACATGGTGGCATATTCTTGTCATCATAGCATTCAGGAGACTGAGGCAGGGGTGTGAAAGCTAAGGCAGCTGAGAGCACATGGCTCCAGGTCAGCCTGGGTATCAGAGGTAAGGCAGCTGAGAGCACATGGCTCCGGGTCAGCCTGGGGTAGAGACACCAACAGAACAGTATTTTATGAAACTCTTAGGAACTAATAGGGGACTGGAGAGGTGGATCAGTGGTTAAGAGCACTAGCTGCTCTTCCAGAGGACCTGGGTTCCATTCCCATAACCCACTGGCAGCTCACAATTGCCTGTAACTCTAGTTCCAGGGGACCCGACACCCATGGTGAAACACTAAAGCACATAATAAAATAAAAAGAGAAGGAACTACTGAGGAAAAATAGACCATTCCTGCCCAGTCAAAGTCGCTCAAAATAGTCCTCTGGAGGTAGGTGAACTCGGTTATACTGTTTAGGTATATTCACAACAGCTTGTGATTTCACAACAGCTTGAACAGCCTTCCCTAAACCCCCTGACGCTGGAGTGAGGATGCCCTCAGAGCTCTCCCCTGCCTGGTTCTGAGATGCGGTCAAGCCTTAGCTGTGAACCTCTGTGTTTATGGAGTGAATCTGAACAGCGGGATCTTTCTAGGGCCATGCTGTACTTCAGGCCAGGGATGAATGCATTGGTTTTTTGAGTTTTTTTTTTTTTTTTTTTTTTTTTTTTTTTTTTTGGACAGGACCCAGCATGGATCTTGATTCCTTTTCACGGCTTCTAGTGCTGTTAGGTGTAGACAAAGACAAATTTATTCTCCCAAAACAAATCATTTAGGATAAAATGTGCTCAAGGTCTATTTGGCTGTTCTTTCCGTGTATGGTGTTTTGCCTGCTTGTGTGTCTGTGGACCACGTGTGTGTCTGATGCCCCAGGAGGCCAGAAGAGGGCTTCAGATCCCCTGGGACTGGAGTCACAGATGTGAGAGTCTACTGGTGCTGGGGACCAAACTGGAGCTCTCTGAAGAGCAGACAGTGCTCCTCTCCCGAGTCACATGTTTCACGGCCTATGGACTCGGGTGTATGCAGCTAAGGGAAGCAATGTGAAGCTGACTTCCCTTGGTGCCAGGCTGCCAGGCTGGGGCCCAGGCCCTCTCAGGGGCCCTGGTGGTGTCGGCAACCCAGTCTGTCTTACTACTTCCTCTCTGAGGAGTGGTCCTCGTGGGCAAGAGTCTCGATGCGCCATAGCAGCTACAGCTTGATCCAAGCAGCAAAGAGGAGTAAGGCGAGGTTCTTAGAGGAAGCACCCAGGGCCCTGGCTCCCGCGCTTGCACCACCTCCTCCCCCGCCCATCAGCAGCAAGGAAATCTAGAACATGGCATTCTGGGGTATCCTGTAAAAACACTATCGAGGGGGAAAGAACGAGGATAATGAGCAGTCTTTCCAGAATATTCCTGCAGGAAATTCCAGGCGAGGCGGTGGGAGATCCAGGCAGGGAACAATCTCTCTCCCACTGAAGTGTAGCTCCAGGCCGCAGGTGGCTCCGCCCACAGAAAGTCTGGCTCTCTGCGCCCCTGCAGCGGGAGCGCGCCTGTCCCTCTTGGTGCCCAGCCCCGGCTTCTGCCCCGGCTTCTGCCCCGCCCACTCCCGGCGGCCTCATTAGCATATCGCTCGCCCAGCCCGTGGCATTGCAGGCGAGGAGCGGGTTAGCGGGGCAAGGAGGGAGCGGACGCCGCTGCAAAGCTAATTAAAAGAGAAACGCGTTTCCTGCGTGTGCCCCTTCCGTCTGCGCACCGTCTGCTTTCCCGTCATTGCACGCGTCACTTGTCACCAGCCCGTTTTCCCTCGGCTTCTGGACGTTTCTTACTCCGCTAGACTCAGCCATTCCTCCCTTATTCCCCCAGCATTCGAGTAAACACGCATATATTCCCTTCCTGGCTTTGCCTTTTTACACAAAGAACACTGCTTTCTGTTATCAGAAAGAGGAGGGAGAGGAGGAGGAGGAGCAGGAGGAGGAGATGGAGGAGGAGGAGATGGAGGAGGAGGAGGTGCAGGAGGAGCAGGAGGAGGAGGAGATGGAGGAGGAGGAAGAGATGGAGGAGGAGGAGGTGCAGGAGGAGCAGGAGGAGGAGGGGGAGGAAAGCCAACGGTTCCATCTCTGTGTCCACATGGCGGATCTCAAGCCCGCGTTCTTCTCCACCTGTGTGGAACTTTAATTAGTTCAGGTGGGAGGTCTGTGCCAAGAAACAGGGTGCCAGGGTGCTGCCTCGCGGTGGCAGATTTCTTCCCTTAGAGCCTTTTCACATCAAATCCCACTCGCCGCTTTTGTGCAGGAAGCGGTGCATTAGACACCCTCCTACCCTCCCGGGTCTCAGCACCGACCAGGAGGGCCTCACAGAACACAGGTACCTACAACGCCCCGTGGCTGACAGGGCGCATCATACTTGGCGTTTCTCAGCCCCACAGCCACCCGGCTGTGCACTAAGAAATGACAGCCCGCATTGGGTGATGAAAAAGTCCGATGCTTTGAATGGCCAAGTGTGTCCGAGAATGGAAAGACATTGGGCTGGACTTCTTGCTGTTGTTCTTTTGTTGTTTGCAGGTCGTATGGTGTCCAAGAATTGTCTAAGGTTAGAGAGTTGCGATCATCATTAAAAATGAACAGTGAGCTGCGTCTTTTCTTCCTGCTGTAGTCCGAGGCTGTTCCCATTTTGACCCCACAGCACTGGCTTCCACGTTCTAAAGAGGTCAGGCTTTGCCCGTTTCCTGCTTTGCTCTGGGTCAGGAGGCAGGCATGAGATCGCCTCCATCATTCTGCTGACTAACAGTGTTCCTCCTGAAGCCCTGGGGTGTCAGTCTGAATCTGTCATAAGCGAGGAAAGCTATTCTATGTGTTACTTGGCAATCGGACATTTAAGGCCTGGAGATGGAGCTCAGTGGTAGCTTCGTTCAGCATGTGCTATGCCCTGGGGTTTGTTCCCCAGCACTGAAAAAAAATTTAAAAATCAGGCATTTAGGGCTGGCGAGATGGCTCAGCGGTTAAGAGCACTGGCAGCTCCTCTAGAGGTCCTGAGTTCAATCCCCAGCAACCACATGGTGAGTCATAATCATCTGTAATGAGATCTGGTGCCCTCTTCTGGCACGTAGGTATATATGCAGGACATTCATACCTAAAATAAATAAAATTAAACATTTTTTTTAAGGGAGCTGGAAAGGTGGTCCAGCAGTTCAGCTCCTGAAGACCCCAGTTCAACTCCCAGCAAGCACGTGGTGGCTGAACAACCTGCTGTAGCTACAGTTCCAGGTGATCTGATGCCTTCTTCTGGCTTCCAGGGGCACCAGGAATGCACATGATATACAGATACACATGCAAACAAAACACCCATACACATAAAATAGTAGTAATTATAAAGACTAAAGACACACACACACACACATGTTTTTATATAAATATTATATATACTTTCAGAAACCCGAATATTTCATTTCTAATGGAAATTCTGGGTGGCTTCAAGCAACACTTGAAAAGGAAAGAGACGATTTTATGGGATAACAACGGGCTTTTGTTCATTTTTTTATTTTTATAAGAAATAGCCAGTTTTCACACATGTGATTTCCAGCTTGTAAGATTGTCTGAAATGCATTTTGTATTAAAAATAGCAAAATGCACAGTTGTTGCTTCAAAGAAGCCCTGAAGTGAGAGTAGACGTCAAATCTTCCGAACATGTGTCGGCACGGCTCTAAATGAACTCTCCTGAAGACAAATTACAAGTTTTAAAAGATCTAAGAAACTTTGAAACTGTGTCATTTATAATGTGAAATTGATGCAGAAATTCAGGGTTGACTCATAGCTCCCACATTCATCCTTGACTCTCTTTAGCTCATATGGTTTTCTTTAAAAATTAGTGTTATCAGCTAAGTGGGACTATTTCCCACTCCTACCCACACAGAAGAGAGCTTTTGTGAGCATGTCAGCTCTGTTCCTTCGTTACATGCCATCGTGGGGCGTGACAGCAGCAGGCTGGCTGTTTATACTTGATCACCAACAGTACAGGAGCCAACTCCAAATAACATGGGCCTCTCCTCTCCACGCCTCCTGTGCACAGAAGCCACGTTGTCAGAACCAGGAATTGTAAGTTTGCACGGGATCTTTGACAGCCCCTTTTGATATGTGTACGTACAAGGAACAGGCTTCAGCAAGTCGTCCACACAGCTGGTAACAGCTGGGACAATGCCCCAAGTCTGTGTGACTCCATCTCCTGAACTCTTTATGATCAACTGATTCACTGCCCCCAACTCATCTGGCCTTCTCTTCCCATAGTTCCAAGTTGCTGCCACTCAGCAGTATCTTCCACTAGTGTCCTGCTAAAGCTAATTAGGAGGTAGTGTGACACTGTATGAACAGAGGCCTCCAGATGTATGAAGTCATCCCCCCCCCAAAAAAAAAATTTTTTTTTGGAGACAGAGTGTCACTGTGTAACCCAGGCTTTCTTCAGACTCACTGTTGTAGTCCAGGTTGGTCTTGAACTAACATCAATCCTCCTGTCTCAGCCTCCCTCCCTGTCCACAGTCTTCCCCAGCTGTCTGAATGTTATCCTTCTGTACACCCCTGCTCTTCTTGCATCCAGTCTCTCTAGGCCACCGTCCTCACTCCGACAGTGACAGAGAGTCTGTCATTCTTGGCTTATTTCACCTCTGGACAAGAAGCATCACCCTAGATTCTGGCTCTGCTGTGTCCCAGCAGCCTCAAAAGTTTCGCTGAGTTACCATTAGCTTCAGTTTCTCACGTTAAGAGAGACGCCCCCTGCGCCACGCCTCCGCAAGCCCCCTCCACCCGGCGGAACCCCCACTGCTCTGCATCTCTCTGACGGTAAAGCTTGTGTTACTCTCGCGCGCGGACTGCGTTCTTGGTCTCGCACTTGACTCTGCAGACGGGCTCCACACCACCCTGCCCAGCTTCCGGCTCTGCTCCCCTCCGCAGCTGCTCTCAAGCCAGACCCAGCCGCTCTCTCTGCGCTTGCCTGGCTTCCTCACGATTTAGCTCCTGCGGTACCAAGTCTCAGCTCTGTGCCGTGGGCAGCACCTCCCGCCATTCTGTGGCGCTGCCAGGGAGTGGGCAGCTCCCATTCTCCTCCCTCACCCAGCACCCAGCACCTAACCAGGAACCCTGTGAGTAGCTGGCGGGTGGATTTGTCCAGCCCAGAATTGAACCAGAAATTTTGGGCCATCACATCTTTATTCTTGACTCACGCTAGGCTCCCAGTCTAATAAAATCCTTCATCCCCTTTTTAAAAATGTAATCTTTAACTAAGGCAGTGCTTCCGTTGTTTCCTTGTGACTGCTTTGGGCTGATAAGCAGAACTTTTCAATTGAAGTTTAATTTCCATCCCTTGTTTTTGACTGGTAAGATCTTTTGTTGTGGGTTGAGTTTCTTACCCAGTTGTTTGTTTGTTTGTTTATGGCTCCCCACATGCTCTCCATGGGTGCAGCATGCATATTGATCAGGTTTCATCAGGGCTGCTGATGCAAATGTAGTTTGAACAGAGGAAACCCCCTGTAACCCACAGCTTGACCTTTCACCCTTTAGCCTAGAAGCTTCACTTCGAGGTTAACTCCCCAGTCCTGACCTCTTATCTGGCCATCTCTGAGTAGTTACTTAACCACCAGTGATTAGCCCCTTGTTTTTATTATAACTTTTTATAAAAAAAGATTTGTTCTTTTTGTAGATATGAGTGCTCTATCTGCATGTACAACTTTATGCCAGAAGCGAGCATCAGATCCCACTGATGCCCATTAGATGGTTGTGAGTCACCATGTGGGTGCTGGGAATAGAACCCTAGTCCTCTGGAAGAACAGCAGTGCTCTTAACCTCTGAGCCATCTCTCCAGCCCCTTGTTTTTCTTATAGCTTAGCATGTGTACAGATAATGAGGAATCATGCATTAATTCATTTTTGTGTAAACGGGCACTATGTAAACTACGAAACAGCAAGTAAGATTTGGTCCCTGCCCCACTCCGGGCTGCAAAGAACAGATAAGACACACACAGAGACAGATGGATGTACGCCGCAGAGCAAAGGCAGGACAGAGCTGACGGCAGAGCCCACTGTCCACCGGTGGAGGGGCTCAGTAGCCACAAGTCCCCTGAGGAATGCCTGGGGTCATCATTAGTTGTAGCTGAAGTTTTCTCCAGTCCTGCCCAGCACCAGGGACCCTGCAACCGCTTATAAAATAGTCACTCAGAAGCTCATATTAATTAAACTGCTCGGCCATTAGCTCAGGCCTATCACTGACTAACTCTTACTCTTGTACTGAGCCCATTTCTGTTAGTCTATATATCACCACGTGTTCCGTGGCTTTACCTGCTGCCTTTACATGCTGCTCCCTGGACGGCAGGCTGGCTTCTCCCAACTCAGCCTTCCTGTTCCCAGAATTCTCTTCTCTGCTTGTCCTGCCTATACTTCCTGCCTGGCTACTGGCCAATCAGCATTTTATTTTTATAGAGCGATATCAACAGCAATTAGTGGAGATGGGGTTCAGACTTCTACTGTGACAAAGTTCAAATACAGAGCTTTGTGAACCAGTGTCTTCCTGTAGCCGAGGCTGGCCTCTCTCTCAAGTGCTGGAATCACAGGCAGTCACCACCACACCTAACTCAAAACAGGAAGCATTGTGTTGTGACAGTCTGCTCAACTGTGTGTATTCCATCCATTCTTTCATTTTGCCTATTTAAAAGAGAAAAAGAACAACCACCATTATGTGTGTATGTGTATGCCCACCATGGTGTGCCTGTGGAGGCCAAGGGACAACAAGTTGGGTCCCTCCTTTTATCACATGAATCTGGCGTGTCAAACTCAGGCTGACAGGACTGTTAGCGAATGCCTTACCTGCTAAGCTATCCTTCAGGCCCCTCTGCCTACTTTGGAACACTCAGAACTTGTTACTTTGCTGCCCAGGCTGATCTCAAATCCACAGTACTCGGCCTCAGTTCTTCTTGAGCTGGGAGTACAGGTTTGCACCACCACACCTGACTAGCACAGTCCTATGCTGTAGCCTGGCAGCAGCACCCCGTCTTCTTTCCACAGGTAAGGCAAGCAGCTGGTCCAAGCTCACCGACTGTCCTCACCATGAGGCTGCACTCACACCCTCATGGCTCCAGTCTTGACCCTGTCTCTGTTGGAAGGAAGGGAGAAACCTGGGCATATCACTCATGTAGCTGAAGTTTTCCTGGTCCTGCCTGGCTCACAGTCAGGACAAATTTCTCTCACCTGCCAGTCCTGCAGCTGCTTGGACCCAAGCAAACACATAGAGACTTATATTGCTTACAAACTGTATGGCCGTGGCAGGCTTTTTGCTATCTAGTTCTTATATCTTAAATTAACCCATTTCTATAAATCTATACCTTGCCACGTGGGTCGTGGCTTACCCGTATCTTATATCATGCTCTTCATGGCAGTGGTGTCTGGCAGCGTCTCCTGATTCAGCCTTCCACTTCCCAGCATTCTCCTCTCTCCTTATCCCACCTACATTATACTTCCTGCCTGGCTACTGGCCAATCAGCGTTTTATTTATCAATCAATCAGAGCAATGCAATCACAGCATCCCCAGCACACTCACGCTTGGTGAGGGCATAACCAGGAAGCTGAGTCCATGGCTCTCCTTCTTGTCACCCTGGAAGGAACTTTGTCACATCCAACCCAAAGTTAGTCTGGGAAGTATGGTCACTCCAGACAGCTCTCTGCCCAGCTAAAACTGTTATATTACAAAGAGAAGGCCGACAACTAGGAAGAGAGCTGGCAGCCTGCCACAGGAAGAGAATTCCACGTGAGGAGGGAGGCTGTGGAAGAGCAGCTGGCTTGTTACGTTGAGTAGATGCTCCTGGGAACTCAGATTTGTGGGTAAAGGGGAAAAATGGAGTTCTTCAAGACTGGGTTCTTTTGTGAGTCAGGCCTCTCCATTTCTGAAAACAATAAAGAAAAACTGGTCAGAAGAAGATGCAGTTAGACGGAGGATGAAGGAAGGTCACGTGGGGCTAGCAAGAGACTCTGACAAACAACTGCAGTGCCAGCTCTGACATCCAGTGAGAATTGTGACAGAGAGCGTGAGGAGGGAATCAACTGGATGCGGCTGTGGCCTTGCTGAGGGAACAGGTGAGCCACTCAGATGCACCTCATGTTGGGTAGCTGGAGACAAGGCTGCAGATGTAGGAGGCACACTGGCTTGGCTAGCCTGGGAATTCTTGGGCTAAGCCCAGGGAGCCCTTCTTCACCACAGTCAGGAGTGGTCACCGCATCTTCCCAGGCCCAGGAAGCAGAGCCCAGTGATTTCCCTGGAAACATTGTCACAGCAGGTTCTGTGCAAGGGAAGGCGTTTTGTTCTTGCGGAAGTGTGTCATACCCCACCCCGACCCCCGACCCCCCCGACCCTCCATCCTGGTGTTCATTTTTGTTCAAATTCAGTAAAAGCATTACCAATTTTAAGAATGATGCTTGTTTTCCTGCTCTCCATTCGCCAAAGGTGTTTCATCTGTTTTTAAACCACAGCTCTTCTCTTCCCAGGGTTTATGTGTGCTCTGATTTGAGATGTTTTGCGCAACAACAAAAACAATTCCCTTCTTTGCAGGATGCTGCTGTTGCTTTGTGTCCCGTCCAAGAATGATACTTCACATCTGTTAGACGGCAGTGTTTCCCTCACTAAGCAAATTCCAAACCAGGAGAGCCAAAACCTCTAACTGCCACCCACCACCCAGAGAAGGAGCCATGGCTGGAGGTTCTTAGCAAACCTGCAAATCCCCAGGGGAGGGGAGAAAGTTGTGAATGGAGAGTCCCCTGCTCCATGCCCCTGTGTGTCTAAGGCTCACTTATGTGGAAGGCAGTGATATTCCAAATGCCAGTATAATGGCGGCTCTTTCCTCCTCACTGAGCACTTGGTGTGTGCCAGACTCTGACCTAGAGATTCACGGTTGCTATCGTTATTTGCGCTACTGTGTGTTGTGGGATGAATCCCCTCTTTTCTCCCACTTTTTAGAAAAGGAAACCAAATTTAGTGAAGCTAAGTGGCCTTGCAAGGTGGCTCAGGGTTTGAGACTTAGTCTCTACAATGTAGTCCTAAAATTCTCTGGTGGAGGCTGTCTCTGTCCAACAGGACTTGTAAGCCAAGAAACACTGTCACACAGGAGAACACTGAGGAGCCTGTGAGAAGCAGGGACAGGCAGAGATGAGCAAGACAAACTTCAAAATTCCCATCAGCCCCTTGGCCCCTCAGTCACAGCACCACCAAGATGTCTCTGCCAGAAGCCGGGCGGTGGTGGCGCACGCCTTTAATCCCAGCACTCGGGAGGCAGAGCCAGGCGGATCTTTGTGAGTTCGAGGCTAGCCTGGGCTACCAAGTGAGTTCCAGGAAAGGCGCAAAGCTACACAGAGAAACCCTGTCTCGAAAAACCAAAAAAAAAAAAAAAAAGGTGTCTCTGCCAGGGAGACTCCAACCTGGGAGAGAATGTTTAATGCTGTCATGGATCCCGTGTTGGAATTCCTCATCCCCAGTCGGTGGTGTCCTGGGAGGCTACAGGGGAGCAGCAGGGGGAACAGCTGTATCCAGGCCTGTGGCTGGCAGCCTGGCTCTGCTCCCAGTCCCATTCTCTGCCTTCTATGTGTGAGGATGTGAAGGAGCTCCAGACGGTCTCCTGCCCCCAGGCTGACTCTCCACCGCACCTTCCCCGCCGCCGCCGCCGCCGCCGCCAGTGGACTGTGTCCCCTGAGACTGTGAGTCAGCACCCACGCTCTCCCACTCTTCAGGGCTTGTGTCAGGTGTTCAGTCACAACAATAAGAAAAGCTATGGTGAGCATCTTTATGTGACAACCTTGGTTCCTTCCAAACACAAGGACAGCGAGCTTTCATGCAGGCCCTTAGAGTCAGGCTGGTCCTGGCTAGCCTCCCTGACACAACCCCTCTGAGGACCCTCCTGCCTCCCTGCCTGCTGCTGCCTGGTTTCCTCCATCTCCCCTTGAACGTCCCCGAGTCTCGTCCCCACAGTCTGGATCTTGTTGTCTCGGTGACGCTGTCCTGAAGGTCACCAACTATCAGCTTGTCAAGTCCAAGCGCAGCCTCCCTCCTTCACACAGAGCGTCTGTTGTTCGTCGTCCACACCCTAATCACCTTTTGATTAGACATCCTCCCCGTGTTCTCCGGGGCTCCGTCTGTCCGTTTGAGCTCTCGCTTCTGGAATCCCGTGTCCCCGCTCTCCTGGATCACTTCTCCCCACTCTCCTCACTCCCACACTCTCCATGTGTGGTTTGATTCAGCTGCAGTTCACAAGACGATGACTTCAGCCTAGACATTGCTTTTCACTCTGACTCATACTTGCTGGAGCTGCTGGTCATCAGAGGGGGGTCACGTGGGCCCATGGTCATCAAGGGGGGTCACACGGGCCCAGGGGGCAACAGTTTCATCTCTCCACTCTTTTGTTTTGTTTTTGTATTTGGAGACAGGGTTTCTCTGTGTAACAGTCCTGGCTGCCCTGGAACTCGATCTATAGACCAGGCTAGCCTTGAATTCACAGAGATCCACCTATCTCAGCCTCCCAGTGACTCTTAATGTCACGGACCTCGCTTTGCCCATGGAGGGGGGGAGCAATTGCAAGGTGGTTTCTAGAAACAAGGGGAAGCCTGAACAACCTGGTGTCCAGGCTGAGAACCAGAGACTTAAGAGACTGAACCAGGAAAATTAGAGATTTCAATTTCCAGGAGCAGATTTGGTACCAGCTTAGATCACGGCCCCAATTCCTGGTGTCTGTCTTAGGGTTTCTATTGCTATGAAGAGACCACGGCAACTCTTTTAAAGAAAGCATTTAATTTAGGTGGTAGCTCACTTACAGTTCAGAGGTTCAATCATTATCATCATGTGGGACATGGCAGTGTGCAGGCAGACATGGTGCTGGAGAGGTAGCTGAGAATTCTACATCTTGCAAAGGCAACAGCAAATGATCTGTCTCACTGGGCCACTGGGCATGGCTTGAGAATATATGAGACCTAAAGCCACCTCCACCGTGACACACTTCCTCCAACAAGACCACGCCTCCCAATAGTGCCACTCCTTTTGGGGGCCATTTTCTTTCAAACCACCACAGTGTCTGTAGTTGGAATGCTGTAGAATTAGATATGTGAATGTTCCTTGATAGACACAGCAAGAGCCACCACGCCTCCACATCTGCTTTTTCTTCTCTACTGACATTATTCATCTACCCTAACATCTATAATCAATCAACCAGCCTCGGAGTTACCCAGGAAACCCTGAGATTTGACCTCTTCCAGGTTTGTTTGTTTGGTTGTTTTTTGTTTTTTTTTGTTTTGTTTTGTTTGTTTTGTTTTGTTTTTGTTTTTGTTTTTTTTCCGAGACAGGGTTTCTCTGTGTAGCTTTGGAGCCTTTCCTGGATCTCACTCTGTAGACCAGGCTGGCCTCGAACTCACAAAGATCCGCCTGCCTCTGCCTCCCGGGTGCTGGGATTAAAGGCGTGTGCCATCACCGCTTGGCCTCTTCCAGGTTTTGTTTCTAAGACAATAATAATATTATAGTCCAGGCTGGCCTTTACCTTGGTATCCCCTAAGCCATGTGCCACCAAGCCTGGCTTCTGAAAAAAGCCCCTTAAAGTAGTTTTCAAAACATCTGCTTCTCCATCACTTGTCCCTCTGACTAGTTTTGGGGTCAGACTGTCTCTTGCCTGGTGACTATTAAGCCTCCTAACCCTCTTTGTTTCTGGTCTTGTCTACTCCAGTTTTGTACTCTACCTCATAGTCATCAAGATCTATGTAAACCTATGATCACGTGATTTCTGTTTAACAGAGTGGGCTATGGCACCTGTACTCCAGACAACTTGATATAAAGGATGGAAAGCCTCCTGGTTCCTGTCTACAAACCCTAGTGTGCCCCCTCCCCCGACTCTGCTGACTGCTCTGAAGCTGTGTTCTGTGCATTCCAGTGGACCCCTTGGCTGCCTATCCCTGTCCCCAACATGGTGTTAGCAACCAATCCTTCAAACTCAGCAGGCTTCCCAGGCTGCCTTCCCTTAAGTCTTTGACTGCCTGTATTGAACTGGGTACAAGTCCTCAGTACTCCCATAATGCCTTGAATCACCGCCATCATTGTCCATTTGATACTTTTAATACATGTAGTTTTCTACCTATCCTTTTTGACTATCTGTAAATTCTCAAAAACAAAAAGCAAAAAGAACGATCCCACAAAACAGAAGTGTTAAGAACACTTGCCGCTCTCACAGAGGCCCTAGGTTCAGATCCCAGAGTTCAGCGTTTCACAGCCATCTATAATTCCATTTCCAGAGATTCTGATGCCCTCTTCTGACTACACATACATGTAGGCAGAACACTCCTGTATATAAAATAAAAATAAATAAATAAATCTTTTAAAAAACAAAAACAGTTGAACAAATGTCCTTGTGGCATTGACTGAGCATCCTTTGGGTATATGCCCAAGAGTGATATGGCTGGGTCTTGAGGTAGATTGTTTCCCAATTTTCTGGGAAACCACCATACTGATTTCCAACATGGCTGTACAAGTTCGCACTCCCACCAGAAAAGGAGGAATGTTCCTCTAGCTCCACATCCAGTGTAATCTGTCATTTGTGGTTTTGATCTTAGCCATTCTAAAAGATGTAAGATGGACTCTCAGAGTCATTTTAATTTGTATTTCATTGATGGCTAAGGATGTTGAACATCTCCTTAAGTGTTCTTGGCCATTTGAAATTCTTCTGTTGAGAATTCTCTGTCTAGATCTGTATTCTGTTTTTTAATTGGATTATTTGGTATTTTGATGTCTAGTTTCTTGAGTTCTTTATATACTTTGGAGATCAGCCCTCTGTCAGATGTGGGATTGGTGAAGATCTTTCCCATTCTGTAGGCTGCCAATTTGTCCTATTAACAGTGTTCTTTGCCTTACAGAAGCTTTTTAGTTTCTTGAAGTCCTATTTATTATCGATCTTAGTGTCTCTGCTAATGGTGTTCTATTTAGGAAGTTGTCTCCTGTGCCAATTTGTTCAAGGCTGTTCCTCACTTTCTCTTTTATCAGGTTCTGTGTGATTGGATTTATGTTGAGGTCTTTGATCCACTTGGACTTGAGTTTTGTTCAGGGTGATAGATATGTTCATAGCAGAACCCAGAAACAACCTAGATGTTAATAGCCAGGACCCAGAAACAACCTAGATGCCCTTCAACCAAAGAATAGATAAAGGAAATGTGATACATTTACACAATGGAGTATTACTCAACTTTTAAGAACAATGACATCAGGAAATTTGAAGGCAAATGGATGGAACTAGAAAAAAATCATCCTGAGAGAGGTAACACAGACCCACAAACATGGTCTGTATTCCCTCATAAGGGGACATTAGCTGTTAAGTACAGGATAACCATGCTACAATCTACAGACAGACAGACTAGTTAACAAGGAGGGTCCAAAGGGGGTGCAGGGTCTCCCTGGGAAGGGGAAATAACAGACATCTTCTGGGTGGACTGAGAACAGGGGGGGATGGGAACTTGAGGAATTGGCTTTGGAGATGGGTGAAGGGGGAGAGTGCTGAGAGAGATGATGACCGGAAGGGGGCACATTTTTGGGGTCAGGTAGAAACTTCCATGAACCTACAAGGATGACTCCAGCTAAAACTCCTAGCAATAGTGAATATGTAGCCTGAGCTGGCCTTCTCCTGTGATCAGATTGGTGACTACCCCAATTGTCATCAGAGAACCTTCATCCAGCAACTGATGGAAAGAGTCAAAGATCCACAGCCAAACACTAGACCGAGCTCAGGAATCCTGCTGAAGAGAGTGAGGACGGATTGTAGGAGACAGAGATATCAAAGACACCACAAGAAAACCCACAGAAACAAAACAACTAACCTGGGCTCAGGAGCTCACGGAGTCTGAACCGACAACCAGGGAGCCTGCACAGGACTGACCTAGGCCCTTTCCATATAGGTGAGAGTTGTGTGGTTTGGGATGCTCGTGGGGCTCCTAACAGTGGGAGCAGGGGCTGTCCCTAATGCTTTGGCTGGCTCTTGGCACCCTACTCCTCATACTGGGTTGCTCAGCCTTAATACAAGGGGAAGTGCTTAGGTCTACCTCAGTGTGATATGCCATGCTTTTTTGATATCTGTGGGAGGCCTGCCCCTTTCTGAACAGAGACAGAGGAGGAGTGGAGGGGGCCCAGAGGAGTAGGGGGAGAAAATGGGTGGGTAGGAGGGAGGGAAACTGAGGCCAGGATGTAAAATAAATAAGTAAATTTAAAAAATAAGCAAAAAACAGGATAAGGTAATACTGTGAGTGCTTAATAAGTGATTTTTTTGAATCTTGCTAGGTCATATCAGCTCTGGGCCTCGGCTCCTTGTTGCATAAAGGACATAATTATTTCCCCTGTGTTTGAAATGAAATGAGATGGACAGATGGAATGTCTTTCTTGGTGGGTGGCTCAGCTCAACAGCTCAACTGGAAGTCACACCCTCACCTCCATTCATCCTCTCGCAACAAAGTTACCGAGGGCAGAGATGCTTTCTCCACACCCCTGGCTTGAGAGGGCCATTCCCACCAGAGTATCGGCTCTGTGAGAGAATTCAGCCGGGGCTGCGCAGTCCAGCTACACCTTTGCACACAGCTGATACGTAATATATATATAAAGATAAGTTAATAACTTCTGCTGTGCTATTCGATCCTTCATTTGCAAACATGTTTCTGTTTGTTTTTCTGGCTCACATCATATGCACTATTAGCTTCAGTTTAGTTGACATCCATGTCTTCCTTTATAAGCCAGCCAAAGCTGGTGCAGATTGGAGGCTGGGCCCCTGGGCCAATACCTGCCACTCAGTAGAGTATGTTGACCATACTGTAGTCCTAGAAGGGCCATCTTCGCATTCACTGACTGGCCCCATCTCCACCTGCTAAGGGCATACAGCTCCGTTGCTCTGCCTTTGTGTGCATTACACATCCTGTAATGTAGGCATTCTCATGACAGTCCTGGGAAGTGCGTTGTGCCTGTCACCCAGAGGTTCAGCTCAGTAATGGAGGAGAGTGTAGTGAAGGCTGTCAATGAAAGGTGAGTAAGAAAAGGAACTCTGCTAATAGTCACTGAGCATTCCCGGGCCAGCACTGCCTGAGTGGCCTCCTCTCTGAAGGGGTGAGGTGCAGCTAACCCTCAGCCCCAGGGACCCCACCTGCTGGATGAACCAGAAGACAAAGGGCAAGTGAGCTGCTTTGATGTGGTTCTGATGGGTGAGCATTCAGAGCTGATGCGGCTCTGGCAGCTCTGGAAAGCAAACATGAGCGTCACAGCCAAGATCAGATGGTGTGAGCCGGTGAATCCAGGCCCTGGCTTGTGCGCAGTTGCGGCTGCTCCTCTGCCTCCACGGCAGTGTCACACAATCCCACTTCTCCAGCTTTGTGCAGTGCCCAGTTGTACCTCCCTTCTCACGGTTAAAGCCATGGTAAACGACAGCATGCCGGTGTCAGCCCGAAGTCTTCCTCATGCACCCTAAGAGGTCGTCACTTCAGCACGGGACAATGGGTACCCTCAAACAAAGAAGCAGGCAGGCAGATGCACAGATGTACCACGGCATTCGGGAGCTCCCAGAAAACTACCTGGCCTTGTTACCTCAATAGCACAGAGGATGCTTCTGGTGGGAAGCAGAGCGGCCAGGACTAGATCCTGACTCTGTCATTGACTAGGCACCTTTGGATCTTCCATAGGGGCACGGTTGGGATTAAAACAGAACTGTCTCTGTACACGCTGAATGCTAGCTGGAGTCTCACTGCAGCCACATGCGTGGTTTTGCATTGCTGTAGCTTTCATAGTCACGCATCCAGCTTGCTGAATCTTTTCAGAATAAATACCTCTGAGATGAACAAGAACGAGGAGGAGAGGAAAAGAAGAGGGGAAGGAAGAGAGGAGGAGGGGAGGGTGGGAAGGGAGGAGGAGGGAGACCTTACAATGATGCACCGTTTTAAACGTATTTTCTTGTGTGATTAGTACCTGGTACTTTTCCATGTTACGAAGCATGATCACAGCCAGAGCCCAGGAAGCTCACACAGCGACCACGCTCCCTGTTCAGAGAAACTGACACCTGAAGAGACCGACTCGTTCAAGGTCAGCTGCAGTCCAGTCAGCTATGGCAGCCCCCTGAAAAGGCAGCCTGCAAAACGCGTGCCTCCCAGAGGCTGGCGGGGACGGCGCCACTCAGCCTGCCACGGCGCCACTCAGCCTGCCACACGCACAGACATTATTCGGGAGCAGCCACATGCCTTCTGGGTGCTGAATCCCCTAACGCGTGTTTCACCACATTATAATCGTGCTCTTCGTTTACAGCCATCTCCTCGGGCTGTGCCTGTGGGCAGGGGCTGCTGGCCGGCCGCTGGGTTCCAGAGCCTCCTCGAGCACCGCCTTCCCATTGTGCAGTCCACTTCCCCGCAGCTTTTCTGGCAGAGACCAGAATGTTGACCCCTGGCACTGCTGAGCTGCTGGAGGTGGGTGCCTCACTATAGAGCCCCATCTCTGAAAGCACAGAATGTGCATTAGCATCGTCTCCTTGGGAGAGTGTTATTTTTGTCTCTCATCTTCAGGGACTGTTCCAAAAAAGGGGAGGCAAGTATCAGCAGAACAAGAAGAACCAATGTCTCCAGCTCAGAGGAGAGCTGCTCAGCATCTCAGTGTCACCGAGTACCCCTGCAGCCCCAGAGGACAGACCCAGGTGGAGGGGAGCTGCTCTTGGGCACAGCACGGAGCCCAGCGCCGGGATCTTTCTATGTGATTTCTCACCATGAATTCCATGAAACAGGGCTGGTTGCCATAGTTACCAGAGAATCACATGATCGCCTGGCTACTTAGCTGTGTAGGCGAACAGATGAAGCTGCGATGGGGGCTGGCTGCATCCTCGCCTCCTAGCTGCACCCTCGCCTCTTAGCTGCATCCTCCTTCATCAGTCTCCAGGGTCTGCCCCCTTTACCACCCACCTGCCCCCGGGGTTAACAACCAAGCCATACATTGCTTTCATAATGTGATCATCCCTAATTTTTCTCAAGGGCCTCCTCTGGTTTTGGGAGCCTTCTCCCACTTCTAGCCCCTTCTTTCCCTGGCCCCTCTGCTTCACACGTGGCCCTCTGCTCTGCACGGGTGCGGTGATTAAATCGCTGAGTGGAGCGGGAGGGGGAGGAGCAGGCAGCCTACAGCACTTGACTAACCTTGGTGTGAATCAGGGAGTTTAGAAGCTGTGACACAGCGGGACACATAGCTGGGGGGCGGGGAGAGGGAGGGTGGACTTGCCCCACGCTGAAAGGACCTCCGGGTGGGTCTCACTTTCCCAGGCTCAGGCTGCATGGGAGTGGGGTGCTGTCTAGACCCCCCTGCCTCAGAATTTTGGTATTGATTCCACTCTGATCATTTCTAATGAGGAGAGGTGGGTATGCCCCTGACCCGGCCTCCCGACCGAAGGGCCTAGGTCTGGGGAAGGCTTTCAGAGCTGGGAGCTCTGCTTTCCTCCCAGCCTCCTCTCCTCCCTTGCGGTCTTGTGACCAGTTAGGGCATAGTCACATGCCTGCCTGCTGGGAGAAGTTGGTGAGTGGGCGGGCGCGCCATACCAGCAGCATCGGCATGGGCTCCCAGCACATCTGTGCCTCTGGCAGCACAGACTGCCCACCTCTGTGGATTCAGATCACACAGCTTCTCACCAGTCCCACCAGACTCTCTCCTCAGCAAGGTCAGACTCTAGAAACAGACCCGGAGAATCTAGCCAAGGCTCTGCCTGAGAGGAATTCTGCCCTGGCTCTCCTGGATGAGTCAAGGAACTTTAGGGTCCCTGCCTCGAGAGCAAAGTGTATTCAGAGGAGAAGGGACAATAACTTCCCAAATATAACTAGATTTACAAGACTCACAGAGCAAGGGCCAAGGAGACCAGAGATGTCTGAAGTGGATGGGAGAGATGCAGCCTCAGATCCCAGAGGGGTGTGAGACTCTGTCCAGTGGAGAGCAAAACACACTAGATTTTCTGGAGTTTTCTAACATAACTTTTGTTTTATAAAGATATACATCATGCTTACATTTTCCCTTTTATACATTTTGTGGTATGTGTATTACAATATACACAGTTCTATCAGGTAAGACCAGAGTAAGAGACTGTATAAGACAACAATGACTTAAACAAGAATTTGTGTCATCTAAGTGGAGCCTGGTAGTGAGCTGCTTGGAGCTAGGACACTGTCTTCTCTGATGCTCTGACATCCTCAACATGTGGCTTCCACTTCTTTATCTGAGGTGACCCTCATGGTCCAGGCAGTATGTCTACATTCTGGGCAGTGGAAGAAGAAGGAAACAACTGTAACCTTCCCACTGGGACACGTCTTGAAATGACACCTCACTCTGGAGTTCCATTGGATAGAATTGAGTCATATGGCCACAACTAGCTGCAAGGGTTCCTGGGAAATGTAGTCTGTTCTGGGATGTCTTGTGTCCATTGGGGAATGCTATACAAAGGAACCAGGAAAGAAGGAACCATGGGATGCTGCTAATAGTTTTGACCACAGTGTTAGTAGATTAGCCCGTGAGTGCACTTACACAGAAATAAATGCACTGTTGGAGCACAATTAAAATGAGATCCTGGCAGTGAGTTTAAAGATCATTGCTATGGATCGATCACACGTCTCTAAAACACAGTAACTGACTGAATAAAGGAGTGTGGATGTCTTTTCATCATTTGCCATGGTTTGGATAAATGTCTCCTGAAGACCCAGTTGTTAAAGGTATGGTCTTTAGACCATGGTGCTATTGAGAGATAACATAACCTATAAGAGGTGAGACCTAGTTAGAGGAAGGTAGGTCATTGGGAACTTGCCGTTAGGACCCTAGCAACTCCCAGTCACTATCTACTTCTTTCTGCCATGTGCTCCCACCATAACACACTCTCTTGCTACACTGGTGTTCCAAGAACTGAAACCTCCAACACCATGAGCCAAAATAAAGATGTCCTTCTAAATAGACTTTCTCAGTATTTGTTACAGTAAAGGAATGCTGATTAATTCATCACCTCCCATCCATTCACCATTTTCTGAGTGAACAGTATGAGCAATTCATATGTGGGCACATCCCTCTCTACCTCTCAGCCATGCAGGGCCTCTAATCAGTCTTAAATGACAGCTCATCCTCTGCACGGAATCTGGATGGGTACAGGTTGTTGAAAGCGCACCCAGAACTGTCTTTCAGTCTGAAAGAGCAAACGTTGAACACTGCTGTGGAACTATCCTTTTCTGCACTGTGAAAGTGTATTACTCTTTTTGCTAGTAAAAAGCTGATTGGCTGATAGCTGGGCAGGAAGAGATTGAGCACGAGAGCCAGACTAGGAGAATTCTGGGAAGATGGGGGGCGGAGTCAAGAGTAGCCAGTAAACACAGAGAAGCAAGATGAGAATGCTGTACTGAGAAAAGGTACCAAGCCACGTAGATAAGAATTATGGGCTAATTTAAGTGTAAGAGCTAATTAGTAATAAGCCTGAGATATTGGCAGAGCACTGATAGTTCATATTCAGCCTCTGAGTCAGTTATTTGGGACTGGACGGTCGGGACATGGAAACATCCGTTTACAGAACCCAAAGCTGAGGGGACATGAAATCAGAAGCTTCCACACTTGGACAGGCTGCTCTAAGAATACAAATGTGAGCCGGGCGGTGGTGGCGCACACCTTTAATCCCAGCACTCAGGAGGCAGAGCCAGGTGGATCTTTGTGAGTTCGAGGCCAGCCTGGGTTACCAAGTGAGTTCCAGGAAAGGCGCAAAGCTACACAGAGAAACCCTGTCTCGAAAAAACCAAAAAAAAAAAAAAAAAAAAAAAAAAAAAAAAAAAAAAATACAAATGTGACTCGGTCCTGTGATGTCAGCTAAGCGCCTGTGTCAAACTGTGAACACATCCAGCGTGACTGAGGAGCCCCCTTGGACTCTGTGCATGATCCCCCCCCCCCCTGCTCTCGCCTAGAACTGTTAGAGTGAGGAGGTGGACAGAACAAGGGACTGGTGAGTTCTACAGCACAGCTGCAAGGCCCGGATGTCTGTCTGTCTACACCAGAGCGAAGCCAATTTCCCCCTCGTTTCAGTCTCTATCCACTTAAAGATCTTTGTTTTAGCAGCCAGCTTATGACCATCACACCAGAAATAAATACCTTATTTCATTACTGAATGTGGGGCTGAAGAAACCGCTCAGCAATTAAGAGCTCTTGCCAGTCCTGACCTGAGTATCAGTCTAAGCACAGCAGTCCATAATTCTGATGCCATCCTTTGGCTTCTGTTGGTACTGCGGGTGCATGGCGCACACAAAACATTTGTACACATAAAATAAGCATAAAGACATCTTATTTACTCAATGTTATTAGTGAGTGAATGCCTAGCAAGAGATTTTTTTTAATTTTATTATTATTTTTTTACTTTTACAGTTCTGGACTCAGACCCAGGGTCTTGTACAAGGACTCCATCACTGAACTACACCCCACCTCCAGATCCAGGCCCAGAAAATGACACTCTAAAGGTTCAAGATACAGCACTTTGACATGATAAATACTTTGACCTAAAGAGGAGCGATTAGAACCAACCACCAGAGGAGCTTTTTCGGAAGTCTTCTATCTAAAGGCTGGTCTTCCAGACGATTCACTCACAAGAAGAAGACAAGAGTTGACCACCACAGCCTGAGTCAAGGCAAACTTTATCCAGACAAATTTGGTTCAATTTAACCTAAAAGTGCCTCCAGCGTCTCTCTTTTCCTTATGGAGAGGACAAACACACTTCTAAACCTCACTGTTGGGGTCCCGCTCTTTGGCATGTGATAAATTGGGTGCCTTTGCTCTGATTGGTTTGTCTACTGCCCACCTACTTCTCAGGATGGTTAGGAAACCTCCAGTGGGGGAGAAAAAACAGAACCCCCTGGAGGGAAAGAAAGAGTCCTCTCGCTTCTAGACACATAAGCAGAGGCTGTGTTCCTCGTCTGTACCACCAGATCTGACCTGTGACTTGATGCTCCATACTGTGACCCAAAGGAATGAATATTCGGTAACTTTTATGAGCTTCAGAATGCCCAGCATACACCTGGAGGTCAATAAGAGACCAACGAGATCATGAGTTAGCAGGTGTTCAGAGACTATAAGACACACACATACGCATACACATACACACACACACTTTGGTTACAGCTCCCCCCATTAGGAAACTTGATATTGAGGGCAAGAATGTGTCTGTCCTCTAAATATGTGCATGTGAACTCCTACTCAAGAATATATGTGACATGTGGCCAGCAAGATGGCTTAGTGGGTAAAGGCACCGCTGTGAAGCCTTATGACCTGAGCTCAATCCTCGGACACATCTGGTGGACAAGCAACTCCCCTTCAGCTTACCCTCTGTCCCCACGTGCATGTATGTCATGATGCTCCTTTCCCACAAATAATAAATAAATAAATGTAATTAATTTTTTTAAGGATGTATATGACATGGGCTGGGGATGAAGCTCAATGGCAGAGTTCTTGTTATCATGAGCAAGGTCTGGGTTCAATCTTAGCACTGGGGGAAGGGGTAGTTCACGAGCTAGTGTGCACACACACACACACACACACACACACACACACACACACACACACACACACACACAATCTGTTGACACCTTCATGAGACGAACACTCCAGTTACGGCACTCTAAGAGCTGGCAGGTACCTGATCCACCACACAGACACATTCTGTGCCTCAGCCCCCCTCAGGCAGGGGTACCTGGGGTGACATATTGTGGACCTGGGGATCAGAGGACAGAACTAGCCACTAGAGGTCAGGCAGTGGTGACACACACCCTTAATCCTATCACTCGGGAGGTAGAGATCCATGTGGACCTCTGTGGGTTCAAGGCCACACTGGAAACAGAGCCAGGCATGGTGGCACACACCTTTAATCCCAGTACTGGGAAGCACACACCTTTAATCCCAGGAGGTGATGTCTGGGCAGAGAAAGGTATATAAGGCGTGAGGAGACAGGAACTCACTCTCTTTAGGCTGAGGATTTCGTAGAGGTAAGAATGTGGCTGGCTGCTCTGTTTCTCTGATCTTTCGGCTTCCACCCCAATATCTGGCTCCGGGTTTTTTATTAAAAGACCTTTTAAGATTCGTGTTCCAAGTCTCCTCCACAGCATTTCCATTAGCTTCCTGGTCAGCTGGTCAGTGGCCTTCTCAATTGCTTAGATCCAAGATGGAAACCTGACTCAGCTGGGTAGGGCGGGTGTACTGCAGAATCCTGCACCCTCCCGGCCTCACTCATCTCCGCACACCTCCCTCCCTCCCTACAGTCCTGCTCAAGTCCAAGTCCCCTGATCTGCAGAAGTCTTCCTGTGCTGGCCGAGGCAGCTCTGCTTCCTGCTGCTCTGTCACGTGTCACTTTATGCTCTGCCCTAAGAGGTGTCCGTGGCATGCGTTCATCCGTGGTTCTCACACCGATTCCACTTCATCCTTCCCTTCTCAGAGGTGGGCTTCCCAGGGTAGAGGCTGTCTTGTTCATTCAGTTCTCGAGGACCTCCCTCGACACCCGGCACTGGTTGGTAATTTAATAAGGGTTTGATGGTGGGATGCATTAGTGGGAGAGTGGACAAAGGCCTAAGCACTAGGTTTCTGCACGAGACACGCTCATGTCCACATGTTGTCAGCTGCGTTCACTCATAACGCATGCATAGGGTGCACAGGGCACACGGGACACCAGCGTCCTGTCCTCACACAGCTAAGTCTCTGAAAAGCAGAGACTGAAAGTAAAGAAGAAACCAAAGAAACCTAGACCCTGAGACTTTCTGCGTAGAAAATGCCCAATTGAGGGGCAGGGGTGCTCGGGAGGGCTGGAGGCCGAGTGGGCCGTTTAGATGGGTGGGTAGGGAGAGCTTCCTTGGGGACATAGGTTGGTCAGCTTTCTGTCACTAGAAGGACACTCCTGAGACATTCATCTACAGAGAAGAGGTTTATTGTGATTGCAGCCGAGACACACTGGCCCCACGGCTTCAGGCCTACAGTGGCGGTGCAGGGTGCGGGGAATGTGGGAGACAAGTGCTCACCTCACGCCTAGAGAGCAAACCGAGAGGAAGGAAGCCTTGGGTCCTGTAACATGCAGTGATCAAGGGCCTCCAACTGGGCCCTACCTCTCTCAGCTCCACCCTCGCTGCAGCTCAGAGCATTTAGCACACTAATGCCCCCCCCAGGGGGCGATGGAGATCCGGGCTGTGGCACAGCTGGAGCTGAGTCCTCAGGAATGGGGATGAGCCAGTTTTAGGAACAGGGTAACCCCAAACAGCAGACGGCTCCTCTTTCCTCAAGGCTTACTTTCTTAAGAAAAAAATACATTTGTTTGTGTGTGTGTGTGTGTGTGTGTGTGTGTGTGTGTGTGTGTCTGTGTGTGTGTGTGTGTCTGTGTGTATAGCAGTCGAGGACACCTTGAGGAAGTCAGTACTCTCTTTCCACCATGTGAGTCTCAGGGATCAAACCCAGGTTGTCAAGCTCGTCAGAACGGTCCTTACTCAATGAGCCACCATGCCGGCCCCAAGGTTTATTTCTTCATCTCTAAATGGCAGTAGACGCACCCACATCTCAGAGTGGGGTCTACACATGGAAGCCCTCAGCTGGTGCCGGGCACACGGCAAACACTCCATACGCATTGGCGCTTACCAGTTACTGGTTGTGCCATAGAAAGAAAGAACCCTGCCAGTTCTATGTAAGGACACTTCCTCGTCCAAGTCCTCCAAGCCATTTGTTAAATGGCTCTGTTCTACTCCCCCCTCCCCCCTCCCCTCCCCCACGCCCAGCTCCACTCCAGTAAAGGCAATGAAAATATCTTAAAGATTGATGGGGAGTGTGATGTGAAGGGGAAGTCTCTTTCAGTGACGGTGGTGCTCTTGGGACTTCTTCCTCTTTGGAGGCCTCCCACAGTGGCTGTCATAGCTGCCCAGTGAACCTGTTGACAAGGGCCTTCCCATAGCTGGGCCTAGGGTAAGATCCTCGCAGCTGGGGCTGGCTGAGACCCCTGATCCCCTGCAGGCCAATAAAGGTGATGAGTTACCCAGAAAGGAAGCCAGACACCTCCGCATCTGCTGCCTGCCCAAGACTGGGAGCGCCTGGCAGGTTTGTGCTTCTCCAGAGGGAGGGAAAGGCTGCCTTTTGGGGACTCGGGTGCCTCTCCCATATGGGTTCCTCGGCTGGGCAGGCAAGAGAGTCTTGTGTTTGTAGCCAGAGCAAACAGATCCCAATTATCTCAGGAATGAAGATTGCTTTAGTTCCAAGTCCAGAACATGTGTTCTCTGGTCTAGGTGTGGTGTGGTGTGGTGTGGTGGTGGTGGTGGTGGTGGTGGTGGTGGTGGTGTGTGTGTGTGTGTGTGTGTGTGTGTGTGTGTGTGTGTGTGCAGGCGACCACACAAGTCTGCACATTTGTGCTGTTGGGAGAGGACCAACAGCAGCACTGGCTTCACACAGTAGGCTTCCGCTCTCCACCGGCTCTAGCAGATACGGTAATTTTATGTATTCATGTTTTCTTGTCTGGCCTCAGATGGCAACATAAGCAGAACGGTGCCGTGGCAAGTGGTGGTACAAGGGCTTAATTACAGGGACCTTTGTCCCACTGACATGCTGAAAATTGGCCCCTGGGATGATGCAGCAGTAATCTTGCCACCGTTCCAGAGAAAGCCCTATCTGGGATGACGTCAGGTCTCTCCGCGCCCGCTGCTCCTGCTTGCCTCTCCTCTCCAGAACCCCAGTCCCATCTGCGGCGCTCCGAGCTGCCATCTGCATTGTGACGAAAATGCACTTTATTACTGAAATAGCATGCCCGTGTCCACCGGCGGCCCTCTGGCACTTCACATTCCATAGCGCCTAGAAAAGGAAGAAATCCCAGCCCCGGGGGATGACCAAGGGCATATTCCGAGCTCGGTCCAGGCTTCCTGTGTCTGGAACTGGATATTTTATCTCTGCACCCTATAAATATTTATACTTGGGGGCAAAGAGATTCGTTTAACTCGATCACTGGAAATTGAGGCACGTGGCTACGCAGAAAGCGTTGCAGAGTGGAGGGAGAGAGGGTCCCGAGCGGGGCGGTGCTTCCGTGCGTGGCCCACACATGCTTTGGATTACCGGTGCCCGCCCCCCCCCCTTTTCCCTGACCAATAAAACCAGACAAGTGTTTGTGGAAGGCACCCTTCTCTTCATCTACTAATTTTGGTTTTTCTTGCTTCTTCTGGAGAGAGCCGTTTTATTTCTGTCGTCTATTTTGAAGAGTCGTGGAAAGAGAACTGGGTTGGGTAGAGCTGGAGTGGGTAGAGCTGGGGTGGGTAGAGCTGGGGTGGGTGGAGCTGGGGTGGGTGGAACCGGGGTGGGTAGAGCTGGGGTGGAGAGCTGAGGGTGGGTAGAGCTGGGGTGGAGAGCTGGGGTGGGTAGAGCTGGGGTGGGTAGAGCGGGGTTGGGTAGAGCTGGAGTGGGTAGAGCTGGGGTGGGTAGAGCTGGGGTGGGTAGAGCTGGGGTGGGTGGAGCTGGGGTGGGTGGAACCGGGGTGGGTAGAGCTGGGGTGGAGAGCTGAGGGTGGGTAGAGCTGGAGTGGGTAGAGCTGGGGTGGGTAGAGCTGGAGTGGGTAGAGCTGGAGTGGGTAGAGCTGGGGTGGGTAGAGCTGGGGTGGGTAGAGCTGGGGTGGGTAGAGCTGGGGTGGAGAGCTGAGGGTGGGTAGAGCTGGGGTGGGTGGAGCTGGGGTGGGTAGAGCCGGGGTGGAGAGCCGGGGTGGGTAGAGCTGGGGTGGGTAGAGCTGGGGTGGGTGGAGCTGGGGTGGGTGGAACCGGGGTGGGTGGAACCGGGGTGGGTAGAGCCGGGGTGGAGAGCTAGGGTGGGTAGAGCTGGGGTGGGAAGAGCTGGGGTGGGTAGAACCGGGGGTGGGTAGAGCGGGGTTGGGTAGAGCTGGGGTGGGTGGAGCCGGGGTGGGTAGAGCTGGGGTGGGTGGAGCCGGGGTGGGTGGAGCTAGGGTGGGTGGAGCCGGGGTGGGTAGAGCTGGTAAAAACAGATCAAAGAATTGATCTCAGGTTCATTTTCTTCTGCCTCTGAATGTTGCTGTGATGTAGGGCACTCTAGCAGTCAGCTTGCAAATGAAAGGATGGAAAATCTAGATCCTTGATGCTGCCAAGTGGCTGACAAACCAAAGCTCAATAGAACTGCCCTGTCCTCGGACTTCTTGTCATATAAGTTAACAAATTCTTTGTCACTTAAACTACTAGGTGGATCAAGGTTTTCTGTTCTAAAAATGTTGAAAACATCACTACTACATGCCAGTGACTTGCCTGCCCTTTGACCATAAACCAAGACATATGCTCACTCTTCGTGTCGTTTAGGATGTGTGTGCAGTGCATCCCAAGGTGTTCTCTGCTATTCCGTTTCATTTTTAAAAATTCAGGTCATGACCCACTAAAGTGATTTCAAAGCGCATGAATGGGTCATGACCCACATTTCAGAGAACACTAAGTCATAGGGGATATAAACTGCAGGAAAGTACAACATGGTGTCAGAAAGACATGGTAACGAGGTGTCGGCACAGGAAGGAGCTGCCGTTTTGAGTTGGAAAGTACACTTTTTATTAGGGGAAGAAGGCAGAGAGCTGGAGACTCATGACAGGAACAGTGGCACAGTGGTTAGAGACACAGGTGCTTCCAGAGCAGTGGGTGAGCCTGGCCCCAGGCTGAGTACCGTTCTCAGAAGCAGTGACTGATGGGACAAGGGAATGTGGAGCCACAAACCAGCAGCACCGTCACCGGGAAGTGTTGGTTTCAGGGCATTTAAATGGCAGCAAGGGGCCTTTGGTTGGGCCTGCATCTCTTTAGAGGGTCACATAAGAGATGCTCCAGGCACCAGGGAGATGAGAAATCCCGTGTCTGAGGAGACCAGTGTCCCGTCCCTCCCCTGTCCCCACTCTGTCTTCAGCCACTGAGAAGTCACCATCGGGGTCTCCACTGAGGAGTTGTTGATGTTGAGCACAGAGCTGGCTTTTCAAAAAGTGCCCGATCCTGAACTTCCTCCAAATGAAACCAAGCAGGAGTGGCTGCCTTTCAAGCAGAAAGGCCTGTAAGTCCTGGCCTTTTGCTCTTCTTCTTCCCACTGCCTTCTAGAAAATTCCTGCCATGTCAGATCCTGACCCCGCAGGCTGGTGGGGCTGTACTGTTTGGCACCTCTACTTAAAAAAAAAAAAAAAAAAAAAGTGGTGGAGGAAGAATCGAAATATCTGGTTCAATCCGGTGTTTGCGCTATCTGTAGATTTGAATTACCCACATCCTTCCTTCCCTGCTCTCTCCCTGAAAAACACAAATTGACTCTTCAAATAGGAATTAATTGGCACTCATCTGTAACTTCTTTCCATCAGGTCCACAGGAATTGGAAAAGCAGAGGACATTTTCCTAGGAGTCCACCTACTGTGGATGTTGAGTATCAATCCCCTTCAAATCCATGGGCGTTTTAAAGAAAGACTCGTCAGCTTTCTAAAAGCATTCGTTCCCCACAGTGGCAACCTTGGTGCTTTGAGCAAAGCACTTCTTGCCTTTCTGCCTCACTGGCTTCACATGGATGAAGAAAGCCACTGTCTTGGCTAGTTTTAGGTCAGCCTGACACAAGCTAGAGTCATCTGAAAGGAGGGAACCTCAATTAAGAAAAGGACTCCCCAGGGCGGTGGTGGAACATGCCTTTAATCCCAGCACTCGGGAGGCAGAGCCAGGCGGATCTCTGTGAGTTTAAGGCTAGCCTGGGCTATCAAGTGAGTTCCAGGACAGGCACAAAGCTACACAGAGAAACCCTGTCTCGAAAAACCAAAAGAAAAAAAAAAAAAAAAAGAAAAGAAAAGGATTCCATAAGATCCAGCTGCAGGACATTTTCTTTCTTTTTTTTTCTTTTTTGGTTTTTTTCGAGACAGGGTTTCTCTGCGTAGCTTTGCGCCTTTCCTGGAGCTCACTTGGTAGCCCAGGCTGGCCTCGAACTCACAGAGATCCACCTGGCTCTGCCTCCCGAGTGCTGGGATTAAAGGCGTGTGCCACCACCGCCCGGCTGGACATTTTCTTAAGTAGTGATTGATGGGGAGGGCACAGCCCATGTGGGTGGTGCCACCCTGGGCTGGTGGTCCTGGGTTCTATACGAAAGCAGCTGAGCAAGCCATGACGAGCAAGCCAGCAAGCAGCTCCCCTCCATGGCCTCTGCATCAGCTCCTGCCTCCAGGTTTCCGCCCTGTGTTGAGTTCCTGTCCTGACTTGCTTCAATGATAAACTACATGTGGAAGTATGAACTAAATAAACCCTTTCATCCCCAACTTGCTTTTCGCTACTTTTTAGACAGCCACTTTGATCCTCAAGCTTACACAAAGGGATGAGCTCACATTACAGTTAGAGATTCCACCCTGGCATCTTCAAGGCTTTGCTAGTTCTCTCCATGGACTCTCTCAACACTGTGCACAAGATTGGGCTTGAATGCTGAGTGAAAGCAGCATTACGGTTGGAGTGTGAGACATCCTCCAGAGCCTCAGCCACGGGGTCTTGCTGCCAGCCCATGGACTTTTGACTGGATGCTGAGGTTTCTGGTCTAATCAATGGATTAATTTCTTGATGGAGCCATTAAACGACATGTCTGGGTCCAGGAGGTAAAGTGTGAGTTGAGGCTGGAGGAAGCAGGTCACTAGGGTGTGTCCTTGGGGTTTGTATGAATGAGTTTCCTGTTGCTACGAGAAAACATCATGACCAAACATGACTTATGGAAGGTTTATTGTGGCTTCTGGTTCCAGAGGGAGAGCAGAGTGGCCAGCAGGCACAGTGGCAGGAGCAGGAAGCTGAGTGCTCATATCATTAAAGTGAGAAGCAGAGACAACCCACGCAAAGCGGGGCAAAGCTCTGCACTCCCAGAGCCAGCAACTACTTCCTCCAGCAAGGCTGTGCTGATCTCCAAACAGTGCTCACCCAGGACCCACTGCTCAAAGACCTCAGCCTGGGGGGGCGGGGCATTGCTCATCCAAATCACTCTAAGACTCTAACTTGTCCTGGCCTCTCCTGTATCCCCTTTCTTTGCTTCCTGTTTACCTTGAAATAAAGATGCTCAGGAGCCCAGAATAAATCATTTCTCCTCCATTTAAGTAGCTTGTATCTGGTTGGTTGGCTTGTTTTTGAAACAAGGGCTCACTATATAGACCAGGCTGGCCTAGAACTGACTGACTGCTTCTGATTCCCAAGTTCTGGGATTAAAAGTGGGTGCTACTGTGGTGACATTTTGTTTATGCTTTAACAAATAAAGCTTGCCTGAAGATCAGAGGACGGAGCTAGCCATTAGTTAACCATAGAGGTCTGGAGGTCTGTATAGACGGAGCTGGGCCCCTTTTCAGTCTGAGGAGTTGGAGAGGTAAGAGGTGACTGATTGTTCCTTTACTTCTCTGACCTTTCAGCATTTACCCTGATATCTGACTCTGGATTTGTATTATTAAAGACCAATTAGAATTCACACTACATGCTACCATGTCTGGCCCCATGTCAGATATTTGCTCATAACCAACAGTGAGTGTCTTCATGGTTTCTTGTTCCTTATCTGCCGAGGAACCTGAAGTGCGGCGTCATCTCCTGTGTCCCTGATTGTCAGACCTCTCCCTGCCTTGTTCATCTGTTTCCGGTGCTCACACTCCAGTGCTCTGTGCACCCCTGCTGCTCTTCCCATGTCTGCGCTCTCCTTCAGCGCTCCCTCACCCGGAAGAAGGTCCCAAAGCACGGCCCCTTTCCTTCCTCACCACCCCACACGCGTCCAAGTCTACACTCCAAAGAGTCAGGCGAGAACACTCAATACCAAACCTCAAACTATCTTTCCAGCGTTTTCTCCCAACCTCCAGCTCATGTCCCAGAGTAAAGCGCAGCCAAGGAGTTCCTGGCACGTGATCTTGAAGCATTCCCTCACAATGTCTTGAAACACCCACTGGACTATTAACATGGCTTCATGAGGAGAAGAGGGCTTTGGTTGTCAGTACCTCACAGAGCCAATCACATGACTTGGATTCAGTAAATACTGGTTGGATGAACCAGTGAAGATATAAGAATTCAGATAGTCTTGTTTTGGATGGAATCTGCTATGAAGACATAAGATATCCTTTGCCAACTCTGTTGAAATACCTACTTAGGATGTATAAAATAAATCATAATAACTGGAAAATCTATTGTCCAAATTTGGAAGAAATGTAGAGTCATTTTAAATGTAGAGTCAAGAGGGAACTCAAACTTGGACTGAGCAGGCATTCTCATCTCCAGCAGGGAGGGCTTGGGGGCACCCTCATCTCTAGCAGGGCAAGCTTGGGGGCACCCTCATCTCCAGCAGGGAGGGCTTGGGGGCATTCTCATCTCCAGCAGGGAGGGCTTGGGGGCACCCTCATCTCTAGCAGGGCAGGCTTGGGGGCACCCTCATCTCCAGCAGGGAGGGCTTGGGGGCATCCTCATCTCCAGCAGGGCAGGCTTGGGGGCACCCTCATCTCCAGCAGGGAGGGTTTGGGGGCACCCTCATCTCCAGCAGGGAGGGCTTGGGGGCATCCTCATCTCCAGCAGGGAGGGTTTGGGGGCACCCTCATCTCCAGCAGGGAGGGTTTGGGGGCACCCTCATCTCCAGCAGGGAGGGCTTGGGGGCATCCTCATCTCCAGCAGGGAGGGTTTGGGGGCACCCTCATCTCCAGCAGGGAGGGCTTGGGGGCATCCTCATCTCCAGCAGGGAGAGCTTGGGGGCATCCTCATCTCCAGCAGGGCGGGCTTGCAACACCAATGAAAGAAGCTAGATATTTGCTTTCTAGATCTTGACCTCTGACTTAGAGGATCAAGATCTGGGTCAACCAAAAACCTGGGAATCCCTCCTCTGTTGCTTGGCTCTGTGTGTTTAGATCTTACAGGGGTCACCTAAGACCTTTGGAAAACACAGATATTTACACTGCAATTCATAACAGCATCAAAATAACAGTTATGAAATAGCAATAAAAACAATTTTATGCTTGGGGGTTACCACAACATGAGGAGCTGTATTAAAGAGTTGCAGCCTTAGGAAGGCTGAGAACCCCTGATTTAGCGAGTCAAATATCTTCCTCAAACCTTCATAGCCCAGTAAAGGAGTAAATGCTTTGTAGACACTGGTCCTGCCTGCATTAAGTCCGGTGCTCAGTCTATATTCCAGGAAGGGATCCACCAATACCCGAGTGGGAGAATCACGAGAAAGCCACACACACTGTGTCCTCTGGCAACCATGAGGTCAGAACACATTTTCTTCTCTGACATGAAAAATTCTGGAATCCTGCAGAGGAAAGGAGACAAATGTCATCTAGAAGCCCATTGGAACAGAATATTTCTAAAAATGACATATTTTAGAAATCAGAAAAGAATTCTAGAAAAAAAAATTACACCTTTATCAGAATAGAAGAAGATGTGGCCTTTATGAAGGAGAAGAAAATTACAAGAAAAGAATAAGGTGAAATACAATGAGAACAGGATTAAATAAAGAACTATTGTATGGAAAATAGAAACACAAAGCCACAAATGGTGGTTTGTGGTGAGAACAAAATTAACAGTGGGTCAGAGAGCACCTAATCATCTACTGATGCCCTAAGGAGGGATAAGGAAGCCGAGCAAGAGCCGAAGAACTCATCAAAGAAAACTTAAAGGGCTTGTTTTAGCTCCCAGTCAAAGTACAGTGGACCGTGGTGGGAGAGCACAGGCGGCAGCAGCCCCTGTGGCAGGCGGACACATCACATCCACCATCAGGGAACAGATCAGTGTAAGCTTGTGAACGCTCGGCTTCTACCTCCATTTTACACAGTTCAGGATCTGGTCACGGCACCATGCCACCCACAGGGGGGTAGGTCTTCACATCTCAGTCAAAGCAACCAAGATAATCCCACGGAGGCAAGCCCAGCACCTCAAACGGCGCTAGAGTTCCTCAGGTTGAAAATGAACACTGTCACTCCTGGTATTTCCATTTTTTAGGGCCAGGGAGATGACTCAGGAAGTGAAAGTACCTGCGGCCACACCTGGCAACCCGAGTTCATTTTCTGGGACCCACATAGTGGAGGAGAGAACCAACTCCCCGAAGTTGTGTCCTCTGATGTTCGCCTGTGTACCCACACACATACACCCATATACAATAATACACAAAATGAACTATGTAAGTATTTAAAATTCACTTATTTGCATGGTGTGTGTGTGTGTGTGTGTGTGTGTGTGTGTGTGTGTGTGTGTGTGTGTGTGTGCGTGTGTCCAGAGGACAGCTTTGCGGAGTCTGTTCTCTCCGTCCACCTTCACATGGGTCTGAACTGACCACCAGGCTTGAGCAGCAAGAGCCTTTCTGACCCACTGAGGCATCTCACTGGCCCTTTCCACAGTTTTATCTTTCACGTATATGCGTTCAAAACCAATCTCTAATAGATAATATTAAGTCATAATAATTAATCGTAGATAATTAATCATAATAGCGTTCCTCTCATCTAAAAGCAGTACGAGCCTGTTTGTACACAGAGAAGCGTAAGGAAAGGATTGTCACAGTTAGATGAGAAATTGCCAAGGCTCCTCTCTCTGCTGGAGGAAGGGCAGTCTACTGCCGTCCCAGCCATGCCCACCTCCAGCCCTTGGCACCTCAAGGCATAGAGTGTACATCCGAAGACTTGAGTGGATGGCCACGAGCTCTTCGTGGGTGGAGAGCAGAGGTCTCTCGAGCTCTTTCAAGCTCCTCTGAGCCTCAGGCCATGTGTTCATGATGCTGCGACCCCAGGGACTGGAGCTATTTCTGACCCTTCAGCTACCAGCAAGTCTTCTGTATGTAAAGGTCCTAGGCGGGTCTTTTTTGTTTTAAACAAGACAGAAGGGTTAAATAGGCCCTGGAGTCTGTGGCAGGCTATGAGATCTACATGAGCTTGAGAGATCTGTTTTCTCTGGGCTTTCCCATCACCGATACTGTGGAACCACAGAAAAGTCCCTCCCTTTCACTGACAGGGGAAGAAATCTGGTGGCCCAGCCTGCCAACCACTTGGTTTCAGCAAAAGCTTTGCATGTTTCCAACATCTCAATGCTTGTTTTAGCCACAGCAGTAGAGGCCTGTCAGGGCCTGTTCTCCATCTGCCTGGGTAACCAAGCCTTAAAATGGAGTTTCCTCTGCTTGCTTAAGATGTGAAAGAGGAGAGAAGAGCCCCACAGGAAATCTTGCTCACAGCTTCCTGCCTCTGCAGTGACTAGAAATGGCCCAACCTGACTCAGCTCGCTCGCCATCATGGGATCTGACGCGCCAGTCAGTCTGGAGAGCTGTCCCTACTGAATCCAGAATCTCTCTTCTGCTTGTGGTTGGTGTAGTAACAACTGCATCCTGGTACCTGTTCTCCTCCACCCAGGTGCAGGCATCAGGAGGTGGGTTCTGTTCTCAGCCCAAGGAGGTAGACCTTTGCACCACACAGTAACGATTTCTGTCTGGCTTATTGCCAATCTTTTCCTCAGTAGTTAATACACTCTGGCAGAGGGTCACACTGCTTTCTTCATCCTGGATAAGACTCCCGGGCTCGGGCAGCCCTCCTCTGCCATCCTCCTGAGAAACTGGACCCGTGGACATGTGCCACCTCACTTGTCTCAGCTGCTTCTAATGCAAAAGTCTCCTTTCTCTTCACTATAGAGAAATGAAATCTCTAGATAGTATAATCTAGCACAAGTAATTGCTTTTTGTCTTTTTATGGAAGAGACAGGGGCTTGCTCCCCTCAGGTGTGTGCTCTGTGGCTGGTCACTTCTGCCGAGCAGGAGGACTTTAATGAGGTAGTAGAATCAGTGCAGGAACTTCCAACAGTGCTGGAAGATCACCGGGGCTGAACTGGTGCTGGAGATTTCGGCAGAACGGCTTTTGTGTTTAACTAGACTTCTTTTGGCAGAAAATGGCAGGAATTCAACACCAATTAAAAGGACAGCAGCGAAGGAAATAGCTGATGACTGATCACGTCCGGATGGGTCACTGAATCAGGGATTGTTGCTAGAAGCAAGCCTTGAGGATGACCGAGTCCTGGTGCTCCCGACAAGTGGCTCAGGTCCCCGACCATCCCTTAAGTGCTCCTGAGTGAGGCCCAGCCCACGCAGCAGACACTCCATCAGAGCTTTTTGGAGCCTTGCGCACCACATGACCTCGGGCCCCCAGGGGACTCCATGGTGCTGAGGGGGGATGGGAAGCACCACAGTGGGGTCTCTCATGACCTCTTATCTCTGTTGCCTTTCTTTCTACCCAAAGCTCCTCCTTAGCCTCAGACACCGCTTCCTTTTCCAGCCATCTGGGCATCCAGTTCCTTCTCCAGCCATGAGGCATCTGTAGCTCTGCCTTGTTAGCCCATCACATGCTCTTAGACCCAGGGTAGCCTGGAGAAAGCCGTTGGCGTCATTCACCTGACAGAAGACCACTCAACACTTCATCTCAGCTGGCAGTTCACGGTCAGCATCACTGCTCCAACCATGTCCTGTCTGTTAAGATTTGATCTCTTAGCTTCTAGTCCTTCAGCCTCTGCTGGTGGTGAGGTGATCTGCCAGGATGATGCCAAGGGATGCCTCTTAGCAGCCCAGACGGAGGTGCAGATTCTCTGAAGTTTATCCTGAAGCCCTGTCATGCCCACAGAAACCCGTCTTGTATGTTAACTCTTGACACTCAGGGACATCTTCCAAGGATGCTGTTGCTCAAGGAGCGCACATACTTAGCATTTCAAATACAACTGAAATCCAAGTTTCCACTTTCACCTCCTCTCATCTCCTTTACTTGGCTATCTTTGGGTTGAGGAAATGCTTGCAGAACCCATCATTTTTTTTTTTTAACCAACCAACCAAACAAACAAACAAAGAGCCAGGCAGTGGTGGTGCACACCTTTAATCTCAGCACTCAGGAGGCAGAGGCAGGCAGGTCTCTGTGGGTTCAAGGCCAGCCTGGTCTATAGTGTGAGTTCCAGGGCAGCCAGGGCTGTTACACAGAAAAACCCTGCCTCAAAAACAAACAAAACAAAACAAAAAGAAAGGGAAAAAATGACTGGCAGTACACAAGGATTCCTCGGTGGTCCTCACCCACTCCTGAATCTCACCGTCAGGTTCTCCTTTGTAAACTAGATGCTAAGAACAAGAAGAGGTATTTCCAACTTGTATCAGCTCTTTCTCCATCAGTTTGAAGGAGGGACATCTGAGGAGAGCACACATTGTAGGTACCACACACGAGTGACTTAATCAACAGCATCCCCAAAAAGCCCTCGGGTGTGTGTCTGCAGCCCCCAGAGGGCCCCCCCCAACATAGCCCCTTCCTATGGCCCTGTCATTACACATTTTTTTCTAAATTGGCTAACTGTAGGTTTCACCAAGTCCTGGCTTTACACTGAGTAGCTCATTTAATCTTCATGTTTTCCAACCAGCTAAAGTCATTGTTGCAACAAGACAGATGAACGACATGGGACATGGCTGCAGAGCTGCTTCCAGGTGAGGGCTGGAAGAAGGCCTTTGTCCTCCTGTGTGTTGCCTCGGGAGCTTTGATTGATCTTTAGGCTATTAAATACATACATACCTCACAGGCCTCTTCCTGTTTTGTGTACTCTTGCCATGGTTTTAGATGAAGTGAAAAGGGCCCCCAAGGATCGTCTCCCACCACTGGATGAGGAATATCCTTGACCAGCCCAACACTGAGTACCAGGGCTTATGGCTTAAGAAAAGATTTATCACCCGGCAGCAGTGGCGCACGCCTTTAATCCCAGCACTCGGGAGGCAGAGCCAGGTGGATCTCTATGAGTTCGAGGCCAGCCTGGGCTACAGAGTGAGATCCAGGGCAGGCACTAAAACTACACAGAGAAACCCTGTCTTGAAATACAAAAAAAAAAAAAAAAAAAAAAAAAAAAAAAAAAAAAAAAAAAAAAAAAAAAAAAAAAAAGAAAGAAAAGAAAAAGAAAGAAAGGAAGGAAGAAAAGATTTATCACCCCTTTCCTTCCCAGCCCCCACCACCTCCCCTCCTTCCCCTCCCTGCCTGGAAGCCACCTGCCGGACAGTGGTCACTGCTGGGGTCATACGCTCCGCGTGCATTACATGTGGAGACCTGACTCCCGGGTGAAGCCTCAGCCGCCTCCTCAGTTGAAAGCACATTCTTTCCCCAGCTGCTCCGCAAACCTTTGCTGCTGACCCAGCCTTGCACACGGCTTTCCAAAATTACCAAGGCTAAGACATTCTTCCTACCCCCAGCGCCGGCGCTGACCCCAGTGCCACTTGCCAATGCAAGCCTGTGCCCCCCCCCCCCCCGCCCCCCAACACGCCAGTGTGTCTCACCCTAGGCCATGAGTAGCTCTGGGAAGGGCACTGGGCACACCTACCACTGGTTCACTTTATTCTGAATTTCATCTCAATAGACTCACGCAGCGTGTCCTCTCTTTCTGAGAGCGGCTACCTTTGATCGACGTACTGCCCACGAGCGTCATCCAACCTGGGCGGATCAGCACAGAAGCTCTTCTTGATGAGTGGCTTTTCGATGTTCGAATGGAAGAGGGCACATCGGTGCATGTCTGGTCTCTTCTTGATGGTCTTGGCTGCCGTCACCAGGCCGCTGCATGCGTTCGTGTGCCCGACCTCCTTCAGATGTGTGCGGTCGTTTCTCCTGTGTGTCTACCCAGGAGGAACACTGCCGTCACAGCAGTGAGTGTTTAGCTTTACCGTGAACTCCAGAGTGGTTGCTTGAATACACTCCAGTGTGTGTTTAATCCTCACGACAGCCGCGAGTGTCTGTCAGTCAGCTAGCTCCCAGTGGCTTCTGAGCAGCAACTCTGCGCCAAGCCCTGTTCTAGGAAAGAAACAGCAAAGACGAGACACATGATATTCCCTTCCTTGACACATTCCCACGAGGAGACGAGCAAACACCTGAGTAAGGGAAGAGGACAACCTCAGGGGTCAACGGTACGGGGGTGCTTCTGCTGTCGCTGTGAGGGTGGCCTCCCTGGGGACTAACAACCGAGGAAGCACCTGAAAGGTGAGCAAGGCTTGGCTGTGCACAGCGGGAAGATTGCTGGAACTGGAGGTCCGCCAACAGAAGCCAAAGCCTGGCGGTCTGGGGAGAGAAAGAGGCACAAGGCTGGCACAGTCGGTCACTGAACTGAAGAACAGATGTGGAGAGACCGGTTTTCCGCTATGTGCCGGGCCTATTCTAGGCTCTGGAGACCCCGCAGGGAATGAGACATAAAGATGCCCTGTCCTGGGACAAAGAGGTAAGGCAGCTGGGAGAGCCTGGATGAGGAAACAAAGGTCAAATGCCAAGTAGGACTGGATAGAAAGGGACCTGGGTCTTCCCGGGAGTTGTGGTGGGAGACAGGGAAGAGGGAGGTTTGCTTTAATCTCTCTCTCTCTCTCTCTCTCTCTCTCTCTCTCTCTCTCTCTCTCTCTCTCTCTCTCTCTCTCTGTGTGTGTGTGTGTGTGTACATGAACACAGGCACACAATATAACTATAGAGGTGTAAGGAACACATGTAAGGCCTAGGGTGAACAACCCTGGTCAGGAGTGATAAGCAATAGAATGATGTAAGTAAACCATGAATGGAGTAGTGATAAGCTATAAGCTATGTGTGGAAGTAGGGATAAGACTAGAAACCTAGCCAGAAAGGGATATAAAAGATGAAGCCTCAGACCCGACCAACAGAGCTCGTCAGGACCTCATGTGAGACGACTCTCCTCCTCCAGAGACGTGAGGTCCTGTCACCAGTGCAGACATGGCTGACCTGAGGAAGGCTGACCCAAGATCCAGGGGAACAGACATGGCACATCCAGACCTGTTCACCTGGAGAGGTGTACACCTGCTTCCAATTGGAAGACGGGATGAATACTGCTTGTAATGTTACTGTGTGAATAAATGAGTGTTACACCAAGTCTGAATCAAGAGTGATTATTCCTCCCCCGTAACCGGGATATGTGCTCACTACAAGAGGTAAGAGGTTAACCTCTCTGTGGTGTTGCGCCTCGTTTGACGTGCGTCTCTAGCTGTCCACCACTGCTGGCCCTTGAGCCTTAGGGAATCACCCCTCTTGTCTCTCCTGCCCATCTCCTCACAGGAGCACTGTGAGTACAGCCTCTCCGACTCTGTGCAGTTGTACTTGGGTGCTGGGGCCCTGAGCTCTGATTCCTGTCCTTGCATGGCATGTATCTTATGAGTCATCTCCCCAGCCCATCCTGGAGGATTTTAAGCAGAGGTGAGAATGGTAGATTAGCCAGGAAGTGAGGGCAGAGGCAAAAAGATCCATTGGTGATTTGGGCTAAGGACTGCAAACTGGTGGCAGCCTAGGCTGTGGGGACCACGAAGATGACCTGCACCAAGGGTACATCGTGGAGGTGGATCTGACAAGCTACAATGAGGGATTAATTGCAAAGTGAATAAAAATTTAGTTTTATTAAATTTGTAAAATTTGATAAAATTAATAAATTTAATAAAAATAAATGTATTTTTATATTTATTTTATCATATTAATTATATTACATGATATAATTAAATGTTTTTAATAGGTTTTCTGCCTTCTAATAGTAAGTTTCTCCACTGACACAGCAAGCTAGGTCAAGCTGAATTGAAAAAGTATAACAACAGATTTATTGAAAGCAACTCCTGGGCAGGTTCCCTGGTCCCAAAGATGGAGGCCAGAGAAGTCCCACCCCCAAACTAAAGCAGGGAGATTTTATAGGTTGTAGGCGAGGGGTGATGATGTGTCCACCACAAGCTGGGTTTGTGCCCAAGTATGGTCAATAGCTGAGTGCTCAGGCAGGGATTAAGCTGTTGGCCACTTCAGGGGAGAATCTGCTATATTCACCAAGAATGCAGAACTGGGCTTTCTGGTGCCTTTTCTTTGTTCAGAGACTCTCTGAGTGGGTGGGGTGGAGAGAGAGAGAGAGAGAGAGAGAGAGAGAGAGAGAGAGAGAGAGAGAGAGAGAGAGAAGAATGGGACTTCTGGATTGTGCAGGGGTGAGCTGGAGGCTCCAACCAAACATTATTATATTTAATTATGTATAATATAACTACAATTGTACAGTATTCATTATATCATATTTATTTGTTATAAATTAAAAATAAAAAATAAACTCTGCTCCAGCTTAAATTCTAGTCAGTTGGCCTGAGCACCGAGCAGATGGTGGCGGCAGCACCAAGGCTGGAAAGACTCGGCAAGAGGGACTGGGGTGGGGGATAAGCACTGGCTCCATTTGCTAACCTGGAGGCACAAGTGAATGTTCAAGGACTAAACCCCCGAGCTCAGAGGAGAGCGAGACTGAAGACATGCTGGAGTCATCGGCACACAGGCAGCTGTGACAGCTGACCAGGGTGACCTAGCGGGAGAGAGCAGGGCAAGAAGGAGATGGAGATGTCTAGGAGTAGCTGAGAACTTGAAGATCCATTTTACAGATGGGGAAACCGAGGCTCTGAGAAGCTAAGCAAATTGTCCCAGGTCACAGTGTGACGAAGCTTGACCTACTCCAGGGTCTGCGTACTTGCCAGCTTCACTTCAACACCTGTGGTTTCTCAGCTCCGCCATGCAGATGTCCTGTACTCTCAAGCAAATTAGCCTCTGGGAAGCTCCTCTCCCCGTCTGTGAGGTGAGAGCAATGATAACCACACACACCACTTAGGACAGTGTGAGCATACAATAAACTAATAGAATGGAAACGCTCCGAACCATGGCTGGCGCACAGGGACAGTGGTCCGTGGTGCTGTGTGAGTCACAGGGAAGAAAGGCCAAGAAGCTCCTGTCTCCACAGCCGGGCAAGCTGGCTCCATTGCCACTGTACAGGCAGGGGACTGTGGGGGACAGGCCTGTCCTAGAAACTCTTTTATACTCGTTACCAGGGCAACCTTTGGTCCTGGATAAATCTAGCCTTGTCCTTATGCAAGTGAGCTGTGATGATGTCTTTCTACTTTGGTGGAAGAGACAAGGTCTCCCAGTGTGGCCCTGTGTAGTGTTCAAACTGAGAGACAGAGGGCTGGTGCCTCCACGTGAGCTCTTGGC
Source organism: Peromyscus maniculatus bairdii (assembly GCF_049852395.1). Classification (NCBI taxonomy): domain Eukaryota; kingdom Metazoa; phylum Chordata; class Mammalia; order Rodentia; family Cricetidae; genus Peromyscus; species Peromyscus maniculatus. Next base: position 25,677,146 of record NC_134871.1, read on the forward strand.
CTCTTGCCGTCTAGGTTGGCCCATCTGGGAACTCTCTTTGGCCAAGGGTCAGGATGGTGCCTACTGGTTACTTAAGTTAGTTGGTGTTGAGTACCTCGCAGCCATAAAAGTGTAGCTAGCTGATATCAGGTCCACTGGAGTTAATTTCACAACCTTATCTGAAAGTCATTAAGTGTTATCAGTTTCGTGAATGATGAACCCAGAAAATAAAAAGTTTCAGGGTATACCAAGATGGCCCAGTCAGTCAAGTGTTCATTGTGCACACACAGAGACTTGAGTTTGATCCCCAGCGCCTGTGTGAGAAGCTGGGAGTGTCGGTCTGCATTTGTGGTTCAGTGCTGGGAAGATGAGGAGCCTTCCTGGGGCTTGCTGGCCAACCCTAGCCAAACTGGGAGGCCCCAGGTCCCAGTGAGAGACCCTGTTTCCAGAAAAGTAGACATCCTCTAACAAATTACACCCAACTTTGACCTCTACACACACACACACACACACACACACACACACACACACACACACACACACACACACACACCTACCTCAGCCCCTCAGGTTCTACCCTCACAGGAAAGAAGACAGACAATGAAAACAAATCATAATTTCCTAACACTTGCTTGGGACTCACCTCCCGGGTCCTTCCCCAGCCCTGTGATATTCTGATCCGAAAGCACAAAGTCCTTCAGACAGCCACGGGCTGGAGCCGTGTGAGGACATTCTTGCATGACCTACTTGCCTTAAAGGAATCAAGGTAGAAAGGAGGGAGGCTGTGCTCTTCCCACACCTCAGATCTGACAGCCCAGCTTTTCTAAGCCCACAGCGTGCAGCTTTTGATTAGGGTAGAGGGAGCAGGCCCAGGAGGTCCAGACCCAGCAGCAAATGTGGGTTTGAAGTGTTATTCTCGGCTGGCTTGGCCAGTGTCTCCATTGTTCTCAAAGCCTGGAGCAGATGCCTTAGGAAAAGCTAACTCTCTCAGTGCCTCACAGGAGCTTCCGTCTGGCTGGAGGTTCTTTAGTCTGAAGGAGGAATCAGCGGTGAGCCATGGAGGCGAGCGGCAGAGCAGGCTCAGGTTGGCACTGGGCGTGGCAGCTCCTTCATTAGGTGGCGGTGCTGGCGGCTACAATCAGCCCCCGGGAGGACGCTAATGAGCTCCCATCCGCGGCAGATGGTGGAAGGCTAGCTTCTGATTTCTCTTGTTTCGCTGCTTTTTCTTTCCTCAAAAAAATGTGCTAACCAAGACACTCCTTTCTTGTGCTTGATTTTAATAAAGCCACATATGAATTTTTAACCCTTTTTAACCTGACCTTCCTCAGAGCATGAATTCAAGGAGCAATAGACTCGTGGAACCCAGGGAGACTCGCCTCCTAGCATCTTTCCTCTGCTCCTTTCTATGATGTCTACTTTTCCTTTTAGCACAGAGGAATCACACACACACACACACACACACACACACACACACACACACACACACACACATTTGTGAGCCCCGAGGACCCTGTAGGTGTGGATTTCATTCTCTTTCTGTCTGAGACAGGCATAGGTCATGCTATGGTTAAGTTTTGTTCCCCCTGAAGACAGATAGATACACTACCCTGACACACACACTCACACATGAACTCATGAAGTGAATCCTACAGTCTGTCAAGTTCCTTCCACACGCAGGCACCCCACTAAGCAACACCCAGACATCACTTTAAGTAGGTGCTGTGATCAACCCATTTCATAGATAAGGAAAGGAGGCTAAGGAATTTATCCAAGATCAAATGGCCAGGAAGGGACAGAACCCAAAGCCAGGAAAGTACAATTTCCCAGCCAGAGCTTTCGGGTGGTGTATTCCTCTGTCTTCCCCAGTGAGCAGGTGGATGAATGGCTGAAGACTCCAGGATTTCAGGCATTTGTCTTCATTTCGAATTCTTGTCTGGGGGTGAGATGCTGAGAGGCTCACCAGTGGAGAGCCAAGCAATTTAAAGAGGCATTGTTCCGAACTCAGGGATGGAGGGAAGAATTGTGAAGAGAGCTCCTGCGTAGGAAACCATCTGAAAATGTGATGGCTTAAACCAAAACCACTGTTTCTCCACTCTGTGAGCCAGGGCTCTGGGCAGAGGGTCAGCATCACTCCATGTGAGATGGCCAGACTGTCCAGACCAGAGCCTTGCTCAGATCTCACATAACTCAGGGGCTTGGCATTACCCTCCAGCTCTGCTGAGGTCTAAACAGAAACATCATCTTTCTGTCTCATTCTTTGAGACCCGTCCAGTCAAAGGGTCAGCCTAAATTCAAGGGACGTGGAACAGATTCCTTCAGATGACTCAGTGGCCTGTGTGTAAACATCTTTGCAGACGATCTACCCTGCATGGTGTCGTGGTGGCGGCAGATGGCCAAGTGTTAGGCCGATGGGACAGAAAATCCCACTGTGGCCACTTTGTTGGAAGGGAAAAGATTCTCCTGGAAACCACACTGCCCTCATTCTCTCAACTCGACAAGCAAATGTAGAAGGTGTTTGTTGGGCACGGACTGGCATGGCGCATCTGCTCCTTCAGGTGGTGACCGTCTAGTGGTTCTCTGACCAAGAAGTCCAGCGCAGGCGCAGTACCCTCCCTTGAGCCAAGCAATGTGCACATACTGTCTGCCAGACAGACGTGGGCAAGGGGGAGGGGCAGGCGGTGTCTACCCCACAGAGCACTCAGCCAATGTGCCAGGGGATTGCCAAGTGAGGAAGGCCAAACTAACCTCATCTGCCAAAATAACCAGCTCCATGTCCTCTAACAAAGCCAAACCAATGCTCCATCAGAAAACCCATCAGGGACCTTAAGGACACTCAGGTCCTAACTAGCAGGGCATTTACAACAATGTTATACAACACACCCAAGGGGAAACGTAGGAAGGTAACCTGGTGTCCTGGTCAAGGTTTCTGCTGCTGCAATGACACACCATGACCAAAAGCAGCTTGGGGACTGTCTCAGTTAGGGTTTCTATTGTGAAGAGACACCACGACCACAGCAACTCTTATAAAGGAAAACATTTAATTGGGGCTGGCTTACAGTTCAGAGGTTTAGTCCACTATCATCATGGCAGAAGCATGTGGGCAGACATGGTGCTGGAGAGGGAGCTGAGAGTTCCACATCTGGATCCACAGGAAGAAACAGTGAGCCGCTAGGCCTGGCTTGAGCATCTGAAACCTCAAAGCCCACCCTCAGTGACACACTTCCTCCAACAAGGCCACGCCTCCTAATAGTGCCATTCCCTATGGGCCATTTTCATTCAGACTTCCACAGAGAGGAAAGGGTGGCTTAGCCTTCCAAATCACTGTTCATTGTTGAAAGAGGTCAGGATAAATAAGAACTCAGATAAGGCAGGAGCTGATGCAGAGGCCATGGAGGGTTGCTGCTTACTGGCTTGCTCATCATGGATTCCTCAGAACCCAGGCACCATTCACAATGAGCTGGGCCCTCCCCCATCAATCACTAAGAAAATGCCCTATGGCTGCTGGATCTTACAAAGGCATTGTCTCAATCAAGGTTCCCCCCTTTCAGATAACTCCAGCTTGTGTCCAGTTGAGGTAGAACTAGCCAGCACACCTGAGATGGAAATGTAAAGTGGATTATGACCAGCTGAAGAGTAACTGCAATTTAAGGATTGCCGGGGCAACCTAGGAGAGGACCGAGGCAGAGAAGGGAGGCAGGTGTCCAGGTCGCAGTCTCTAGCAGTCACACTGATAATGAATGAGCATCAGTTAGATGCCTGTCAGGCGATTCGCTTGGTGAGGAGAATTCAGGGTGGAGGAGGACATCCAAAAGCCTACTGTCAAGGCAGGGTGTGGAGGAGGGCGTACTGAGCACAAGTACCACTGTAGTGCTGCAGGATCCAAATGTACTCAGGAAACCTGGCTGGGGGCTTGGACAGGAGCCCCCCCCCCACGTCAGCGGACCCAAGCGATGTCTATGGATTCTGTTAACAACTTAGTTAAAAAACAAACAAAGACTTGTTTACTGAGCCATCCACCCGAGCCTGGGTGGCAGGAGGTGTTCAGCAAGTCTCCAGGAAGGCATGTGACCTCCCATGCCTCACACACACACACACACACACACACACACAGAGCCTAAGGGAGGGAGGTGACCTTTGATCCGTGGCCTCTGGTTCCTAACGCCTTCTGTAGGTGGGGTCTCGGGTCTCAGACTCCATCATCAGCATACCTGGGTAGCTCTTGATTAGGCCGTTGGAGTGGTTTCAGCGGGTGTTCAGATTTGAGAAGAACTCCAAGACAGAGCAGCACACACATGGCAGTTACTTAAAATCTCCAGCCCGTTTGAAATCAAAATTGTCAACGTTTCTGATGGATAACCAGCACACACCCTCCGAGGGGTGTCGGCCACTGTGAGGCCCTCTTGCATGGTCTTGTGCTGTCCTCCCCCCAGTCCTGAGGTAGCCATGACAGTAACTCCATTTTGCAGGAGAAACGGAGGCTTAGAGCATAATAGCCATTGTCCAGTGTCCCAGAACCACCTGGGGGAGATTCAGAGTTGGGGTCAGAATCAGGACTTAGTTCATGCTTGCCAAGCACTCTCCCACTGAGCTGCTCCCGGAGGGCCGTTTCCTTTAGCAGGATAAACAAGACGGAAGCGCGAGGCTCCCCTCCCGCAGTCCCTCTCCTGGCTCTGCTCCCCATACCAGGATCTTGTTAGAAACGCAGGTGTCCCGGCCCTTCTCAGCCCCTGCCCCAAAGCCTGCGTTCAAACACACCCTCCCCCAGGGGGTTGCTAATCGGGTATTTATCATCCTGGTCCAACAGGCACCACCTGGGGAACTTTACCCAGGGCTAGGGTCACACACCTCTGGGTGGTCTGGGTGGGTGGGCCTGGGTGCAGCCTGGCTTCCGGGTTTTTATAGCGCCGCCCTCAGGAGAGTCTCGTGGACTTCAACCTCTGTGGTCCACGGAGCAGAAGCCTGGTGGTGGCGGTGCCGGGCAGTGATGTCACTGCGGCAGAGCCCAAACCGGGGTGGGGACGTTCCAACGACATCAGAGAGGATGCTACGGTACCGGGCTAGTGACAGTGCACGACAGACAGTGGAGGGGTCTCCTGGGCAGCCCTGTCGGCTACGCCAGCAAAGTGGAAGAACGGGTGACCTTTCCGCGTGCCCGGCGCTTCGCGCGCGCGCGCGCGCTCGTGCTCGTGCGCGCGGTGGGGGCCCCCGGTGGGGGGGGGGGTGCGGCGGCACGCGCAGGCGCAGAGGTCGGGGAGCCGCGGGGCGGCGGCCGGCGGGGCGGGGTGACTCAGCGCGCGGAGGCGGTGCGGGGGCGGCGGGCGACCGGGAGCCAACCGCAGCCGCCGCGGGCCCAGCCTGCCTGGCAACAGGCAGCACCTCCCTCCGGGAGCCGAGCGGAGGGCGGGGGCGCCGGGCGGCCTGCAGGTGGGGCGCGGTGGCGCAGCTTTGTCCCCGCACGGCCCGAGGCTGTGCCGCCCGCCCGCCGAGGCTGAGTCACGGCCGGGTGTGTGGCCAGATGGCCCCACCCGCAGGGATGCGGCCCTCCCGGCTGCGGCGATGGAAGGGATGGAGACAGAGCAAGGTGGCTTCTGTGCAGCGCCCCCCGGGATGGAGAGGGCCAGCCACGCCCAGCCAGCGTGGGCTAGAGAGCCCGGTGGCAGCTGCTCCCCCTGAGAGTCCACGCGGAAGGGAGCGTGTTCTAAGACACGAGTGAAGGGCTAGGGCAAAGCTCCGACAAACCCGGAGCGGCGGGGTCCAGGAAGGTTCCTCCCTGCTCTTCCTCTCCCCCGCACCTGCCCAGGGCCATCTGGAGGACGTGAAAGAAATGTAGAATCCCCTAGCGTGGTCAGCAAAGGTGGGGACAGCCACCTGCATTTTGACAAGTATCCCAGCTCCTTTCAAACTGGTGGCTGGTGCAGGGCGTTTAGAAGATGCCAGGTTGTGCTCCGGCACCTTCTCTCTGCTGACTAAGGACAGGGCGAGCAGGATGCCTAGGGGAAGAAAACGAAGGTCCGCGGTTGGGGTGAAACCATCACCAGGCCCTTCAAGTGTGTGCTTACGAGCACACGCCGGTGAAGTCCCCCACAGTCCGTGAAATTCTCAACACTGTCTGTAGCTATTGTTTCCGGAGACGTGCTGCGGTCCTGGGCTGGACCTTCAGCTCGGACCACCTCAGCTCTGGATGCAGGCATCTCACCATCTCAACCCCCGTGTCGCACCTCTGTGGTAGTGAATGCCGGCACCGCTGGCACTTTGGTACCTTGTGTTTTTCTGGTATGGTACCATGTGTGGATAGTGTACCTTAAGCCTACGAGACGCTAAGATACATGAATTCCCGAAGTCTATTCCTTCTAGATAGATGTCAGCTCAAACGGATTTTGGGTTTTATGTAATCTCCAGTTTAAAGGCTGCTAGTCTATTAAAGGAGGATCGAGGAAAAAGTTCACTGAAAATTAGGCTTAAGACAAATTTATCCCTTTGCTTGGCAAATGTCTTCTCCTGTGACAGCTCATAATGAAAAAAAAAAAAACCCGAATAAAGACAAATTACATTTTCAGCAGTTTGAAGTGTGGACACAGATGTCTCTGGGGGCAGATGGCTTTGACTCAAATCTCAGCATTTCCACATAGCCACATGACCCATCCTGCCTCCATTTCCCTTCCTGAGGGTGGGATGCATGTCTTCCTTTGACTACATGCCACATGCTGCCTAAAAAGATTCCCAGGGTTTGTCACCGTGGCTCTGGGGTACTAATGTCCCACTGAAGCTCAGCCCATGCCTCCCAGCCCTGCCCTTTCCCGGCCTCACCTCTCCTGACTGGCCGTCAGACATTAGCCATGAGTGTTGTCATGAAGTTCTCGTGGTTCGGTGTAGTTATTGTATATACCACGAATTAGCACAAACAAACTACTTAAGTTAATTTCTCTAATTCTTACCCTCACCTTCCAAAATAGGAGTTACTGTTTTCATGGCTGCCTTTCCAGGAAGGAGACAGAAGTGTAGAGATTTGGAGAAACACCCGAGACCACACTGTTGGGAACAATCAAATCCTGACACTCCCAGGCCCTGGTACCCAGCCACTTCGTCCTGTGGCTGTTATATAACCGCGTGGATTACAGCAGGGGAGGGGCCTACCTCCCTCTTGACCCATCAGACAGCATGGTTGGGATTTTCAGTGTCCATCAGAATCCTTCCTCTGTACAAAGCTCCCTTCTTGCCCTGAAAACTAGTGTCTTTGGCGGGGTTTCAAAAGCTCTGGGTTCAGGCACACACTCCAAGGTTGGCACACACAGCTTTCAGTGAAGGCGCACCGGGATTCAGGGACTGTGAACCTGTCTCTGGAGCCCAGAGCTTAGAAGTGCTCCCTGGAGGCAGGGTGCTGGTGGTTTACAAGCTCTGTCCATTGGCTTCCCCTGTGGCAGGTCGACCACCGTCCTGGAGCGTAGTCTGGCACCAGACTCACACACGGCTGTTGTTCACATACTGACTTGTTCTTCTTACCTTATCTCTGCTCTGGTCTTCTGTCTCCTGTCATCTTCAAGGTCAAACTGCAAATTCTCCTCTGCACTGCCATGCTCCAGGGCAGTGGTTCTCAACCTGTGGGTCGCGACCCCTTTGGGAGGAAGGCAAACGACCTTTTCATAAGGGTCTCCTAAGACCTTCAGAAAACACAGATGTTTACGTTATGATTCATAACAGTAATGGAGTTACAGTTATGAAGTCGCAACAAATAATTTTATGGTTGGAGTCAACCACAGCATGAGGAACTGTATGAAAGGTCACAGCATCAGGAAGGCCAGCACTGCTGCTCTAGGGCATCATTCTTGTCACCAGGACTCAAGTGTTTGTGGTGACAGAGGCAGGAAGGGTGGGGAGGCTTGCTCTTATCTCTCTTTCTAGTTTATTGTAACTATTTTGAAGACTTTACCAGGCACGTCTAATCTTTTGACCTTGTGACTTGAAGGTGTTACCTACAAAGTTCATGCTCAAAGGGGGAAAAAACCCACAGATATCTCTTAGTGTTCATGGTGAATACAGGTTTTTGTGTTAAGCTGTATGCATAGCTCTCCTTAGCCACAGGTTGGACACGCCTACGTCGTTAACCCTTTGTAACCCACACACTGAAGCTTGCTCCCCTAAAAGGGTGTGTTAAACAGTCTTCAAGGCAATAGTATTAAAGACCTGGGGCCTTTTGCAGGTGAGGAGGACCCCAGAGGTCAGCCGTTATTGTTGGTTTAATGCCCATGGTAAAGGCCTTGAGGCTCTACATTTGAGCTCTTCTGCCTTCTGCCATGGGCTGGTGCAGGCTCACTGCATGTCTGCCCTGGGCTGGTGCAGGCTCACTGCATGTCTGCCCTGGGCTGGTGCAGGCTCACTGCATGTCTGCCCTGGGCTGGTGCAGGCTCACTGCATGTCTGCCCTGGGCTGGTGCAGGCTCACTGCATGTCTGCCCTGGGCTGGTGCAGGCTCACTGCATGTCTGCCCTGGGCTGGTGCAGGCTCACTGCATGTCTGCCCTGGGCTGGTGCAGGCTCACTGCATGTCTGCCCTGGGCTGGTGCAGGCTCACTGCATGTCTGCCATGGGCTGGTGCAGGCTCACTGCATGTCTGCCATGGGGTGGTGTAGACTCACTGCATGCAGTGGCTCAATCTTGGACTTCCCATCCAAACTATGAGAAAAACATGTCTGTTCTTAGCACATCGCCCAGTCCGTGGTAATGCTGTCACTGTGGCACAAAAGGACTCAAGGAAAGCCTCACTCCCCATGTGGTAATGTTTAGGTATTTCAAGTGGGGTGTTTGGGAGACAGGGTGAGATGCCGTCCTGAGGGATGTACCCCATGATGGGACTAGAGCCCTTACAAAAGAGATCACAGGTGCACAATACTCTCCCCCCTCTTCCTGTCCTTCCCTCTTCGTCCTTCCCCTCTTCTCTGGGACACAGAGGAAGCAGCCATCTGTCCTGCAGGTGAGATCCCCTTTTGCATATCGACTGAGTTTCCGTCATGTAGCAGGCATCAAGCTAACTCTCAACCTGGGGTAACTCTTTCAGGGCCCACCAGTGTTACAGTAGCCTTGGTGGGGACTGTGTGGAGGCCAGCCTGGCCTGGGTGGCACCCCAACATTCAAAGCTGCTGAAAACATTTTTTTAAAAAGTGTTAATCCAGCTGTGCCTGTCAATCACCTGGCCGAGGACCACCCCTCGGGAGAAAGAGTTTACTTTAAGCTTGTTAAAGGTAGGGGAGGAATAATTATCCCTTAATGAATTCCCACCCTCAGTGCGGTGGCTTACAGATCCACAGCCATGCGGTTCATTCCGCCCAGTTCTCTGAATTACTCAGAAAGAGTAATCTTTCTACCCCTGTTCTAAGCATGCTTACCCTACACTTTGGACATGGCTTTTTCTGTAAAGCTCCCCGCTCTGCCATGTGGATGCTTGTCCACCACATGGCTGACCTCCAAGCCTAACTCTAAGAAGATATCGTCAGGTTTCCTCTTCTCCATCTCCCTCCTCCAGGCAGCTGCCTAGATTCACAGTTTGCTTGCTTTGAAATTTTTCCTTTGGCCAGGCAGTGGTGGTGCACGACTTTAATCCCAGCACTTGGGAGGCAGAGGTGGGTGGATCTCTGTGAGTCTGAGGCCAGCCTGGGCTACCAAGTGAGCTCCAGGACAGTCAGGACAACACAGAGAAACCTAGTCTCAAAAAAAACAAAATAATCTTTTTTTCTTTTAAACTCTAATAACATTATCCTCAAGCTTTCTTTGGAGTCCATTCTTCTATTCTTTGATTAATGAGACCATGACCTCCAAGAGGAGGACCCTGGCCTCCCCACTAACATGTGACAGGTCTGGTGGCAGTCCTCAGTAGCACAAACGCCTAGTGGAGCCCCGCCCCAACACCCCACCTGGCCACCTGGCCCTCCAGGCGGCCATACATTCCTGTTTCTCAAACTTGCCTTCAAAAAGAGAAATGCTCCGTTAATGAAGCCCCATTTTAAACACACAGAACCCACAGGATTCTGTCCTCCCTTGGTTTAACTCAACCTGTTCAGTCCTGATCCTCAAAGGGATAAAAGCCACCGACCTGGAGTCAGCAGCGTGGGGTGGTCAACAGATACATTTGCATCTGGAAGTTTCCGTCTGTTCCGATGCCACCCAGCCCCCAGGCTGTGCCGCCTAGAAGAGGGCAAGCTGAGTTTCACTTCCTCTGGAGGAGACGTGAATAAATAAAGATGGGCAGCAAAAGAAGGAAGAGGAAGGGAGGGAACCCATATTTATAGAGAAGCCCAATTGCTTTACCAGAATACCACAAGAAGCTACTCACCCATGCCTATGCACACAGGCTAAGAGAGGCCGAGCCCTGCCCAAGATCTGGTGGGAAAAGCCTGGAGAAGGGCAGGAGGGGATGTCCGGGCTACCCCAAGCATACAGTCCCTCCACACATCACCCTACAAGAAAGGAAGTCTGGAGAAGGACCAATGGCCAGCTCAGTCATCACTATCAGTACCATCCACATCCACTGTACCCTGTGTTGGACACCCAGCCACTAAGGTGTCCTTCTGGGGTGGGCCAGCTTTAAGGAGAGCTGTTCCTCTAAGGGCCTGGGACTCAGTCTGGCTCTGGGCTCTCACTGCTGCTCAGGTATTCCCACCTGCCGCCAAGACTAAACTCCGGCTCTTAGGGACCTGTGCTTTCTCTGTCTGGTGGGAATGAATCCTGAACAGAAAGGAGGTCCTGAAGGTGGACTGGGAGGAGGCCTGGGAAGGTGGTGTCTAATCCTCAGCTCCCATCTGCCCAGCTCCTCACAGTTCGAGGACCCTGGGCTCCAGGAGATCCAGGTAGCACCCCGTGGCCCTCCAGAGGTGGTTTTAAAATGAGTGGCTGATGTCTGCAGACGTTCACAACTCCATGACAGAACCAAACCAAGAAGATTTTCACCTCCCCTGACTCCAAAGGCAGAGTGAGGATTTGGAGCCCAGGCAGGGTTCTGTCCCTCGCTGACCCCAGAGGACTTCACAGAGCCTTGGTTTCTCCTTCTGTGACACCGTACTCTCCAGTATCCCTGCCTGCAGGATGACCCTGGACAGCAGCCGGGACCACATGGAGGACGCGGCGGCGGCGGCGGCCATTATTTGATCAGGGCCCCCAGATGCCGAGGGCTAAGTGCTCCTCGGTCAGCTGCTGGGCCCCTGGGAAGCTGCGTTGAAACCCAGTCCCAGAAAACCGCTAGACCTCCCCCATCCTTCTCCACACAAAGAACAGGTCCACGTTCTCAGCAAACCAGCAGGCAAACGCCAAATGAAAACCTGGTAGGAGAGAGGGAGCAGGGAAGAGAGATCGGGCTGTCAGCGCCAAGCCTCTCCGTGGGCGGCACCAGAAAAGAGCTGTGTAGGAGAGCAGAGGTAGGCTTCGGCGAAGATTTTTTTGTTTTGTTGTGTGGTTTCTTATTGCTGTTATTTTTCAAGAAATTTTTACCTTTAAAAAATTTATGTAAATTAGTATAACAAAACAGTGAGTTTGATGGGTGGCATTTCCACGGGTGTGTATTATGCACTTCACTCAGATTCACATACCCCCCCCCCCTGTTTTCCTCTTTCCCAACTCCCAGTGGGTCTCCTCCCTTTGATGTATGTATTTCTTTCTTTCTTTTTTACTGGGTCTCCCTATATATCCCTGGTTGGCCTGATCTTGACAAGTAGACCAAACTGGCCTTCAAATCACAGAAATCACTTGTCTCTGCCCTCTAGGTTTTGGGATCAAAGACATGCACCACCACACCTGGTCCCACTTTTTGTCTGTTTTTGTTTTTTAGAGACAAGGTCTCTCTGTGTAGCCCAGGCTGGCCTCAAACTGTGGACGGCCTGCCTTGGCCTCCAGAGCGCTGGGAGTAAAGTGTGTGCTGCCAGCATCAGGGTCTGAGTTCTTGTTTTTTGTTTGTTTGTTGTTTTATTTGTTTTTTTTTTTTTTGTTTTTTTTTTTTTTTTTCTTGTCTGGATGAAGTCAAGCCCGGGAGAAGATTCAGAGACCAAGAACTAAAGTCTTTTATTTGTTCATAACCGAGAATCTGGGAGGGACCAGGGGGCATGACAGCTGTGGACAGAGCTTGGCCATTCCAGAAGGTCTGTGGTCCTCCAGAGAGTGTCTGCAGCCCAGAGACCTTAGGTGACTGCTCCGTTCCCAGCTAAGGCAGGTGATGGGCAAGGAGAGAATAGGAGACCCACAGTCAAACCCTGGGCCTCTACTCACTTGTCTGGCATTGGTGCCTCTGTGTGCCCACTAAAGAAGGAGGGGTGCTGGCACCCCTGGACCCTGATCTTGCCACCCGCGATCACAGGATTTAATTAGGATCTCATCCGTTCGGGGGAAAAAAGCGTTCTCCATGCACTGTGCAGGTCACTGGCCACTCTTCTACCCGATACAGCCCCACCACACCCTTAGTGCTTGGCTGCATGTCTCTAGTCCCAGAATCCAGGTACCCCCTCCCCAGAGTGCCCTACTGCACTCGGGCTCACTCTGAGCAGGGCTGCCTAGGCTGGCATCATCTAATTGCTGGACACCACCTTTAGTCACATTATTTCCTGCAAGCTGCCTGGCTCTGAAAGTCTCCTTCTCAGACAGACAAACAAGACTCCAGCCTTGTTCTGCCCATGCTCTGAGGAAAAGAGAGATCAGAGGCTCTTGCCTCCATACAGCAACAGCCGGATCCAAGGCACAGACTGCTGGGCAATCGGGTGTCAGCAAAGCTGGGCCGGTGTCCTAGTTAAGGCTGCAGCTTTCTTACAAGGCTGAGCTTTCAGCTTCAAGGTACATAACAAGGTGTCATCAAGACAGTACTGGGACAGGATCTTCACCAGTCTCCTCCCGGGAGGATGACCTTGTTAGAGCAGCCCCTGGTACCCACAAGACCCCTCTCATTTCAGACAGAAAGATGCTTCTGGGTTCTAGAAGAACCCCATCAAAGAGATCTGAGCCAACTTCCAGGTGCAAAAAACTAAATTCAGCCACTGGCCATCTGGGCTACAGTCCCAGGACTGTGGGGTCTGCTGATGAAGAAAAGCCCTTGGAGAGCAGAGGACATTGCAGCCTCTTCCTACCCTGTCCTGGCCGACGGGCAGTCAGCTTGAACAGAATGAACATGACCTGGGCTGCGAGCCCCTCAAGGATGTGAACTGGGTCTCCAGTGCCACACTCGGTATCTCCAGCACACAGTAGCACTTGGGGGACCAAGGACTATTTGACACATTTTAAGTGTGTTTCTCCACCAGACCGTCACCTCACCCCAGAGGCATTGTGACATTTTCAATGGGGAAACTGCCCTCCAGGAGGATGAGGTTTCTAAAGCTCCAAGTGGGTGATTGAGGATTTGACCATAGGTAACGGTTCTCAGGGTCCAGGCTTAGAACTACTTACTGTCTTTCAGCAATGAACTAATGATGAAATCTATGAAACGGGGAGTGAACGGGGCGATGAATGGAGCAATCCATTAGCGGTGTGGTGAGCAGGACTTAGAAGTCCTCTGCTCTCCTGACAGCTTAGTGTTTGGTTTTTGTTTTGGAGGCTGGGCTCATGTACCAAGACAAGCCTCAAACTCATGCTTCTTCTGCCTCAGTTTCCAGAATGCTGGGATTCCAGAAACAATCCTGGTTTCCATTAGCAGGCCCCATAGACTTGCCTCTAGACCAACCTGATGGAGACATTTTCTCAATTGGTGGTCCCTCTTTCCAGGTAACTCTAGCTTGTGTAAGTCAATGAAACACGAACCGACATGCTAGGGAAGTGCATTCTGGGAAAGATATCCACCTAGTGTATGAGGAGAGAAAATCATGGAGTCGTGTGATTCTGCAGAGAACACACAAGTGGTCCAGGGGCATAGTCCTTGCAACCTCTGGGCTGCGTTTGGAGAGCTGTGCCTCTCCCTGATCTGGGGAGGGCCCCTCCCCATGGTGGGGTCAGCTGTCTGCCTGTTGACTAATAACAAGATGTGCCCAGCAGAGTGGAGGGGCAGAAAATGGTGACTGTCCCTCTGATCACCGTGTGAATCCAAGTCAATGACGTAACCACTGTGATCTCCCGAGAAGCCTGTCCAGGTGACCTCATTTCTGGTCCCCTAAGCACTGCTATCCGGGCCTCTCCACACTGCCCTGGCCTCGGCTTCCAGCCCCTGCTCCTGGGTTGTGCCATCTCTGAGGGATGAAAGCACCACAGGTGTGGTGGCGATACCCCAGAACTTGGAAGGTGGAGTCCAAGGTCGTGTTCATTAGCCTATGGTTCAAAGCTAGCCTGGGCTACGAGACCTTCATCTTGTCCCTCATCTTTCTCCCTAACTCTGCCAGGCTGCAACTCCGGCTTCTCATCTCATTTCCGTCCCCTCTCGGCTTCTGCCTGCTTTAGTTCAGGTCTCACTGGGTCACACAGGAGGTGACAATGGGGACGTCCCCTCTCTCCCAACTCTTGAAGGAGGGCTGTGCACAGAGGCCCAAGACAAGGTGGAAGGAGGCCTGGCCCCAGGTGAGGCGGGACTCTTGGCAGAGGTTCTCAGTGCTACAGAGAGGGCTTGCTGTATGTCCAGGGAGAAGTCTACTTGTCCGTCTGTCTGTCATGGGGACAGACATCTTCCGTCTCGAAGAGAACACCAGAAGTCGCAGAAACTTCATGAAGATGACTACAAAGGTAAGTATTCACTGACTGTGGCTGATAATAATGCCTGGCTGGGAGTCGAGGCTACCAAGTCTACTTATTAAACTTTTGCCTCTTTACCCTTAAAACCATCCAGCGAGGCAGACTGTCTCCATAATACAAACGAGGAAACTGAGGTCTTGAGAATTTAAGGACTTGCCCAGAGCCCAGGCCACAAGGCTGACCGCTGGAACCATTTCTCCAACAAAGATCCTTTTCCGTTGGCATGGCCCTCCATGCCTCCCCGCTGCTTGCCTTGGTACTAAGAATTTGAAGAAGCCACATGGCTATGAGGAGTGTGGCCCCAGTGGGTCCTGGGTACCAACTTCAGCCGTCCCCTCATGAGTTCCTTCCCTTATGCCCAGTCATCTTTATTCCTTCCGCTGCACCCCCAGATTGTCCCTTCCCGGGGTCCTCATCCCCCTAACAGATAATCTCACCACCCCCTGGGCTGCCGGACGCCGGACCTCCTGGAGCACACTCAGACACGGCTGCCGCCGCTCTGCTTCCTGTGGCTTGTGTTCCCTCCCTTCTGTCCGCGTTCTGGAAACGTCCCCAGTGCAGTGGTATTGGGAAGAGGACCCGGGGGAGGGGCGTGTGGTGGGACAGAGCCCCCAAGAACAGCATAGTGTCTTCACGGGGAGTAGGCAGGGTGTCAGGAGGCTGGGTCGTTTCAAAGCCCTCCGCCCTCTTCCCTAAGATTCTCTTGCCTTCTCCCTCCCCAGTGCTAGGATTTAAGGCATCTGGCTCTAAGTTAGCCTCATGCAGGGCTCTCTCCCACAGCCCCGCTGGCCTCATTCCTAATGACATTTTACACCAGAGAGTCCTCTGTGGGGGACTTTCCTCCCTGTCCCCAGAGGGTGCTCAGCTGCCTCCTTGGCCAATGCCCCATAGATTTGCCTTCTTCTGGGAATGGAAAGAAACTAAAGGACCCCAGGGATGACAGTTGTGACTCCCCATCCTGCTGTGGTGGTAGGCAGTTCCTCCTGCTGTGACAACCCAAATCTCCCAGCATCCAGCACTGTTATCTGTTATCCTGTCTCTTGCCTCTCTTAGCCCTTGCTGGTCCTCAGTCCCCTTGTGGTTTGGTTTCTGTTCCTTCTGTCCTGTGCGTACATTCTCAACCTGCCCCCTGTGATGGTTCAGACTGATTGCCAACGTGGCAGGATCTAGAATCACAGACCCGGGCATGTCTGTTGTCGAATATTATTTTAAGGTGTGTTACTTTTGTTCATGTTGCATTTGTTGAACTCTGTAAAGCTGTAATATTTTGTCTGTCTAAAACATCTGATGGTCTAATAAAGACCTGAAAGGCCAATAGCAAGGCAGGAGAAAGGATGGGCGGGGCTGGCAGACAGAGAGAAGATATAGAAGGAGAAATCTGGGAGGAGAGAAGGCAGAAGGAAGAGCCAGAGAAGGAGGAGCACTTCAGGGCCCAGCCATCCAGCTACACAACAAGCCATGGAGTAAGAGTAAGATTTACAGAAGTCAGAGAACGGGAAAAGCCCAGAGGCAAAAGGTAGACGGGATAATTTAAGGAAAGCTGGCAAGAAACAAGCCAAGCTAAGGCAGGGCATTTATAATTAAGGATAAATCTCTGTATATGATTTATTTGGGACCTGGGTGGTGGGCCCCCCAAAAGAGTAAAAACAGACAGACAGCACATGTCTGTCTAGGAGTTTCTAGATTGGGTTGAGGCAAGAAGATCCCCCCGGATGTGGGCAGCACCATGCCATGGACTGGGGGCCTGGACTGAGTACAAAGGAGAAGCCTAGCTAAATGCCAGCATTCGTCTCTCTCTGCTTCCTGTTGGCCCCCAGCTCCCAGCATCTGCTGTCAGGGGCCCTTCTGGTTCCGAGGACCCTGAGTCCCGTGTAGGTTGGAAGTGAGATCACAGGGGGTGGGTCTGGCTTATTCCCGGTGTCTGTAGTTAACATGAGGCACCTTAATCCCGGACAGAGAGAGAACCTGGTGCCTTCCAGGTGGCCAGGAGGGAAACTAGTTTAGATCCAGTACAAACGCTTGCCCTGGTGCTCTGTAAGCTCCTGACACGTGTAGGATGTGTGTGTGTGTGTGGGGGGGCAGCTGTGTCAGGAAGTGCGACTTTTAAAGGAAAGAAGAAGAGTATAAACATAAAGCAGAAAGCTGGCCACTGCGCGCCCAGCGCCAGGATGTTGCCGAACCAGCTTTCTCCTGGGTCTCTTCACTCCAAAGCCAATGGGAAACCACTGCTCCCACTACCCAGGCCCACACGGGTGCCCCACTAGTCCATTCCTACCCTGGTGTCTGTGCCAGCCACTCTGCCGTCCACCCCACGTGCATACTTGATTCAACCAGTGATACCTGATCAGCCTTGCTACCAACTCTCCAAAACCCAGGAGAGAGCTGTTTAGACAACATCCTGCCCTTAGAATCTTCCCGTCTATCAGATAGAGACCCTCAAATGGGTGAGGCTGTGGAGGGTGAGGCTGTGTGGAGGGTGAGGCTGTGTGGAGGGTGAGGCCGTGTGGAGGGGTGAGGCCGTGGGAAGGGGTGAGGCTGTGTGGAGGGGTGAGGCTGTGAGGAGGGTGAGGCCGTGTGGAGGGGTGAGGCTGGGGAGGGTGAGGCTGTGTGGAGGGGTGAGGCCGTGTGGAGGGGTGAGGCCGTGTGGAGGGTGAGGCTGTGGAGGGGTGAGGCCGTGTGGAGGGGTGAGGCCGTGTGGAGGGTGAGGCTGTGTGGAGGGTGAGGCTGTGGAGGGGTGAGGCCGTGTGGAGGGGTGAGTTTGGGTGCACTCCTGCCCTTCACACTCTCCTCTGTCCTGAGGCCCTAGTGAGGACCAGTGACGGCCAGTAATGACGGCCAGTGACGGCCAGTGATGACGGACAGTGATGGACAGTGACGGCCAGTGATGGCCAGTAATGCCAGCCAGTGACGGCCGGTAATGACGGGTCAGGTGTGCTAACAGGCTCCGTGTGCTCGCTGGCTGTTTGTGTGTTAACTTGTCTGTGCCCTGACACTGGGTAAAGCATTGTTCTGGATGCGGCCCTGAGGATGTTTCTGACAGGGTAGCGTCTGAGTCGGTGGGCTGAGTACAGCAGATAGTGTAACCTGAGATGAGAGGCCTCATCCAATCAGATGAAGGTCCACACTCAACAAGAAGGGTAAAGGACCCTTCCTGCTTGATTTCGGCCAGGATGCTGCCTTCTCTAGACTTCCAACCAAAACTTGTAACGTCTACATCAGGCATTTTGGTGACAAGGATGACAAGTTAACCAGTACTCTGTCTAGCTGCCCCCTTATCTAATGGATGTGCTTCCCTGGAGATCCCCAGTGCAGGCCTGACCTCATCAGTGCTCCCCAGGATGCTCTGAGAAAAGGAACACACTATCCTCTCTCGTTACAGACGTGGGAACTGGGGCTCAGGAGCGCCGGGCTCACACACAGCCTGGAGTATAAGGCCAGTTGCATGCCTGCGTCCCTAGGTTCTCGCCGCATGCCTCCAACATGCAGGGCAGCCTGTCAAGCAGGTTCACGTTCCAAGAAAAGGCAAGCTCTGCCATCTCATTAGGCCAGAGCATCTGCTCCCGGCAGCTCGTGATAGTCATGAGAGGAATTAAAAAAAAAAAAGATTTTATATATATATATTTTAAGACAAGGTATCTTAACGTAGTACTGGATGTCCTGGAGCTCACCATGTAGACCAGGCTGACCTTAAACTCACAGAAATCTGCCTGCCTCTGCCTCTTAAGTACTGGGATTAAGGGTGTATATTACCATGCCCAGGATTTTTTTTTTGAAGGGGTAAAGATTTTATTTATTATTTTAATTATGAGTGTTTGACTGCATGTATGAAAGTGTGTCACTTGCGGGCCTGGTGTCCATGGAGGCCAGAAGAGGGCGTCAGATCCTTGCAACAGGAATTACAGATCGCTGTGAGCTGCCATGTGGGTGCTGGGAATTGAACCCCCAAGTCCTCTGGAACAGCAGCAAATACTCTCAACACCTGAGCCATCTCTCCAGCCCCTAAGACAATCTTCAGAAACATTCCTTCCCGGACCAGGGGAGTGGGAGTGTTGCCAGTAGTGGGGTCTGGGCAGCCATGTCTTCTGAAACATCTCAGGAAGGTAGGCCAGCTGCAGTGGGCAGGAGGGAAAATGGAAGGTGCAGGGAACTGTGGGGGGGGGCTGCCCTTACCCATCTTCCTCCCTCCCTCCCTCCCTCCCTCCCTCCCTCCCTCCCTCCCTCTCTCCCTCCCTTCCTTCCTTCCGCTCCAGCCCCGCCCCCAGGCACGGCCTGAGCAAGCTGACTCTCCTGCACACACCCTGGGGTAGCGCATGGCCCTCCCAGGCCGGCTTCAAACACTGCCCACACGGAAGCAAACCAGCCCAAGCTCCGTGCTTAAGAGAAAGGCGGCTGGAAACCTTTTCTAAAAAAAAAAAAAAAAAAAACCAAGAAGAAGAAGAAAAGAAAAAGAAAGAAAAAAAACTAGGTCAAAAGAAAAAAGGAATTATAAAAATAATGCAAGTCATGATTAGAGCGCTTGTCCTTCCCGAAGATGCCGCTGTCCTCTGCTGTCCTGCGGTCGGGGGGATGGGACAGTAGCACAGCTCAGTGACCACTGAACCCTGGGACCCTCAGCTTCCCGGCATGGAGGAGACTGTGTTTCTGTACCGTCTCAGCCTGGTCTCCTCGTGTTCCCCAAAGGAGACTGTACAGATGACTTGGGCAGTGACAGATGTTGCTGTTTTCCTCAGGGAGTGCCAGGGGACGGGTGCCAGCCTTGCAGGGTCACAGCTGTGGACTGCCTTGGAGTAGGTATGCTTTGCTAGCTCCTGGGAGGTCTCGGGACGGAAGCCGGCCTCCACTGCTGCCCTGCTCTGTGGGCTGGAGAAGGCAGGAGAAGGCAATCCACCTGGCAGGCCTTGCATGGTCACCCACATGTGGGGCCCAAGAGGAGGAAATGTGGATTCTCTGGGCATCCACGGTGCCCAGGTCAGAGTTCAGCCTCTCCTTCCTGTAGGGTGGTCTGGCTTCTTATCCTGCCTGCATTTCTGAGTCATTCCTCCACAGTCCTTCCCACATCCTCCTCCTCCACATTCAGGGAGGGCAGGAAAGGGAGGCCCCGTTTCCAGACACTTTCCTCTGTGTAGTGAACAGTACCCTTGGCTTCAGCTCACACACAGGAACACAGGTGGAGGATGGGGCTGGGCTGCCAAAATACAACCCCCTTGCAGGTGGGGGGCAGCAGTCAGCAAGTGCCACGCCTCAGACTGACAGCTGGGTCAGGTGACTTCTGGAGCACAGGCTTGATGAGGCCGGGTCACCTTGCAGGTGAGAGGCAGGAGAGGGAGAAGCAGCCATGCAGAGGATTCAGGAAGACAGTTTGAACAGAAGTCTGAGCGCAGTGCCTCTTCTCACCCCTGTAGCTGGGCTCCACCCCTGCTCTCCCAGGCTCAGGATGCAGACAGGGCAGCCTCCTGCCCATCACACTGTTCACTTGAGTTTTTGGTTTCTTTTGTCCTTGTTTGGGTTTTTTATTGGCTTGGGTTTCCTCTTTTTAACTGGCTTTTTGAGTTCTTTAAAGGCAGAGAGGATTTTTTATCCACTCTTCCCCCAGCCTCCTCTCAGCGTTGAGTATACCAGAATGCCTGATAAACACTTACAGGAAGCAAGGCACAGAGGCACACATCAGTAATTCTAGCACACTGTGACCTGAGACACGAGGATTGCTACGAAGCCAGCCTGGAATTATGTAGAGGTTTCCAGGCCAGCCAGGGCTACATAGAAAAACAGCCTTGAAAGGCAAATGAACAGGCAGACTGAAAAAACAAACAAACAAAAAACAAAAAACAAGCAAGTCCTCACAGAATTAGTGATGGGAGGTGTTTAACCGAGTGGGGGCGGAACCCTGGAGTTGGACAGCTGGACCCAAGCAACATGTGAGAACTCAAAAAGGACCAGATGGGAGTTCCCATGGGTATGCTGCTTATAGGAAACAGTAAAGTAGGAGGCAGACTGGGCACCGTGGGCAGTATTAAACTTTGTTCCCAGTGGACTTCTCCAATATAATTGATGACCTATGTCAAATATAACCATATAATTAATCTCAAAATCAAATATTGGGTTGAGGACTTTTGTGCTATGTGGGATTATTAAGCGACTGTTCTATACTAATGGGAAGGACGGAGTCGGACAACACAGTGCCCGGCCAGGTGAAAATGTCCCTGTCTGGGTTCTAGTTTTACGAGGGAAAAAAGAAGCATGTCAGCTGATTCCAAACTTACCTTTAATATCAGTTTTGGTCACAGCAATTCTCCTAGCCAGCTCCAGCTGCCAACCTGACACATCTGTCTGGGGGAGTCTCAGCTGAAGGACCGCCTCCTCGACCAATCCCATGAGCCTGTAGGCATGTCTGGAGGGATTGTCTTGGTTATTGGTTGATGTGAAGGGCCAAGTCCACTGTGGGTGGTACCACCCCTGGGCTGGTAGTCCTGAGTGGTATATGAAAGCAGCTGAGCAAGCCATGCAGAGCAGGCCAGTAAGCAGCTCCCCTCCATGGCCTCTGCTTCAGCTCCTGCTCCAGGCTCCTTCCTTGAGCTCGTCCATGGCTTCCCTCCATGACGGACTGTGACCTATCAGCTGAATAAGCCCTTTCTTCCATCAGGTGACTTTGGGGCAGTGTCCTATCACAGCACAGGGAGCCAAAATAGGACAGAAATAAAGGTTGAAAGAGAAATCCCCTGTCTCACTTTCCTGTCACCTGGAATACATCTTTTCAGAGAAAAATACTGTCCACCCTTTTAGATAGGTGTTTGGCATTTTCTTTCAGTAGTACAGCTCTTGATTCTTTAGACACATATTAACCTCCTTCTATAGAATAGAATTTAGCCTTTATGTTGTGTAAGAACATGCATACACAAACTCATTCTTCACTATGTTATTCACATGTTGAACACATTAATATTCATAATTTATGTTAATATATTATAATGACTACCATTAGGTATTGTTCATAATTAAGCCTTAACTTTTACCATATTTCCTTTCACATTGCATCACTTTCCCCTTGCTGTAAAAAATGCCTGGCAGAAGCAGTGTAAGGAGGAAGGACTTAGTTGTTAATTTGGTTTCCACTGTACTTATTACTAATATAAAAATGTTTTTAAAAACCTTATTCTCAGATCTCCATTAGCACACATCTCTCCCACTTGCCCACACAATTCCTTGCTGATTTCCTCAGGAACAACTCAAAGCCCAACCTGTCAACTATATTTTTCACAGGAAACAACCTGTGCCAGGGACGTGAGGGAAGAGGCTCAGAAGAGGAGGGTTCCTGTCCGGGTTCCATGCAGGCCAACTGGAAAATCACAGGCTTGAATGCAAAGCCAGTGGCCTTATAGCCATTAGTCTCACCAAAATGGTCTAAGGAGGAGCCCACCCCCAGTGACACACCTTCTCCAACAAGGCCACACCTCCTAGTCCTTCCCAAACAGTTCCGCCAACTGGAGACCATGTATGAAAATATATGAGCCTATGGTGGCTGGTCTCATTCAAACCACAACAGTAAAGTCCAAAGGGCCAGGGCAAAACCCTTATTCTAGTGTTGGAAAGGTCACAAAGATGCCAGATGGTGAGAAAGGAAATGCACGTTTCACAAGTAGCAACCATAGGCCACAGCAACAGGGCTCACACTACTGCCAGAAACTGTGCGGGAACCTGGAAGCAGGGGGAGCCCTTTCAGGGATCAGCTCTGTACCAGTCACCCAAACCTGATGACTCACCCAAACTCATGCCTCTGCCTGAAAGCCTTGTGGGTGTCTGGGAGCTGAGAACCTGGGGTGTCCCATAGAAGGACTTTAATAGTTAGAGACGGCAGACTGCTCCTGACCTCACCAGAGTTGACAGTGACATGGGGACAAAGGAGACATGCCCAAGACATTGCACCAAAGGTTTCCCACTCCGAAGTCAACCGGTGAAGGGGAGAAAGTTCCAGGAGACAAGTGAGAGGGACAAGATGGAGTTGGAGGGTGAGCCTTAGGAGCCTGGGTCAGAAGACACCACGCACCAGTCATGAAAAATCTCCAGATCGGGGACCTGGAGGGTGCGGGTGGATGTGCCACCGACTGCTGGTGTTGTGCAGAGGAGACTCACAGTAGCTATAACCGGACAGTAGGGAAGTATGGTAGTCCCCTGGGTCTCAGAGGGAGGGCACAGTCTCACAGAGGAAGTCTACTGACATCCACACAGAAGGCATGGAGAGCTTCATGTCAGCAGTGGCCCTTTTGGAATCACGTCGGCAGATATGACAATTAGATTTGTCTTGTTTAACATGGGTTGGGGGTAAGTGTTGGGGAATATTATGTTAAGGTGTGTTACTTTTGTTTATGCTTTATTTGTTTAACTCTGTGAAGCTGTGTTACTGTGCCTGTCTGAAACACCTGATGGTCTAATAAAGAACTGAACAGCCAATAGTGAGGCAGGAGGAAGGATAGGCAGGGCTGGCAGGCAGAGAGGATAAATAAAATGAGAAATCTGAGAGGAAAAAAGAAGTAGCTAGAGAAGGAGGAGGACTCCAGGGCCCAGCCACCCAGCTACACAGCAGGCCACAGAGTAAGAGTAAGATTTACAGAAATGAGAGAATGGGAAAAGCCCCGAGGCCAAAGACAGATGGGATTATTTAAAGTTAAGGAAAGCTGGCAAGAACCAAGCCAAGATAAGGCTGAGCATATATAAGTAAGAATAAGCCTCCATGTGATTTATTTGGGAGCTGGGTGGCTGGCCCCCTAAAAGAACTAATATAACCAACAACATTTTGGCATTCCAACATGGACCCGAATTTCCACAAAGGGCCCAAGAAAGCTGTGAGAAAAAAAGAAATAGAGGATATGGCTTCTTTAAGAGTTTCTGCCTGCTGGTAGCAGTTTAAAGGTTTGCTCACACGATCAAAAAAAGGCTAAAAGGTATGCAGTAAAAGAGGTCCAGACAGAAAAACCTCTAAACAGGTTACAGTGTGTTTAACAATGTGCATAGGCTTAGGAACAGAAGAAGGGTACAGTCATGGGGGGATCAATAGTTTGTAGAATAAAGTCTTTAAAGAGAGAGAGTAAAAGAAAACGGCCACATAAGGTGGAAATGCACAGGGAATCTGGATCCTGCATAGTATCGTGCTGATTTTGAATTTTTTCAAGGCTGAAGAGCAAAAGAGGGCTGCTGGGACTGTGAACAGGACTGCAAAACTGAACAGTCTAGATGCTTAGGGATTGCCTTAACGTCAAAGACTGCAAAACTGAACAGTCTAGATGCTTAGGGATTGCCTTAACGTCAAAGACTGCAAAACTGAACAGTCTAGATGCTTAGGGATTGCCTTAACGTCAAAGAAGAAGTCAGAAAATACAGATTTGTCAAATGGAAATAAAAAATGCTTTGGAGTTTTGTTTCCACAGGAGATGAGAGACTGTGGATTCCTTCAGGGTTAATATTGATCAGGTTTGATCAGGTGAGATCTCCTGAATTTTGACAGGTGTTATATATCAACAGAGATTATAGCTGGTCTTCCCAGGACTTGACCATTATCTCAAATTTTCTCTCTGGGACCCTAAAGCTGCTTTTGTCCACAGACAGCAGGAAGCAATCTAGAGAAAACTATGCCCATATTCCCAAGAGTTGAAGGAGGTGATTTTTGATTATTTGTTGGGTTATGGATATTTGTTTTCATTTAGGAGAATATGGTATATTGATAAAAATTTAAAGTTATTTTTATTACACTGTATATACATTTCTACTCTTTTTTTTTTTTTGAGACAGGGTTTCTCTGTGTAGTTTTGGTGTCTGTCCTGGATCTTGTTCTATAGACCAGGCTGGTCTCGAACTCACAGAGATCCGCCTGCCTCTGCCTCTCGAGTGCTGGGATTAGAGGTATGTGCTGCCACCACCAGGCCAGGCATATTTCTACTCTTGTTTGAGGTATTGTGCCTGTGCAGTTCATTTAAAAATGTAAGGTAAAATTCTAGTTTTTGAAAGCTATTGTTATGAACTATTTAGGATAATCAAGAAACACAGGTTAGTAGTTAGTCATTTATAACAATCAAATTTGTATATACATTAAGTATGTTTTCAAGATCATATAGAGATATATTTTAGATGGATAAATGGTTCTCAAACACTTCAAAAACCATATAGAATATGGCATTTAAAATGTTTTGTTAACTTAAGGTTTTTCATGACAATGAGACACATCTGCTCCTGGCAGCACCAATTTACTTCAGGAGAAGGTGATGGGCATTGAAGAAACTCCTTATGGAATTTGCTTTCATTGTGGCAAAGTTAGCCACTGGGCAAAGGAACTGTTCTTGCTTTTGACTGCCGACAATGTGCTGTGCAGACTGGACATGCAGGACACACAGGAAAAAGAACTGTTGAACTTTGCCAATACAAATCAGGACAGTCCTTCTAAATTCCTACTTCACAGAAGAGTCTGTCAGATATTCTGCAGGACACAGAGAAAAGCAACTAATGAACTTTAACAATACAAGTTAGGATAGTCCTTCAAATTTCCTGCTTCACTGAGAAGTCTGCCAGATACTCTGGGCCTGTAGGCTGAAGATGGATGCCCCAATGTTGCAGAAGGAACTTTGAATGACTGTCCAGGCAGTCAGATGTGTCTGTTGTTGCTGGAGTTTTGGAAGTTGTTTGCAATGCACTTTTTGTTTACTTAAATAATATTATCTTTCTGGGGCCTTTGATGGAGTTGAAGATTAGATAGTTATAGTTGTAGTTTTCCTTAGTTATGATAGAAAGTAAATTAGGTATAAAACCTTAGATTCATTAAGATTGGATAGATAGTGGAGTATTTTCTTTTAAGTTACCAAACACAAATGAACTGGAATTCATTACATTGTGAATACAGTCTTTACTTGATAATTGTTCCTATTGTGTACAGTCTTATTATGTTAAAACCTTTCATTGTTTTGTTTAGACAAAAAGGGGGAAATGTTGTAGAATGTTATTTTTAAGGTGTGTTACTTTTGTTTATGCTCTGGAACATCTGTTTAATGGTGGAAAGATATGTTACATTTGTTTGATTAAATAAAATTCACCTTCAGTCAGGAGGCTGAGACAGCAACTAGCTGACAGGAAGTGGTAGGAAGGAGCCAGGTAGAGAAGGGTTTTTAAGGAGGGGCCAGGAGAAGCAGGAGGGCTTTTCCAGGAAGACACAAGCAAGGAGAGGAGGTGAGTGAATTGCTATTCAACCTCTCTGAGGAGCAGAATTCCACCTCAACCTTTGAGTCTTGAATTCTTTAGAGGGACAGAGATTTAGATGAGTTCCCTTGGTAGCTTTGAAAGAGTTGGTGCCTGAGGGAACAGAATCCCTTCTGGCTTCAACCTTTGCAGCCGGTTGCTGATTTGGACAGCAGTGGCTTAAAAAGCAGCAACAATGAAAAAAAAAAAAAAAAAAAAAAAGGACCACAGGTGGGTTACCCTTAGCCGACAAGAGAGCAGCTTTTGAGCCTTTGGAGTTTTTCTGCTTTTGTAAATGCTCTCCCTAAAGGGAGCCCCATGGCCTGGTCTAAGAAAAGGCAGTCCAGCATTGACACCCCACACATGCCAACCATGACCGTATGGGCCAGACCTGGGGCCAAGGTCTCCCCACACAGAGCCTCTACCATGGGGAAGGATTGAAATTCTGCAGTGCTGAGTGGCCACCTTGATCCTGAGCGACCTCCGTGAGAAGCAGTGGACCCTGCTCTCTAGGCTCTTCCTTCTTGAGCAGTAGACGCTGCGGTGGGAGCGGTTGCTGTTGGACCTTTTCATTCTGGCATCGTGGTGGCAGCCATGGCTATGGCAGGATTTAGAGGGAGTCCAGGAAGATGTGACCTTGGCTCATGGCTTCAAGGGCTATCAGTCCATCATGGTGGGCAGGCATGTCCAAACTGCCCCTGTTCCTGGCAGTGACACCTTTCTTCTTCATGTCATAGTGGATAGGGAGCACAGAACGAGACCAGCGTGCGTGGAGCCAAAGCCGTGACACCCAAAGACCCAGTTCCAGGGACCCACCTCAACCAGCTGTGCCCAATGCCCAAAGTATGTCCCCATGGGCACCATTTCAAATTTCAATATGCATGGTGTGGTGATTTGAATGTAATTGGCCCTCATAAGCTCATAGGGAGCGGAACTATTTGGAGATGTGATTTTGTTGAATTAGGTGCATATGGCCTTGTTGGTGGAAGTGTGTCACTGTAGAGGCCAGCTTTGAGGTCTTATATATGTTCAGGCCACACACAGTGGTTCAGTCACTTCCTGTTGCCTGCTGATCAAGATGTAGGACTCTCAGCTCCAGCACCATGTCTGCCTGCACGCCGCCATGTCCCACCATGATGATAATGGACTAAACCTCTGAAACTGTAAGCCACTCCATTAAATATTTTCCTTTGTAAGAGTTGCTGTGAGGGCCGGGCGGTGGTGGTGCATGCCTTTAATCCCAGCACTTGGGAGGCAGAGGCAGGCGGATCTTTGTGAGTTCCAGGCCAGCCTGGGCTACTGAGTGAGTTCCAGGAAAGGCGCAAAGCTACACAGAGAAACCCTGTCTCAAAAAACCAAAAAAAAAAAAAAAGAGTTGCTGTGATCTTGGTATCTTTTCCCAGCAGAAGACACATGTTGTATATAGTCACTTAGTAAGCCATCTCAGTGATTAGATTGACGGTTGAGACCTCACCCTGTAGCTCCTAAGCAACCCTTTGCTGGAGCCTAAAGCTACCTCCCATTATTCTCTTCATTCACCCCGGCTTCATGTCATCATACAGACATCGCATCATCTGTCATCATAAGAGGGAGTAAGTAGAGTAGGCATTTTGAGGGAGACACAGCATGCTCCACTAGTGTGGACTACAGCAAGCCATTACAACCGACTGTTGTATTACCAGTTACTGTTAATGTCCTTCTGTACCTAATTTATAAGTTAAACTTTATTACAGGCATGTATGGACAGGGGTGCTACTATCTGCAGTTCCAGGGGTCTACTGGGGTGGGGGTGTCTTGGAGCATAGCCCCTGTGGATAAGGGATGACTACTGTACTCATTTCTACCATGGACATAATTTCTACCAACATTTTCTTAGTTTCTGAATGCTGGTATTCCCCCACTCCTGTGTCCTTCCAGGAGGTCAGTTTCAATGGTCAGAAGTTAGCTTCTGCTCTGCATTGTCTCAGCTTTGAGACAGTTGGAGTTTCCTGCTTGCTGTGTTGGCTGGCTAAACTTGTTAAATACTTTCCTCGAGGGTCTGAACCTCGGACTGGCCCTTAAGATCTTACAAGGTGCCCTTAAAAGCCACGTGGAAGCCGGGCAGTGGTGGCACACGCCTTTAATCCCAGCACTCGGGAGGCAGAGCCAGGCGGATCTCTGTGAGTTTGAGGCCAGCCTGGACTACCAAGTGAGTTCCAGGAAAGGCGCAAAGCTACACAGAGAAACCCTGTCTCGAAAAACTAAAAAAAAAAAAAAAAAAAAAAAAAAAAAAAAAAAAAAAAGCCAAGCCACGTGGATGTTCAGCATGTGTATTGTTATCATTCCTGTGACTTTGGGTCTGGCGTCAACTAGTCCAGTGTTCTCAACCTATTGGTTCTTGGACTCTGTGGCCCTGGGTGAGTGACCGACCCTCTGTGAGCCTTGCTCCCTAGTATATTAAAACAATGATGGAAATGACAATTCCAGAAGGCCCGGGACCAAGGCAGGCACTCTCCGGTGCTGAGGCTGCACCCACAGGACCTGAAGATGACTCAGATGCTGCTCACTAGGTGTCCCTCGTGGTTCCCTGTGGTTCTAGCCCCTCACAATTTCATACAGTAACTTTGGATATTATGCAGGGCGATGCATTGAAGGTGTGTGTCACTGAACTACACAGTAAATGCTGCATAGATAGCAGTGGTCATGTGATAAGACATGTGTGTAACCCTCACTAAGGTGAACCGGTACTGTGACAAGGAGCCTGTCACTCTGTGAGATAAGAAAGGAGAAAGTAAAACAAATGAGAGAGAGGAAGAGAGAGAGAGAGAGAGAGGGAGAGAGAGAGGAGAAAATGTGTGGAAAAGGGCTTATAATAATAAAATAGGAAAAACAAGAGGGAAACCATGAAGACCTAAGAGAGGCTAAGCCGGGAGGCAGGCGACAGTCTGATGGTGCCGTCCAAATGGTTTGGATGGTAAGAAGGAACCTTCTTAAGACAGGAAGAATAGGACTGGAGAAATGGCTTCGGGGTTACAGGCAACCTGGACTCGGCTCCCAGCACCCACATGGCTCACAAGCACCTCTACCTCCACTTCCAGGGGACTCAATGCCCTCTTCTGGCCTTTGCAGGAACCTGTATTCATGTGACATACACTTACACTGGCATACACATTTTAAAAAAAAACTTTAAAAAAAATATAGCAAGGAAATCTGGAATCTCTTTCTCTTAGAAAAAGAGTGTTGGTTGACTCTCTGAGACACAGCAGAGGAAAGGCACAGGCTTGCGCCTGAGAGGAGGCCATCTTTTGTCACTTGTGTCCCTGTGATTTTAATCAATGCCAGTCATCGGTGCTTCTGCATTTTAATTGGTTGTTACTATTCCAGGCTTCTGTCTCAAGGTGACTGCAGTCACAAGCTGGAGAAGTTTGCAGCTCAGGGAAATAAATAAACACCAGAATGAAGCAGGATGTGGGGTGGAATTCATAAAACTGTGAGCACCCAGAAACTGCTTCTTCAGTCTCATGGCCCAGCACAATTTAGTTTACGAACAGGAAGTGACAGTCAGTGTCCTTTTAGAGTGCCTGGGAGTCCCTTCTCCCCTTGGGGACTGAATGTTCAGCCTCTGCAGAAGCGAAGCCATTACCTCCCTAGCCCACCTCAGAAACTTCCGGACGCCCCAGCCTTGGTCCTACCAACCCAGATCAATAAACCATTTGACCTTCAAGAATCCCATTCTCTCTTTGTGTTCGGGTGGCATTTAGGGATGTGACTGAAAAAATCAAAGCTGCTTGGAATTGCAATAGAGCCGACTGCAGGGCTTAGGTCGGTCATTCAAACCTTCGCTGAGAGACTCGGACATCCTGGAGGACCAATGGGGTGAAGGCTGCTGCTGGCCTAGGAGTGGGCTCTCTGGGGGTGTCCAGGGACAAGGCCTTCTGTGAGGCCTGGCGCAGAGGGACCCGGTGCACCTTATCATGTGTCTTTAGGAGGCTGTTGGCATGAATGATCTGGGGTCCGGGGGAGGCTGTTCTTGGATGTTTTGATGGACAGACGCTGCTGTAGACTGAGCTCTGGATCTGCCCAGGCGCAGCCGCACTTCAGTCCTGTGCAGCTCGTGTTGGAGGAACTGGCAGGTGTGGAGGGGGCAGCAGGGTCGGAAGCAGAGTTAAGTGGAGGAAGAAGTAGGAGGCCGAGTGCGGCCAGATCTAGAAAAGCCCCACAGAAGCCTGAGAGGACTTTGGCCTTTGCTCAGTCAGATGGGAAATAAACAGAGCAACATGGTCTGAGCTTCATTTTGATCCAGACGAATAAAAATGCTGGCAATGTTGTGGCATCGATATTAGGGAGAAGGCCAGACTCTGAAGGTAGAGACAAAGGGTTTGCGGTGAGCTGCATCGAGGTGACAGAGAAGGATGACTCACTCCAAGGTTTCACCAGGAAAATCAGGACAGTGTGACATTCACTGAGACGAAAGAGTCTGTGGGAAGAAGTGTGTAGACGAGGAGGTGCAGCCTCTGGGGGGTCAGGGTCAGCCTCTGACTCTCAGTCAGGCACACTGGTCCGGGACTGGACAGACAGAGCCAGTTGATATGCTGGCTAGAAAGTCAGAGTCGGGAGCTGTATTTGTTACTTTTCCCACTGCCATAACAAAATACCTGATAAACGCGGTTTAAGGAACGAAGAGGCTTCTTTGCCCCACAGTTGGGGGTGACGCAGTCCTTCGTGGCGGGGAAGGTCTGGCAGTGAGATCATGATGAGGCGGATCACAGTTCGCCTACACTCAGGAGGCGAGGAAGATAGATATGGTGCTCTGCAATCTTTCTCCTTTTTTCTCTTTATATTCAACTGGGAACCCACCTTCAGGGGTTCCTTCCTTAGTAAAACCTCTGGAGAGAGCCTTATAGACACATCCGCTAGGTGATCCTAGGTCCCCTAGGTGATCCTAAGTCCAGTCAGCTTGATAATGAAAACTAGCCAGGAGTGATTGGCCTGTTGATGACATTTTTAGCCACAGGCTGGATGGAACCACTGGCAATAGGTAAAAGAGGCAGGGGGCAGGGCCTGGGCCTCTGACATTTGCAGACCTCCAAAGACAAAGGAGGCAGACGAGGAGCCAGCAGAGCAGGGGAAACTGAGGAACCAGCAGAGCAGGGGGAAACTGAGGAACCAGCAGAGCAGAGGGGGAAACTGAGGAACCAGCAGAGTAGGGGGGAACTGACCGTATAATGTCTGAGGAGCCACCGAGAGGACTGAGCGGTTATGTTAAATGCTCCGGTGGCTCACTTGAAAGGTAAGCCAGCTCAGACTGAGGGATGTGGTAACCGTGGTTCATCTGTGACCTTGGCAGGAGAACTTCCATAGCATGAGGGCTGTGAAGTAAAAAGCCTCATTCCAGTGGGTTTAACAGAATGAGAGTGAAGACGGACACTTCAGTGCGGAGAATCAGACTCCAAGCTAAGACAGAATAGTGTCGAGGTTTTATACGTTCTTTTTTACTAAAGACAAGAGAAAAACAACAGCATTGTGCTTATGTGTTAATGAGAATATCCAGAGAGGGGACAACTTGCCAGTGTACACGAGGGGACTTGTTGGGCTGGGGAACGGGAGAAGGCACTGATTTTAGATGTGTCATCAGTATAAACGAAGTGGCTTAACAGAGACGCAAACCAGGCGTGGGGATACACATGTCATCCCAGTCTCAGGAGGCTGAGGCAGGAGGATCGCAAGTTAGACGGTAGATAGGCTCCACAGCAAGGTCCAAGCCGGCCAAGCCTGGACAAGACCCTGCCTCAGGATTACAGAACAACACAAACTCATTGTCTTACCGTTCTGAAGGCTACACTCCCGAAAATCCATCTTCTGGAGGCCAGGAGAGTGACTTCACCTTGTGCTGTGCCAAAGCTTGTCTACCCCTTGCCTCTTGGCCCCCTTCTTCAAGTTCAAAGCCAGCCATGGAGACAGGGCTCGCCTCTCCCTCCCTCCACACATCACCTCTTCAGGCAGGACCTCTTCTCTCCTATAAGGGTTTTTTCTGATGCATTGAATCACCCAGATAACCCAAGGTCATCCTCCTGCCTCTGGAGCCTATGCATGGCTGCAAACTTCTTTCTGCCGTGGAGACAGACTAGTCGTAGGTTCTAGGTATTGGGGTACAGACATTGTTCTGTGAGTGGCAGGGAACAGCATGTGGGTTTGGGGCTGTTAGAGGAGTAGATGTGGTCACAGGGTCTGCTGAATCCTCTTCTGATTTTCCTATTTTCTAAGTGAGAGCAGAAGCCACATCACCCAACAGAGGATGGGAAGGTGGAGATGATGAAGGAGAGAAAGTGAAAACGGGAAGGAGGAGAGCGAACAAGTGGACGGAGGATACATTGTGTTTTCTGTGAGCCCTGAAGACCCGCAGGAGTTGGAAAGCAACATTGACATGCACTTGTATTCTCCATCTGTGGTGAAGTGTGCGGTGGAGCTGCTGAGATGGGGGAGGGGCAGGTATGGAGTAACAAGTGGCTGGATTCAACCAGACCTAAACTACAGGCGCACAGCAGGAAAGGGCAGGGAGTTAATGTGTAATAAACTGGCTGACCGTGGAATTGATGCCGGACTAGGAGGAGAGAGATTTCATGAAGGTGGCGAGGGAAACTTAAGACACAGTAGGGCTGGTGACTTTAGATAGTGATTCCGTTGGGGAATATCGAGAGTTTGGCTCTAGAGGAAGTGAGTTGCTGAGAAGTTAAGAGTAGCTGAAGAAGGTGTAGACACTTTGCAGTTCTCAGAGAAAAAAAGGTCCTGAGTGTATGAGGGAAGGCGATAAAGTGACAGAGGGCGACGTCTGGGGACACAGCTCAGCTGGTGAAGCATTTCGCTTGCGGATACAGGGACCTGCGTTCTAGCTCCAGAGCTGATGTCAAGAGCCAGGAGTGGTGGAGTTTCTAACCCCAGCACTGGGAGAGAGGAGAGTCTCTGGGGCTGGCTGGCCACCCAGCCAGATCCAAGCCCATGAGAGCTCCTCCCTCAGAAACCAAGGTGGGCAGCTCCTGAGGAATGACGCCAGAGGCTGAACTCTGGCTTCTCTGTGCATTCGCATACATGCAACACACACCCCACTTCTTGGTACCAACGCTGTCAAAGCCCTGTGGTGGTTAACAGGACAGCGGGTGCTCAAGCCTTAGGAGTTAAGGGAAGCATCGTGTGTGTGTGTGTGTGTGTGTGTGTGTGTGTGTGTGTGTGTGTGTGTGTGTGTGTGTCAGTGGGCACCTGAATCTAGGTGTAGGCTCAAAGGCAGGAGCTCCAAGTCAGCAATCCTTGCTGTGACTGACAAGAAAGCTCACAGGTGACCAGTCACACAGCTTCCCCGTTTGCTGTGGCTCAGAGGGACCGCCCTCACAGCTCATCCAGCCTTTTCTGAGTTCCACCCCCAAGGTACCCAGGATATGCCCTGCAATGTGCCGGACCTGCTGGGGGCCAGAGGTGAGAACAGGAGCCTCTGCCTGGGAGGATGCTCTGCCCCAGGCCCATACTACCCAGATTCCAGCTCCACCTTCTCCCGACACCCCTGTACCACACACACACACACACACGCACACGCACACGCGCACACACACACACACAATCAGTATGATAAGTCTATTTAACTCGAAATTCTCTGCCTTAAACTGCACTCTCTGGCTTTCAGGAATATACAATTGCTCACACAATAAAATCTGATTTTTCTCACTCCCTGAACGCAGTAGGTTTTGATTATGTGAGTGTATCATACTTTGCACTCAAGCATTCAACAAAAATTTCGTTTCAGTGAAAAACAAAAATCTTGTCAGTGTGCTGATAAGTTACAGCCAAGAGTCAAACCAGCAAGGAGGCAAATCTTCCCTTCTTTACCTCTCCTCCCCTCCTCCCTTCCACCTCCTCCTCCCCCTCCTCCTTTTGTCCACCTCCCCTTCCTCCCTCTGTCCACCTTCCCTTCCTCCCCTTCCCCCTCCTCCCTTCCTCTCCATCCTCCCTCTCCTTCCCTCCTCCCCCTCTTCTCCCTCCTCCCCTCCCCGTCCTCCTCATCCTCCCTGCCCTCCCCTCCTCTCTCTCCTCCTCCTGTCCACCCCTCCTCCTCTCTTCTCCCTCTCTTCCCTTCCTCCCCTCCTCCCCTCCCCTCCTCCCCCTCCCCATCCTCCTCATCCTCCCTGCCCTCCCCTCCTCCCTCTCCTCCTCCTGTCCACCCCCTCCTCCTCTCTTCTCCCTCCTTCCCTTCCTCCCCTCCTCCCCTTCCCTCCTCCCCCCTCCCCATCCTCCTCATCCTCCCTGCCCTCCCCTCCTCCCTCTCCTCCTCCTCTTTCCTCATTGCCTTCCAGACCACCATTGGAGAATCCTGAGAAACTGAGGCGGCTGCTAGCTGGCAGAGGGAAGTCAATCCTGTGAGCGCAGAGCACAGGCTGTGCTCCACCCAGCCCTCAGCAGGCTGTTGCTCTCTTGCCTGCACACTTCTGCCCATCCAGACAATGGCGGGCAGCCCGCGATCCTGCAGCTTCTGCCGTCTCACACTCCTGCACTCATTCATGCACACACTCACACAGCTCACGCCCCGGACTTCCTAATCTCTGAAGAGGACACACAGGTGTCTTGGCTGGTGCCCTTGCCACTTGACTGGGTTTTGCATTACCATGGGAACTCCTCTGTGGGTGTGTCTCTGAGGTGGTTTCCAGAGTGGTTTTACTGAAGAGGGAAGAGCCACCCCGAGTGGGGTGGGGCACTATTCAGTGGGCTGGGGTCCTGGACCGAGCGCCAGGGCCAATCTCTCTTAGACACCGGGCTGCAGATGCAGTGTGACAGGCTGCCTCATGGCCCTGCCACCACCGCATCCCCACCATGACAGACTGCATCTTTTCACAGTGTACGTCAAGACTAAATTCCTCCTCCTTTAAATTCTGTCGGGTATTTGGGTCAACAAAGAAAAGGAACTAAAAGAAGCTGGGAGGGGCAGACTCTCTTTCAAGCCCCAAGTCACCAGAATGCAACCTCCATTCCCGGGGCCGTGGAAACACTCAGACTATCATGGCCAGGGCTGTTCTTAAGACATTTAATGGACAGCACATAGTGACCTCAGTGGAGCCTAGGATCACTGGGACTGTAGGAGACTGTGCCTTATTCTTTTAGTTTAGTTGGGAAAGCATCTGACAGGCTGGCCTTGACGGCCCACGTGGACACAGCCTGCCCTTGAGTCATCTCTCAAACACTCTTAACTCTCAAGCTCTTACCACCTGGACAATCCCTACCCAGTCACACCTGACCACACAGTGCAAGCGTGTGCATGTTTGCACACTCATCTTTTTGTCGGTCTGGTAAAACAGAAAAATCTCGCCACCTCAGAACTAATCTCAGTTTACCTGACTGTAAAGCAGGGAGCTGAGGAACAGTCCAGTTCTTCAACCTTCAGAGTGGGCAGGTCCCCAGAGTCTGAGCAATCGGGGACTCCGTTCTGAACTCAGATCTGCCAGCGTTATCCACGGGAGGAGACATGCTGTCATAGTGATAGGTACTCCTAACACTTGCTTAGGATGTGTGGGAGCCTGTGGGAGTCCTGCCCCCACCAAGAGAGACCTAGATGATGAGAAGAAAGACAGAAACACAGAATAGCTTCAGGAGGGCCTGAGTCCATACCCACCAGCCTCTTCGTTTATTCAAAAGGGCTTTTTATAATATGCCAAGGGGAGAGACAAAAGACCTCCCCCTTTCAAGATCAAAGCACACCATAGAGCCAAGTATAGACCCTTCCAAACACCTGGTAACCACGCCTGTGGTCAAATCACCTC
This sequence comes from Peromyscus maniculatus bairdii, assembly GCF_049852395.1. Classification (NCBI taxonomy): domain Eukaryota; kingdom Metazoa; phylum Chordata; class Mammalia; order Rodentia; family Cricetidae; genus Peromyscus; species Peromyscus maniculatus. Next base: position 25,712,792 of record NC_134871.1, read on the forward strand.
CTTATGCAGCCCTGCTGGGTAAAGTACCCTCAGATTCTCTGACCCTGAGTAAGGTATCACTAGGAAGCCTCTGTGGGCCCCACGAGGACGTGCTGTGTTATCTGCGGTAGTACTATCTGTTACAAACAGATGCCTTTGTAAGACACCCCAAGGCAGGTGCGAGGCCACTGCCAGCCTCCAGGGCTCCAGATGGTCCAAGCCACCTCCAGCCACTGTAACCCTCAGTCATAGAGCTCAGATTGAGCATCCGAGGAGGCAGCCTGGCAGCCCCCCTGAAGGATCCCCGAGACATGCGCCTCGGTGTCTTTTCTGACAACAGGTTCAGAGGCGAAGTGAAGAAGACCAGAGCCCAGCTGTGCTACTTCGAGACAACAGCCCTCAGGCACTGTGCGGGCTTCAGAATGGGAGCCAGGTGGCTGGGGCACCCTGAGGATGCCTTGTGGGAGGAGTCTGTTCGGTAAGGAAGCGACTTCTATTGGAAAGGAGAAATATTTCAGTCGGTGACCAGAACGTGAGGACTGTGAAGCCTGACTAAGGAGCTGGACACCAAGCCCCGGGCAGCAGGCCAACTGCACTTCTCAGAACAGTGAGCTGCATCGTGAAACTTACGGAGAAATGTCAAGGATGGCTGTTAGGAGAGACTGAAGGCCAGGACTGAAGTCAAGAGGACGAGGCGCCCACGGGAAGAACGAAGAAGACAGAGGGAGGCGGTGTCATGGCCACACATTTAACTTTGGTGGTGAGTCTGGGGTGGCGGCAGAGAAGAGTCAACATCGACAATGGCAGAGGAAGGTCCCTGTGGACCCAGCCCGAGGCTGCTGTGTGACCTAGCCAACGATGGGTGAGAGAAGTGTTCTGGGAACGGGTAAGTCTAAGTGAGTCGAGGATCTGCCTTCTCCTCCTCCTCCAGCACAGCCCTGATTTTCCTCCTACACATGCTTTGGAGACATGACCCCATTGCTCACACAGTCGCTCAACCTGGAAACTGGGTGTTATTATCTAGGCCTGTCTACACGCTCTCATCTGTCCTCATTCAAACCACGTCCTCCTTCCGCCCTTATCAGCCCAGTGTTTGTTTAGCTCCCTTACTCCTCTCTCTGCCTCTGCTGAGACTTGAAAGTTCCCACCAGCGCCTATGCTGAAATTCAAGCCCGTCTGAGGTATTAAGAGGTGAGGTCTTTGGGAGGTGTGGCTTTGTTGAAGGAAGTGTGTCACTGTGGAGGCGGGCTTTGAAGTCTCATATATGCTCAAGCCACGCCCAGTGTCTCAGACCACTTCCTGCGCCCTGCTGGTCAAGATGTACGAACTCTCAGCTCCTCCTCCAGCACCGTGTCTGCCTGCATACCACCATGTCGCACCATGATGATAATGGACTGAACCTTTGAACTGTCAGCCACTCCATTAAATGTCTTCCTTTATAAGAGTTGCCGTGGTCATGGTGTCTCTTCACAGTAATAGAAACCTAACTTAGACTGGAGGTAATTATGTCCTAGGGTGTTGTCCTTACCAGTGACTTGGTCCCATCATGGCTTCATGGTTACCAGGTGCTCCCTAGGGTAGGTCTGTCACGTATGCACCCCTCTAACCACAGGTTTCCTGTGCCATATGGGAACTCTGCAGAGAGTCTCCATCTGCGAGAAGGCTCTCATCTCTACACTGTTGTGCCTTCCAGCCTTCATTAAAAATTATCCAGTCCATGATATTCACTTATATCAGCAGAAAATAGATCAGAGTTGACTCTGTTTGGCCTCCCTGGGATCTGTCTGCTGTGCTGGCACCAGAGATCTCTCTAGATGTAATGCCAATGTCATGCCAATCTCAGGCTGGAGCTCTCTGTGGCTTCTCTGGACTTCTACCCGCTAGGCCTCTCTGCATGGGTTTCTCTCCTGCTAGAGGTCACCTGTCTCCTTCCTTCCCCTGACAGTGATCAGCTGTTCTTTGCAATCTGGCAGGATCCTGTGAGGAAAAGCTAAGTAGGAAGTCTAAGCTCTAGACTCAGAGATCACACTCCCCATGAGGCCTCAGACTTAATGACTCATGGGAACTTCAGACCCATCATGTCCAAAACCAAGCCCTCAATTCCCTCCCTCCTACACACTGCCCTGAAACTGCCCCTCCTGTGGGTGAGGGGCACCCCAGCCCAGGAAGTCCATCCACAAAGAGCCCCCCCCCTCTCCCTGGCCTTTATCATACCCTCACTCTCCACTGTCCCTCTTGTGTCTCAGTCGCCATCTGGTGACAGCTGGCTGTTTTCCTGGCTTCTGCTCACCTGTTATAAATGCCCCGATTAAAGACCCTTTTTATTCCCAAGTAGTTCAGTTTCATTTATCTTCCCAAGACAGCCTGCTTCGAGGAGTGCTCTCAGTTGGGGAAACTTCAGCTCTGTTGTCCAGTCTGGGGAAAAGTCCGTGTGCTGAAAGGTCACTGCGCAAAAATTAACAGCCATGTTGATCTCATGATGTTAAACCGATTTTCCCATCTGTACGGGGAAATCAGTGTATTAAATGTGAGGGTTCTTATCCCCACAGATATCTCCGGCTTCTTCCGCCTTCAATCTTAGCAGTTGTCCCTGCCCTCCCCAGGGAGCCCTCAGCCAATGACAGAGCTTCACCAGAGCCTGAGCAGCCTAATGTGGGCTCCTGGAGCAGAGCCTCTGGGCTCCACAGCTCAGATTCCTGGGCTGCACTGGGCTGCCCCCTCCCTCCCCCTCCCTCCCCCCCCTCTCCGTCCCTCCCCCTCCCTCCCCCTCCTTCCCCCTACCTTCTTCTCTCCTTCCCCCTACCTCCCCCTACCTCCCCTTCTCTCCAAGCTTTCTCCTTCCTTCTTGTGATGGCTGATCTTGCTTGCCTGGATCTGGAATCAACCAGGTAACAGGGCTCTGGGAACACCCATAGAGGTTTCCTATTTTCTTGTTTTTGTTTTACTGAAGTGAGAAGACCCTCCCCAGATGTGGATGGCGTCTTCCCATGGCAGCCAAAATAGAAAGAGGTCCAAAAGAAAAGCTTTGGCCTTAGCCTGCTTGCCTTGGTGTCTTACTGGCAAGTTCATCCACTCTGTTGGTGCTGTAGCGACTGCTATTGTCCTTCGCTGATAACAGAACCCATTTCTTCAGCCTTCTACCGTGGGCTAAAGACAAGTGCTCTCCGATAACCTTTCCGCACCTGGCTGGTGTTACCAAGGCGCCTACGGGGCAGACAGAACAGCTAGTTACTCATCTTCTCTAGTAGAAAAACAGCTGTTGTGGGCTACCCAGATCCTGTAGTCTAAGCCCCTTCTAATGTTTATTCCTTCTGTAGCTCAATTCCCTGTAGAGGACCCTGACACAGTTGTGCTCACACTCAGCAACTCTGTCCACTGCGTTTATCTCCCCAGGACATTTTTCTTTACACTTTGAGAACACTTCATCATCTTCTATAAACAAAACCATGGGGAAAAGAACTTACATATCAATACAGCGATTTCCCCTGTAGAGATGGAGAAAAATCTGTTTAACATTAATAGACCAGCTGTTAATTCCTCTTAGCGAGTTGGCTTTTCTCCAAACTGGACAACGCAGCTGAAGTTTCCCCAATAAATCTCCATTTCTGGTTCTACCTTGGTGTCTGCTTCCCAGAGGGTCCAAAGTGACACAGGAAAACACACAGGTGTACACACTGTACCCACACAGATGGTACATTGCACACATGTTCCTTGATTTAAAAATGGCATTTGTAAGGCAGAGCATGGTGGCTCATGCAATCCTAGCACTTAGTAGTCTGAGGCAGGAGGATTGCTATGAACTTTGGCTAATTTGGTTTACATAATGTATTCCAGGCCAGCCTGTGTACAGAATGAGACTGTTTCAAACCACAAAACCAACACCACAAGAATGGGGCCCGTGGTGGCTCAGTGGGGTAAGGCATTCACCACCAACCCCAGTGACCTGAGTTCGATCCCCACGACACACATGATGGGAAAAGAAAACCAACCCACACAAATGTTCTCTGACCTCCACACACGTGCTGTGGCATGTGCTCACACATACGTTAATCAATCGATCGATCGATCGATCGATCATTAAATGCAATAAAAATTTAAAATAAATGGCAGCAACAGCAGAAAGTGTTGCGTGTGCTCTTCAGGGGCCTGTGTATGTCTGAACAAGTGTAATGGCACAGCAGTGCGTCAGGTGGACAGGGGACACCTCAGGTCCTTGTTAGTCCTTCCTTAACATTCAGATCTCAGGGTTTGGCAATTACATGCAAAGTCTCCATGAATAACTTCGTCCGTACTAATTTTGAAATACTGTGGATAAGTTCATGGAAAAAAGTACTAGGTCAAAGGTTTGTGCATTTTTCTTTCTGAGAGATATTGCCACATTTCACCCCTTAGGGTCTGTATTATATTTCCATAAAAAAATGCACATTTTCTGTTTCCCACATCTTTGCCAACACTGTGTGTTTTCAAGTTTTTTTCTTCTTCTGAGGTTTATTGGATAGCGCAGACCCTGAATTTGCAATCTTCCTACCTCTTCTTCCTGAGTTAGGATTACAAGCACGTTTCACCATGACTCTCTGCCACTCTGAGCTGTGAGGAGAGTGGTTGCTTTAAAACAAAAAGCTACTGGGTGTGGTGGTACATTCCTATAATCCTAGCACTCAGAAGGCTGAGGAAGGAGATTTGCCAAGTTGGAGGCCAGCCTCAGTTATACATGGAGACCTTGCCTGAAAATAAACAAAATTCATTGATTAAAAGCAGAAATCAGATCCTTTCACTTTCTTGCTTATAATTCCTCAGTGGCTTCTCGAAGCGTCTGGTGGCAAGCCTGTTACCCTATGCCAACCCACTGTGTCCACATCTGTCCCTCCAGACTCTTTCTTGCCTCCTCCAGAGAACATTTCCAGTTATCCATTAAGCACACCAAAGCCATGCCCAGCTCAGGGCTTTTGCCTCCTCTCTTGTCTGAGTCCTTCAGGGCTCAGCTCCAACCACACCCCATCAGAGAGCGTCCATCACCCTACAAGTTCAGACCTTATTGCTCACTGTCAAGGCAGACCGTTGGCCGCCTTCAGACCACTCTTCACAATGGCTTGTATGTCTATCTTTCTTCTCTTGAGATTTTATGTTTCCTGGTTCCTGTTCATCTTAAATGCTAAAGAAGAACTTACCCAAAGGGTATATGAACAGATTAACCACTGAATGAATCTTCCCAGACTTCCAATGGCATTAGGCTGACCCCATACTCTCTCAAATGTCATTCATTACCTTTCTATAAACACCTTCCTTGTGCTTCTAAACCTGGCAGGTGCCTCAGCCCCTAGGGTGGCCTGGGTGCCAAGATGTTCTTAGTCATCAAATGTACTTTGTGATCCTCTGATGGCAAAATGTGACTCAGAAGGTAGGTCACACCTGCCACAGCTGTGTCTGCTGGAGCAGATTAGACACATCAAATATTTTCTGTTGTTGCCATAGGAATCTCAAGTTGCAACATGCTGTCATGGGGAGAGCCTTTCTCTCCATGGGCTAGTGAGAGTTTTCATGTACCTCTATTGTTACGCAGAGCTTTAACTCAAGAGTTCTTTGAGGTGTGAATTAAGGAAATCCGAAATTAACTCTTCTTTCAAGGAGCAAAGGATGACAGTTCATTGTAAGAGAGCTGAACTGTGTGACTCTTCCCAAATTCTTTTGTAGGCCCTCATCCCCAGTGTCTCACAGTATGGCTTTGTTTAGAAATGAAGTCCTTGTGGATGCAACTATTTAAGGGCATGCTGAGGTTTGGTGGGCCCTGATTCAGTGCAGCCAATACCCTTATAGAAAGAGGAAGGAACACACATGAACGATACTTGCGTATGAATGTAGGAAAAGGTCCATAAGCGTAAGCATGGCAGAGAACACCAGCAAGCTACCAGAAGTGAGAACCCGCCCTGCCAACTCGCCACCAAAACAGTGAGACAACAGACCTGTCTTGTTCGAGCCACTCAGTTTGAGGTGCTTTGTTACAGCATCCTTAGCAAACTAGTGCAGACTTCAGCCATGCCAGGCCATCTTGGATAACTAGGTTCTGCATGCCGAAGATAAATTTGTCCATTTGGCCTCCACCACAGTCATTTCCCGTTAGACAAATAGGAGAATGTGGCATTAGCACGGCGTCCTGGGCTGTGTCTGGGCATATCCCCTCTGCAGTTTCAGTGGTGTGGGAAATGTCTAGGAGAGATGGCCTGTCAGCTCCCTCCCCTGTTTCCACTACAGCTCTGTTATTCCCACGCTCTCTCCCAGTTGTGCATGTTTCCCATCAACAGCAATGCTTCTGGAATCAGTGCTGAGGTCTCACCCAGGATGCCGTGTGTCAGAGGAGGCTGCAGAGGTGCCTTGCACTTAACTTGAGTGACTGTATTTCCCCTCCCTGTCTCTCCACACTGACTTCTCTTCGCTGGCATATTTGCAATTGAGTTGCAAGCCATCCCGAGGTGGCTTCATCTACCTGGAGATCTCTCCTGGGGATGTCCTTGGGAGTCACCCGGGGAAACCAAGGGCAGTTTAAGTTGTCACAGTGGTAAGGGGAGGGAGTATCAGGTACACTGGTAGGGGCCAGGGAGGCTACAGTATCCTGATGTGCAGGCAGGTCCTGAAAATTGAAAATTGTCCTACCCAGTTCCAATAGTATGTCTGCTAAGAAACACATATGGTGGTGTTGAGGGAAGAGTATGAAGTCAGGGTAGGATTGTTTTTATTTGTTTATTTAGGGTGTTTTGTTTTTCGCTTGTTTGTTTGGATAGGGTCTTGCTAAGTTGACTGTGGTCACAATCATCCCGTTTCTTCCTTGAAAGTGCTCTGAACAGAACTGAGCCCATCACGCTCAGCTGGAGGCGTAAGTGTATGTGTTCCAAAACTCAGCTGTCTCATTGTCTCACCAGTCTGTGCCTTGGTGCTTCAGGTGGCTGGTTCTACCTGGAGACCCTGATGCTGCCACGGCCCGGTGATGACAAGGTTAGAGTCAGCAGAAGGCTGAACTGGACTGGGTGTCCAACACAGTGGCTCCCTTACTTGGGTGTCTGTCTCCTCAGAGAGTCTGTTGAACTGTAAGCCTCTCCAGGTCTTGGGGTTCACCTTTGAAAGCAGGGAGTAGGCTGCTTCCTAGCCTGCTGGGGTGCCCCCACCCTTTCTGGCCGTCACTATTGGCAGGAAAGGCAGCCCCAGTCCAAACATTAGGATGGTTTGCACACTCCTCCACTGGGAATTTTCTGACTTGGCATTGACTGGAGGGTTTGCAAAGCACCCTGTCTTCAGGAAGATGAAGACCCACTTCCTTACTTCTATTGGATCTTAAGTAACATGTATGTTTGTTGGTGTGCTGGGGACCTGAACCCAAGGCCTTGTTCATGCTGATCTGCCTACCACAGAGTCAGGCCTCAACTTATTCTTTGTTTGTTTGTTTTGTTTTTTGTTTTTTGAGACAGGGTTTCTCTGTGTAGTTTTGGTGTCTGTTCTGGATCTCGCTGTGTAGACCAGGCTGGCCTCGAACTCACAGAGATCTGCCTGGCTCTGCCTCCCGAGTGCTGAGATTAAAGACGTGCGCCACCACTGTCCAGCTGCCTCATGTTATTCTTTTGTTTTGTTTTGTTTTGTTTCTAAAAGAGGGTTTCTCTGTGTAACAGCTGTGGTGATATTTTGTTTGGGATCTGACAAATAAAGCTTGCCTGAAGATCAGAGTGCAGAGCTAAGCCACTAGTCACCCATAGAGGCCAGGCAGTAATGGCACACACCTTTAACCCCAGCACTTGGGAAGAAAAGGCAGACAGACTCTGTGAGTTCAAGGCCACCCTGGGCTAGTCAAGACTGATCCAGTCTAAAAGAGAAACAGAGCCAGGCAGTGGTGGCACACACCTTTAATCCCAGCACTAGGGAGATGGAGACAGGAAGTGATATGGCTGGGCAGAGAGAGGAATAGAAGGCGGGCAGAGACAGGAGCTCACCCCTTTCAGGCTGAGGAGTTGGCGGGGTAGAGGTGGCTGTGGCTGCTCCTTTTGTTTCTCTGACATTTACCCCTATATCTGACCCCAGGTTTTTTATTATTAAGACCAATTAGGATTCATGCTACACCTGGCTGTCCTGGAACTCTCTCTGTAGCCCAGGCTGGATCACAGAGATCAGCCTGCCTCTGCCTCCAGAGTGCTGGGATTAAAGGCTGCAACAACAGCACCGCCCAGCCAGCTTATTCTTAACTAATGTTGTCAAATTATACACAAAATGTAGTCTCTTGACCACACCTCCTCCCCATCTTCCTTTTGTTCCCAGAAGCAACACTTACAGCACTGCTAGTTTTGTTTTAAGAAGAAGGCACACTGTCCTTTCTCGAGGAACTTACTTAAATTTTTTTCACTATGACAAACTAATATTCCTAAATTTTATATATCTATTTGAAATAGGGGCTCATTACGTATCCCAGGCTGGCCTAGAGCTTGGTGTGTAGTCCAAAGTGGAGTGGAGCTTGGCACACAGCCAATCCCTGAACTCTCTATCCTCCTGCCTCCCCTCCTGGATGCTGAGATCACAGGGTACACCACCACAGTCACCACAAATAAATAGTTTAGACAACCCACACTCTCCTTCCTGTACACTCTATCCTTCCAGCCTAACTGTTTATGAACCTTTGGTAAAATTTCATTATTATGACTTTGTGACGTAAACATTATTCACTGCTCAACCAAGTCATAAAATGAGAGCAGATTCCCTGCCTCAGAGCATCCTTCTTCCTCCATTCCATACCTCAGAGCATCCTTCTTCCTCCATTCCACACCTCAGAGCATCTGTCTTCCTCCATTCTATACCTCAGAACATCCTTCTTCAGCTGTGGATGATTCCTTCCTTCATGTTTTGCTTTCTGTTTTTCTAAAGCATCTGAATCTTTGGGTATTTCCGGTCTTGTAGGTCAATGTTACACCCTTTTTGAGATCTTTGCTAGTGTGGTGCCTCCCAGAGTCTCCGGGCCCTGCATCATGCTGTCTTCTGGAACTCTCTGTCATCCCCTTAGATCACAAGCCTTCCTCTTTTGTTTTATTTTTGTGGATTATTTTTATTGTTGTTATGTTTTATATTGTTTGAGACAGTGTAGCCTTGATTGACCTGGAACTTGCCATGTAGACCAGGCTGTCCTTGAACTCAGAGATCTGCCTGCCCCTGCCTCCCGAGTGCTGGCAGCACCATGCCCAGTCAGCCTTTCTTTTGTGATGGAGAGTCCTTAGCAGCTCCCAACACAGCACAGACTGGGTGTAAATTCTGTGCGTGCTTCATGTTTGTGTGTCTTTGTAGACTGATGAGGACAGGTGCTAGCAACCACACTTTGTAAGTAGAGTGATTGGGGACAGAATTTTGGGTGAAAAAGCACCCCTGAGTACTGAGGACACGTCTCCCATGTGTTTTATTCTCCATGTTACTGGTGGGAAGCTCAGTGTCATACATGTAACCTTTTCTTTTTCTGGAAACCTCTCAGGGTCTTTCTTCTGTTTTGAGTTCTCCTCTGTCACATGGTGCATCTTGACAGAGGCCGTGGTCAACTGTTCCCGGTACCTGGGCCAGTACAGTCCTCCCCGACCAGCCACTTTTCTTACATTATTTGCCTGCTGAGTTCCTTACCACCATTTTCTCTTAGCAGAACCACATCTCAAATGCTTTTCCTATCCTCTTACATTTTGCCTTTTATCATCCTTTATGAAGTTTATCCTCAAGCGTCTGTGCTGGTCAGGGTGTTTGTTTTGTCATCCTGACACAAATTAGAGTCACCTGTGAAGACGGCTCTCACCTGAGGTGTGGCGGCCCTCAGACTGGCCTAGGCGTCTGCGGGCATTGTTTGTTAATTGATGTAGGGGGCCCAGACCACCATAGGCAGTGCCGTTCCCCAGCCCGCTGGGTCTAGGTTGTATGAGAAAACTGCTGGAATATTCTAGTAGAAAGACTAGAATTACAGTTTTGTTTTCCACGTCACTGTAGCCAAATGTATTCCTTCAGATCAACCTGTACCTGAAATGTGGCCGCAAATTAGCTCTGTGTGTGCCTGCGTGCGTCTGTCTGTCTGTCTGTGTGTGTGTCGGGATCTCTCCTCCGTTGCACCCCTGCCTTCGCACTTTACTTCTCTGTGTCCTGGCTGGGGACGGTATTCAATGGCGTCATATGAGCACATGCTAACCACACAGCCTGGGAACGGAGATCCCCGTGCAGTTAGTGAGCCCTGGTGTTTGTGCTGACACGAGAGGGCAGAACGCGGTGGCGGCTTGGCTCCTGGAGCTGTGAGCGATGGGGGCTGTAGCGGTCGGCACAGGGTGATGGCGCCATCCCGTGTGCGGCTCAGGACGCGTAAGTGTGTCGCTGCAGGACCTCTGTTTGGTGATTGCAAATTATTCTGGGACCTAAAAGTCCCACTGGAATCCAAAGTAAAAAATGGTTATGCTGAAGTGTAAATTCTGCCTGTGTGATTTTTAAAAACTGATAGAACTGCACAAACCCTGTGTTATTTCTGTAAAAAACTATTTACATGTATCTGTCTAGCATTCACAGACATATCTATGTTGAATAGGGGCCTGTGTGAGGGGCCAGGTTCTGACCCCTAGGCTTCACAGCACTTTTCTCTGAGGTGCTGGACTTTGCTTCTTAGAAACCCATAGATACTGGCTGAGGCCTGAGTGTCAGGCCAAGCAGAAGATGGTTCCCGAAGGAGAGTGTCTGTCTGCTTTCCTGGGTATAGACGGGAGTCTACAGTGAGCATTGGTCTAAAGTGGAATTGTTTATCTAATAAAGGACTGCTGTCTAAAAAAAAAAGAAAAAGAAAAAGAAAGAAAGAAAACCATAAGCATGAACCAGAGAGCAGATTAGAACGCAGCATCCCTCCATCACTTCTGCATCGGGGTCCTGCCTCGAGTTCCTTCCTGCCCTGGCTTCCCTCAGGTAACTCCCTGCCCCACCCCCCAACTTGGCTTTGGCCATGGTTTTTCTCACAGTGAGAGAGAGGAAACTAGGCCAGGGACATTTCATCAACTTTACCTTCCAATGCTGTTCTACAGACTTTGAGGTTTCCTCTTGTATTTTTAACTTCCAGTAACTTTTGCCCTACTTACACTATTACACATATCTCGTGGGCGCATCTTGCTACTTCTCAAGATAACAACTTTAATTTGTTTTCAGTTTCTTCTGTTTGTTCTTTGTCTCCTTTGCTTTCCCACTTCATAGCACTGTTCTCCATCATTTTGATATTGTCATCTGTAGAGATCCTTGACTAATGCTCTAAGAGGGCTGCCGATGCACGCCTGGAATCCAGTACAAATTCAAGACCAGGCCTGGAGAGATGGCTCATCAGTTAAGAGTACTTGTACTGGGTGTGGTGGTATGTGCATTCCTTTAATCCTAGCATTCTGGAAGCAGAAGCAGGCAGATCTCTGTGAGTTTGGGGACAGCCTGGTCTACAGAGTGAGTTCCAGGTTAGCCAAAGCTACATAATGAGATCCCATGTCAAAAATATAAACAAATAAATGAATAAAGAAAGAAACAAAGGAAGAAAGGAAAAAAGGGAGAGACAGAGAGAGGGAGGGAGAGATAGAAAGGGTTAAAAGAGAAAGGTATTTGTTCTTGCAGAGGACCTCAGTGCAGTTCAAATCACCCACATGGTGGTTCACAAACATCCATGACTCAGGTTCCAGGGCATCTGACTCTCCTGACATCTGCAGGCACCAGGCACATCCATGTAGGCTAAACACTCAGACACAAAATAAAATAAATAGATCTTATTTTTAAAAAAATCCCTCAAGGCCTGCCTGAGCTGCAAGGTGAGTTCAAGGCTAGCCTGGGCCACACAGCAATACCCTGTCTCAGGAAGAAGAGGTGCAGGAACAGAAGGAAGAGAACAATCATGCTACCTTGAAGAGCTCATCAGAAGTTCGGTGGGGTGTGTGTCTGTGTGAGTGTGTGTGTGTGTGTGTGTGTGTGTGTGTGTGTGTGCTGGTATTCCAGGGTCATTAGGCACCTCCATGTTAGTGCATACATGCATAGATCTAGCTGTTTCTGCAGCAAGTGTGAAGGAATATTCCACAACAGTCCCCTGCTCCTGTTGTTCTGAGGCAGGGGAGAAAGCTCACTTAGTATGCGAATTCTGGCCTCACCCCAGCTTCCCTCTACAGTAGACATCACCAGCACAAGTCTCCCTGGTCCAGTGTCTCTAGAGAATAAGCCCCTCTCCTGCTGGAGGGGAGTGAAATTTGGCCCCTGCAAGTCTATCTGCTGTTAGAAGTACTTCAAAATAACCCCTTTGTTTCAGGCTCCATCTGCTCCCTTCCTTGGCACCACATGTCCCAATTCCTGAGGCTTTCCAAGATCCTCCAGGCCTGAGCAGCTTGCCTCTCTAATGCAGACTTTCAGCTTAGTGTCTTCTCTGCTAGTTCCTTTACCTCTTCACTGTCCTCCCACACTGAGGCTCAAGGCTACACCCACCTGGTGGAAACCAGAGGTGAGACTGGGGATTGCTCTGCCTGCCCAGGTGGGGGAAACTGCCTTTCATGCTAGGTGGCCTCTCAAAGGGCCCAGGACCCTATAACAATAAGGGCATGAGGCATTTCATAGCACCTACTGTGCACCAAGCACTTTGCATGAATTATATTTAATTTGAAAAGTGGGTATTCTTGTCCTTGTTTTACAAGTAAGAAAACTGAATCTTGGCAGGGTTCCATACATAATTTGTATTACATTATCCTCTTGAAAACTTGAAGGCACTTGATTCTAGAGTCCATTTCTATATACTCAACTTGTATAAGCCTACCTTAATCACTCAGTGGGCGACCTTGTGGGAGACCAGCTCCCACATTTATGACAGGGTACTCTTGAGAATGGAGGGATAAGAGATATTAGATAGAAGGATAGAGGGGAGAGAAACAGATAGAAACACAGGATAGCCTTGGGAGGGCCTGGATAAATATCCAGTGGCCCCTTCTAATCACCTGGTAACCATGCACATAGCCAAGCAATTCTCTAGTGCAGCCCTGCTGGGTAAAGCAAACTCACATCTCACTAGGAAACTTTTGTGAGCCTCCACAATTCCCCCTTCTTGATATAATAAAGGCCCTCCCAGGCCCCTCAGATAGATGGTGCCTGTCTTAGGTCATCCTTCTTGAATAATCTTCCTTACCCGTCATGGAGATACACTTTCCATCAAGCATACTCTGGCTTAGTTGGAAGCTATCAAGAAGAAAGTTGCCTGTCTTTGACTATCACCTAACTCAGCTCTGACTCAGATCCCTACAAAGAGCTTGCAAATACTTACAGTGAACTTCACAGCTGCCACACCTCCCAGTAAAGGAGTAAAGGATAATAAAGATAGAATATTCTTTTTGGAATAGGTCTAAGGTGATTACAGCAGTCTTAGCTGCACCAGGCCCTTTTCTAAATCAAAACTCTCTCCAAACAGATGTTCAATAAAAATTTCAAGACACTTTTGATTCCCAGGAGAAAGCGGTCATTTTAAATCACTTCAGCAAGTGATTTAAATCACAAACAGCAACCCATGCTAATTATAAAAACACTTTTAGCTGTTTAAGTAGCTCATATATACATGTGTTCTTATCACAACAGTAGAATTTCTGTACAAACTAACTCGATTGTGAGAGGCCTACCCCTTTCTAAACAGAAACAAAAGGAGTGGAAACTTTTAGGGAGAAGACAGAAAAGCTCCTCTAGTTATGACACCTTTGCCTATGGTTTTCCAGGGGCCACTGAAACCATAAAATTATATTTTGGGCTGTCATAAAAAGTGTTCAAATACATCTACTATAAACATTACTATACATATTTACAAGTAGCATAAATATCACTATACTACTATACATATTTACAACTAACATGAATATCACTAAACATATTTACACTTTTTACAAACTTACATTATACGTGTTTACACTTTTTGCAAACTAACATTCAAAAGCAAACTCCACTATACATAGTTACACGTTTTTACAAACATTATATTCAAAATGAAACTCTATAGGACTACTTTACAAACTTTAGCAAACATCTAGAAAGAATCTCTTAACAGAACTATTTTTCACTCAAAGCAAACTCTATAGGACTACTTTAGCAAACATCTAGAAGAAATCTCTTAACTGAACTATTACATTTTCTTTCAACAAGACAGAGAGTACACAAATCATGAGTTACCACAGTAAAAATTATAAGTGAACTCAACACTGCTTTATTTCTGAAAGTTCAGAGCTCATGGTCAGCTTTGATATCATTCTGAAAGTTTTCCTGACAGTTTGAAGTCAGAGCCTCCCTTTTCCACACATTGTACCAAATGCTAAGACAGCCATCAAGCTTCTTAGGGTACAATTTACCCCTCTTAATTTTTAAAGATGCATTTTAAGGCTGCCATGGGCTATTTCCACTATGCCTTGTCTTTGAGGATTATAAAGAATACCCATTTTATTCTCAATTTGCCATCTTGCTTTTTCTGTGCTAGGACTTTTATGATTGACTCTTCCATTCTGATAGATGTTTTTTCCCAGGTGAATTTAATTTTTGCCCTTACAGAAAGAGAAAAAAATCTGAAGGAAAAACCTGAAAAGCTTTTAGTTTTTTGTTTGTTTGTTTGAGAGAGTGATTACTAAGTTTTCCCCAAAATTTCTGTTACCTAAACTTGGCTTCATGGCCAAGAGGAGACTGATTCTGATAGTGTGATGTTTTCATACAGGGCACTGCCAGAAAATGAAGGGTTTTATTTCACCTACATCCACCTCAGGTAAAATTTTTCCCTGCCACTAAAGGCTTAAATCTAAGCTGTCCACAGGCCAAAAGCTTCCACAGGAATCTTTCTGTCCATTTTTCTCATGGTGTTTTTTCATGACTCCAATTTTTTCCTAAAGTTTGCATTCATAGTCCTATAGTTGGAAAATCAAGAACACAGCTCTTCTGTCTTGTTGCTTACCTATCTTACCCTGAGTTTTTTCTTACCCAATATTCCTATACCTAATCCTATATTTTTACTAAATTTTTATAGATAGTAATTGAGAGAGAGAGAGAAGAGAGAGAGAGGAAGAGAGAGAGAGAGAGAGAGAGAGAGAAGAGAGAGAGAGAAAGAGAGAGAGGAGAGACAGAGAGAGAGAGAGAGAAGAGAGAGAGAGGAAGAAACCTAAACAGAGAGAGAGAGAGAGAGAGAGAGAGAGAGAGAGAGAGAGAGAGAGAGAGAGATTCACTGCAGCCTCACTTTTCATTTTGGCATTTCTTTCAGCCACTTTACTTTCTTTCAATCCCAAGAATAAAATACTGTCGCCTTTATTTTTAATCCATTATCAGGCATGCTCCCTTACACCCACGACGCTCCCTAACACTCCTTTCGCCAAGTCCCATCCCTGTTACTGGCACCATTTGTGGGAGATCAGCTCTCACGTTATGACAGGGTACTCTTGAGGAGTGAGGGATAAGAGATACTAGATAGACTAGAGGAGAGAGAGACAGGTAGAAAACATAGAATAGCCTTGGGAGGGCCTGGATCAATATCCACCAGCCCCCTCTGGCTCTTCTAAAGGGCTATTTATAGGAATGCCAAGGCATGGAGCAAAAGACCTCCCCCTAGCACAGCCAAGTGCAGACCCTTCCAGTCACCTGGTAATCACTCATGTGGTCAAGTAATCCTCTAATGCAGCCCTGCTGGGTAAAGCAAGCTCATACATATCTCACTTTGTGGGCCTCCACGTGACCTGCAACATTAGTCACATCCGCACACACACCATGCATCAATACTTTAAAAAGAAGCCAGGCTGGGAAGACAGCTCAGTTGGTAAAGTCCTTGTCTAACAAGTGTGAGGACCGAGTTCAGTCCCTTGGATCCACATTTTTTAAAAAAGCCAGGTATTGTGGCACACACTTGCAATCTCAGGGCTGGGAAGGCAGAGACAGGCACATCCCTGGCACTTGGTACACAGTCAGCCTAGCTCATTTGGTGAGTTCCAGGCCAGGGGGCCTGTCTCAAAAAAAAGGTAGACAGCACCTGAGGAATGACATTCAAGGTTGTCCTCTGCCCTCCACTCATGAGACTACACATGTGAACATGCACCTATATACACATATACACATGTATACTGGCACTGGTGTGTGTATGTGTGCGCGCTTGTGCGCACACACACACACACACACACACACACACACACACACACACACACACATCCTTTCAGGCTATAACTAAGCTTCCCTGGGCTAGGATATCCTGTTTGGTTGGTTCCATCTTTTCTGTGGAAGGTGAGCCTTCAAAGAAAGGGCTGAGCCTGGGGTAGCCCTGCGCTGACTTTAAGAGATGCCAGCTCAATAGGAAGACTACTGAGACAGCCTCCCTCCCCCAGCTCTGACTCCTGCTGAGAGCAGAGCAGAGGCAGAAGCAGGCGTAGCCATGGTGATGGTGGCGGTCTGCAGAGAGCTAGGGAGACGGGAAGGGGGGTAGTACAGGCAGCTTGCAGAGGATGGGCAAGTGGGTCTCTGGGAAAGATACTCATGAGAAAGGGGGTCTAGTGGAGAGCTGGCTTTCCCATCCCTCGGGATGCTGGGTGCCCTGCCATGCCACCCACTCGCCTGTCCAGCCTTCTTCCCTGACTCATCATTCAGGTGGGTGGCTCACCTTACCTGGGGTGTGGCAGGGTAGAGGTGGCACAAGGAAGCCTCTCTCTGGGGTGATCTGCCTTCTCAAGCTCCAGAAGGGACGAGCAGCATTTGAGAAGAGCCATCCCCCAGCCTTCTGGCCCTGTCCCTGCCCTGAGCTCAGCCATTCCCTCAGGTATACATTCTTGCTTGAGGGCTGAACCTGGGGACCCCATCTATGGGTCCTGCTTGACAAAGGGAGTGGAGGTGCCCCTTCCATGGCCGCCACCATGCAAGATGCCCTAATATGCATGCAGTGTACCTTAAAAGTCCTTCCTCTGCAGTCTCACCGCAGGCCACACAGCACTCAGCACAGAAGCACATGATCGTGGCTCATGTGCTCTGTGCTGACCTCCACTCTGCTCCTGCCCTAGCCTCTGCCTGCAAGTCTCACTCCGAGCATCCATGGTTGCACCCCTCAGGGATCAACCTGAGAATCTCTTTTCTGCAAAGCCTTCCCTGTCCTCCAGCTCAGCCACATCACGTCTCAGGGCCTAGGAACCTCAGCATGGCAGCCTTTCTCAGAACTGCTGTATCTAGACAGGGTGCCTCTCTCTCCCATGGGACTCCAGAGCCAGAGGGGCAGTGCCCAGCCTTGCCTCTGATCTCCGCAGATGCCCAGTGTCTGGCAGGAAGTCCTTGGGAGGAGGGAGGGAGGGAGGGAGGGCCCGAGGAGGGAGGGAGGCTCTCCACTTGCCCGCTTGGGAAAGTAGCTGGTGCGCCTCCATCTGACCGCAAGGCCAAGAAGACAGGAAAATGCTGAGGATGCCCGGGCAGGAGGGAAGATGCATTCTAAAGAGAGACCCTGCCCTTTGGCCATCAGACTACAGAAACAGAAGAGCTCAAGGAACTGGAATTTCCCGGGAATCCCACACTGGGGGAGGGGAACCGCCTGGCCCCAGCCAGAGGCCAGCCAGAGGGGGAATGTGTCTCTGGACCACAGACTGGACCCAGAGACAAGGTCAGATCAATAATGGGTGGGAGTGGGAGGGTGCGTGCACGTGCTGGGGTGGGGGTAACGCACCCCCTACTTGTTTCTCTTCCCAGTGTGAGCACACTGAGTAAATAATCTCTGTGCTCTGCTCTTCACTGTTGCTTTCTGTTTATTCAAGGTGGTTGGGTCTTGCTTGTTATGACCACCAGAGCCTAAGCTCTGACCCTAATAACTCCAGACCCCATGGTCTCCTGGAACCAAATGATCACGCTGTATTTTTCTCAAAACTGCTCTCCTACCCCTACTGCCGAGACAGGGTTTCTCTGTGTAACTCTGGCTGTCCTGGAACTCACTCTGTAGACCAGACTGGCCTTGAACTCCATCTGCCTCTGCCTCCCAAGTGCTGGGACTAAAGGCGTGCGCCACCACCACCTGGCCAAAACTGTGTCTTGAAGCAGCCAATGTCAGGATGCAAGGCCATGTTCTCGGAGTCCTGCCTTGGTGTGGGAGGCTCGTCATCTGGCTCAGGTTTCACGAATTTCCTTTCTTCTCGGCCTTCACCAGCCCCGATTCTGTGCTCTGCGTGCACACATTCAGTCCAGCTGCCTGGCTTTCTCAGAGTGATTTGTCCACAAAAGCCACTGACAGGAAAAGTGCCCCAGGGCCAGAGCTGCCCGGAGGCAGGGCAGGAGGAGCTGGGCAGGGGAGGTGAAGGAGGAGGTGCAGGGGTGGAGAGGCAGGTCCTGCTCAGTCCTGGTCTTCTCAGGAGTGAGCCACCCCTGATAAAGAGGTCAGGATAGGATAAGAGGGAGCCTGTGTCCACCCTTCTACGCCAGTCGAGGCCCCTGTTGTGGGGGTCAAAAGCATCTCCAGAGAAAGGGAAGTTCTAGGAGAAGCAGACACAAGGCGGAGCAGGTACAGTTACAGTTTCCCGCGGGTCCACCCTGCAAAGCGGCTGGTGGGGTGGGAGATCGCCGCTGCACAGTGGGAGCCGCTGCACAGTGGGAGCCGCTGCACAGTGGGAGCCGCTGCACAGTGGGAGCCGCTGCACAGTGGGAGCCGCTGCACAGTGGGAGCCGCTGCACAGTGGGAGCCGAATGCACGCCCTTACTGTGGACCTGGGCAAGTCACGTCAGGTCTATGCCGAGTAAAGCATAAAGCATACTGAGGCCCCTTTAGCCCTAGCAAATGTTTGTGGGGTTGATTAAGGAGATGCCAGTGTCTCCTGAGCCCGGGTCAGAGCTGAGTTCTGAGTCTTGATTTTAGCCTTGTCTGACTTTCCCACCTCTGGAAAGTGAGCCTCCATAGAGCCGCCAAGTTCCCGGTATAGACCGAGGGAGCCCAGTTCCTGGAAGGAGAGGCTGCCAGGGCGTTTGCTTGCCCGGGTCATTGTCCCACCCACTCCCCACCTGCCAGCAGGTGGTGGGGGTGGTGGTAGGTGGGGGTGGTGAGTGGGCTGCTGTGGCTCTTAAACATTGTACTGTGCTTCTTCCTGTAAGGCTCCTGGCTTGTTCAGATCCAAGGGGACTCTGCTTCTTTACCGGGGGCGGGGCCCCAGGTGCCTCAGCCTCCGATCCATGACACTTCTGTACCAGTCAGTCATATCATCATCATCACCAGGAACAGAGAGGTCCAGTGTGAACAGAGGCCAAGGAAACAGGAAGGGGCATATCTCTCTGAGGCTAGCCCTACAAAGATGGTTCTAGAAGGGAATTTAGGGGCGCTCTAATTTAGATCCCTTATTTAGTAAACAGGCAGCAGCCCCCACAAACCAGGTACCCAGTCCAGGGTCCACCAGTCCTTGGATGTCATGCTGGGTCAAGAGCCCAGCTCTCCTGCCACTAGGGAATGGTTGCCTTTGGACTAACCCTTCTGCGCTGGCGGTCACTGCTCGTTCCTGCCGAGGGTTAACTAAGGGTTAACCGAGGGTTAACTGAGAACTGAGGTGCAAAGGTCCTTTATGACTCTCCTGTTGAATTAGTTGTTTTTCGTCTTCACCAAAGGTAATCATTCATGACAGACCTCTCGCGACTCCGCCGCTGTGTCAAAGGTCTGAGACTGCAAGTAGGTGATGTGAGAGGGAGGAAAGAGAAAGGTCCCCAGGTGGAACACTCAGCATCCGGCAGGCCTGGACCTCCCGGCCCTGTAAAGGCCTCACTTCCAATGAAGCTGTATGAGAAGGATAATAAGGTTGGGAGAATTTCTGTTTCCTTATCATAGACCAGGGAAGAATACTCAGGGCTAGAGTCCCCCATTCCTCACAGGGAACACAGGGCCCTCTGGCTTCACCTAGCACTATGATATAAGAAAATGGGAAAGATGCCACCACCCACTTGGGTACCACTGAATGGTAAGGACTACTGTTCATCCCACTGATCAAGAACAAGACCACTACCACAGCTTAAAGCCAAATTTGAAGCATGCTTTAATTAAATACTAGCCAGATGGATGGGCTCTGGTCAGGTCCATCTCTGGTTCTGCCCCCTCCAAAAAAGGGCCCCGAATCATGTTTTGCAGTGGCTTAAGTGTTTCCTACCAGGTCCTATCAGAGGTAAGAATACATCCTGGGGTACCTCCAGCCTACATCCACTCACAGGCAAGCATACATCCTGGGGTACCTCCAGCCTACATCCACTCACGGGCAAGCATACATCCTGGGGTACCTCCAGCCTACATCCACTCACAGGCAAGCACACATCCTGAGGTACCTCCAGCCTACATCCACTCACGGACAAGCATACATCCTGGGGTACCTCCAGCCTACATCCACTCACGGGCAAGCATACATCCTGGGGTACCCCCAGCCTACATCCACTCACAGGCAAGCATACATCCTGGGGTACCTCCACCCTACATCCTACCAGGGGCAAGCATACCTTACACCCACATGTGAACAAGTGCATCTGGTACAGAGGGGTCAAACAAACTTGTTTAGGGGAGTGAAAACATGTGGCTTATTATCTCCCGTAAACAGTAGCCTCCAGCATATCAGGAACTATCTGTCCTTGGGCAAGGGGCTTGCAGATCAGAGGCAATTTTGTTCCATGGATCTCTTAGGCAGAATAATTAAAACTTAAAATGTAACTTTGGCTCTCACACAACATTGGATGAAGGGTGTGGCAAAGAGATGCGGGACAAGGGGCGCAGGTCCCTGTTCTGTGAAGGATGGGTCTGCAGATAATGACACAATCTGTCAAGATCATGGAGCAGAGGAATTCTAAGCTTGTCTAGCTCTGCTGAGATGTAAGAACTAAGAAGTGAAAAAGACTTAGGGGGTATGGAACAGGACAGAAGGACAGCAGGAATGCTCTTAACTACAGTCTTTAGGGACTCCTTCCAGAATATATAGTGTCCAAGTTATGAGAACACATTCTTCTACCTGTAAATACGGAGCAGGAGCTGCGCTGACGTCTAAACTTCAGCGTTATTTACTGGAGCCATTGGAACACCGATACCGAGTTAGTTACTTTTCTTATCACCGTGACCAGTGCACAGTGATCCGAGGAGGAGGGCCCCATTGTACCTCGTGGTTTAAGAAGATTCAGGACCTTCACGATGGGAAAGGTGTGCTGGGGGGATCTCTGTGGTAGCTCTTTGTTTCATGGTACTGAACAAGAAGCCAAGAGACATAGGAAGATCTAGGTGGGGTATGACCAGGAAGTCCCACCCTTATGGCCTTGCAGCCCTATGTCTGCCTATGAGGTCACATGTCCAAAAGATTCCACCATCTCCCAAAACAGTTGTCTGGGGACTGAAGTGTTCACACATGAGCCTGCAAGGGGACAACTAACACACACATCACTAGAAGTAACCGTCTAACACTGTTGATTAATTAGTTAGGAAAAACAGCTGCCTCAGTGCCTGACATATTAGAGTAAATGTCCGTATTAGTTACTTATCAGAGTGTAACAGGTTATCCCCAAATTTAGTGGCTTAAAACCATAAGGCAATGTCTTTTGTGAGACAGCCACCAAGCAGTGCCTATGCAGTCTCATCGGAAGGCTTGGCTGGGATTGGGGAACGATACAGCCCTGCTCACTCATGTGATTGTTAGTGAGTCTGGGTTCCTTACACTGGGTATGAAAAGCAAGAGGCAGAGGTCACTGGGGAGCATCTTAGAGAATGGCCACCATGTCATTCAATGCATGTTATGTTTCTATGTTCCCTTCTCTGTGTCTTGTCCTTTAGATGATCTTCCGAGACTTCCGGGCCACCACGACTCTCTGCTTCATCTGTAGAGCTACTGTTCCTTCTCCTGACACCTTCTTCAGGATCCACTAAGCCCCTCCTCACATCCTTAAGGAGAGATTAAAACTGCTTCCTTGAAGCCTCTGCAAATCACTTCCTTTGCTGAGAAGCAGCCATTTCCTTCTCTGGTCTCCAAGAAGGAAGAGTTGACAAACAGTATGTCCAGGACTGGTGAGGCACCGGCTCCAGCGCTGGTGCAGAGATTGCCCAGCTCTGTCTGTGTCCGGCTAGCTGGGCACCTGCCTGTGTGCCAGTCCCAAGGAGAAGGCATTTCCAACACAAGTGATGGGAAGGGCTGTGAGTGAGGCTAGGCTGGTAGCCTGCAGGGTTTTTCCCTCAGCCTTGCACAAAACTAGGTGTTGTCGTGCAAGCCTGAAATCCCAGCACCTGGGAGGCAGGAGGATCAAAAGTTCAATGTCACTAACTCTACAGCAAGTTCAAGTACCAGCCTGGGACATGTGAGACGTTGTCTCAAAATGACTGCATGTGTGTGGACATGAAGGAAGGAATAAGGGTCTGATGTGTGTCAAGAAGCTGAAGACTCTTCTGAAGGCTAAACTCCACCAGCCCTGGCAACATTTCAGACTAAAGAAGCTGGCTCCCAGCAGAGATAACCATCTGGGAGAGAAATCTGAGTATTTCATTCTTGTATGAGTTCTCTTGTGCATCTGAAAATTCCATCTTCAAGCAAGGCTTCCCTGGGCCTAAAAGAGCCTTGTTACACACCAGAATACTGTTCTGTAATGAGTCCTTCTGTTCCAAAAGGATGAGCCACCATAGTGTCCATGGGGACTATGGGAAGCTAGAAGAAGAACAAGCCTGAGCATCAAGTGTGGGCACACAGTCTTGGATCCAAACGAAGCTGATTCACCAGTCTCCTGCACAGGGGCAGCCACCTACAGCATGGAATGACCTGAAAACGCAGCCTTTCCGGGAAGATGGTAGTCCCCACATTTTCTGTGAGGAGACGTGGCTGCCACAGGTCACACTACCATCAATGCAGGGCTGTTTGACTCCATCCGTGCACGCCACGATTCCTCTTGCATCAGACTACGGAAGAACAATGGGGGGTGGTAGTTATGAGCTAAGTAAAATAACTCCAAAAATAGCTCTTATAGACAAAGCAGGAAGTTACATTTAAGTTCTCCAAGATCCCTCTTAGCCAGATTCTAGCAACTTTTCTCTTATTGTTCCTGCATTGTGTAATGAGCAAAATTTTAGACTGACATCTTGGGAGAGAAAATTCCTGTTGTTTGTTAGGTAACATCAGCCCATTTTGGCTGCTGTAACAAAATATCTGAGCTTGGGCAATTTATGAAGAAGGGCGCTGTATTTCCTACAGCTCTGGACACTGAGGAGTCCAATGTCGAGAGGTCCTCACCTGTCAAGGACTTTTTGGATACATCATCCCTATGACAAGAGGTAGAAGGACAGAAGAGGAAACAGTGGTCAGCCACATTTGATTGGTTGGTTGGTTGGACAGTGTTTGTTTCTTGAAAAAGGGTCTTGAGATGTAGCCTGGATGGTCAGGAACTCACTAATCAGGCCAGGTGGGTTGAGAACTTGTGATACCCTCCTGCCTCTGCCTCCCAAGTACCATGAATATAGACATGTACTTGTACATGTCTACTACATATAAACATGTACTAGCACACCCACATGAACTCATTATTTTACAGGAACCCCCTCCCACAATAAGAAATTGACCACCTACTCTCATAGTGACATGAGCCTGGTCACGAGGACGGTGCCCACCCCACCTCTGCACATCAGTACTGAGGACGACACCTCCACCATGGGGAACTGAGGAAGACTCCCCAGTCCTTCGACCCCCAGCTTCATCTTTATCAGAAAATACCTCTCAAAAGCAATGACTTTCATAGCCAAACATTAGCAGGGTGAAAGTCTAAATCCCAGTGTTGCTGCTTGTATGAACTGCTCCTTCACTCTTCTCTCTTCCGTTCCGGCTTTTCCAGCTCCTTCATGACTGGGTCAGCTCTCCAGACTCGAAGGAGACATTTCCCAAAGGAAGCAGAGAGATCCAGCCAGGAGACAAGGGGCTAATTCAAGGATGCTGGGTAACAAGATAGGAATGACATTGATGAGACCAGCCAGTCTCTTTCTGCTCTGTCTTCTTTTGGAGTGCTTTGCATTGCTATTGAGCCTTTTAGGGCTATTGATGATGGGGAGCGTCAAAGGCTAGAAGAATCAAGTTGAGACAAGATGGCGGCAATTTTTTTGTTGTTTTGTTTTTCGAGACAGGGTTTCTCTGTGTAGTTTTGCGCCTTTCCTGGAACTCACTCTGTAGTCCAGGTTGGCCTGGAACTCACAGAGATCCACCTGGCTCTGCCTCCCAAGTTCTGGGATTAAAGGCATGTGCCACCACTACCCGGCTACAGCAGCAACTGTTTTTATTCTTTCACCACAAATTTAGATGACACATGCTCTCTGCCGTGCATTAGGTTAACAGATGAAGTGGAGACTCAAACTATAGACTGAGAGCTTCTCTGTAGCTAGAGTTTTCCTGCCTGGCCCACGACTCTGCAGAAAGCTTCAGCAGGAAACATCTTTCCAGAGATCAAGCTTCTGGTGCTTGTATTTGTGACTCCATGACATGTCAGCGGAGCAGGGTTCTCCAGCCTCTTGTCATCCCGTCCCCTCCCTGCTCTCTTCCTGCCTCTTGTTCTCTCAAGCTCTGGCATTTTTGAATCTTCTGAAATGAAGCCCCAACACGGGCTTGTTTTCAGTCACACAGCAGCCTTACCAAGGTCTCTTTACAAAGAGCAAACACCCAGAGACTCCTGCACCTTTGCTAACACACCTTGTTTTCTCGTTTTTTCCTCCCGGAAACCAGAAGCTTAAGAAGAGATTACCCCACTCCCCAGGGCAGGCAGGTCTTAACCGTAAACAGGCCTTTGACAGACACTCCACTGCCAAATCTCCCTGCTCCGTGCAGCTTTGCTGCTTAGCCTGGACAAGGAAGGAAAGAGCAGAGATTCCAATTTATACTTAATTTGTAGGCAGAATCAAAAGGAGGGCGGGCTCCGCGGAGAATTGCTTCATTTTCGGAAGGGTTATTGCAGTCAGAGCTTATTATTCTCAATGTTCATCACAGGGACTCAGGAGAGACCAGCCCCCACCCCTTCGTTTTCCTGCAGCAAATGGCAACAGCAGTTGAGGAGTGTGAGGCTGCAGGATGAGAACCTTGCAGACTGGGGTCCCCTGCACCCCGTAGGTGCCAGCGGCTGTTCCCCAGAAGTCCACACAGAGCCAGAATACAGGCAGGGGGTTCATGCCATAAACCCAGGCAGCATGGAGTTTGCTCACAGTCCCTGGACACAGACACACGTGGTAAGAATGCAGGGGATGTGCTCGGGCAGCAAATCGAGTTGACACCAAGGGAAACCTCCGCTTTGCTCTGCCAGATCTCCAATCAGAAAACCGCCTCGCATTCCGTTGTATGCCTGTCCCTTTTTGTCCTGTCTTTAATTTTCCATTGTTCCCTTCGGTTCCTAGTGAGGTCGCACTGACTCGCTCTGCAGGTGGCGCAGGAGGCATTGTGGCACACCCTGCCTCCCCCCTCCCCGCCAGAGAGTCCATAGGGCATTTTCTCTTGATTCCTGCACTGCCTGCTTTCAAGCAACGCAGTGAGTGCTAGGGCGAAGACAGGGAGCCCGTGAGACGTGCACTTCAATGGGACCACCACCGGGGAGTTGAGGGGATAAAACACAACAGGAACCACAAGCCTTCCTGGGTGGAAGAAACCACACGCAGCGTGTTGGCCAAGCCCAGGGTCATACGAGAGTTCTCATCCGCTGTGAATATTGAAATTAATCATTTTCCCTGCATGAAAAACACCTGCTTCCTTTGGGTAAAATGCTTAGAGAATTCTTATCCAAACTAAATGAAGATGGAGGTTGTTTGTTTGCGCAGAGACACCAATGGCTGGCTTATGTACTCAGACTAGCCTAACTGCTCAGCTGAATGCATGGGTAAATGAATGAACACAGTAGATTGGTAAAAGGGAAAAATGGATGGAGAGGAAGCAGAGACAGACAATGGAATAGCAGAGGAAAGGGAGAATAAACCACTTTTCTTTGAGCTGGATTTTATTTTGTTTGGGAATTAAAAAGAGGAGAGAAGTCCTGACTGGTCCATCACACATTTCATTCTTCAACATCTTTAACAGAAACCAGCAAACAAGAAAGGCAAGTCAATAATCCAATTCATCAATAAATCAGAATTAACCAATGGGTCCACTTATGAAATGAAGCAAATTATTTGTGACTAGTATAGAGGCCACTGAAGATAAGATTGGCTGTTTCCTCAAATTGCTTCTTGTGACCACAAACACATGCACACACATTCATACACACACACACACACACACACACACACACACACACACACACACACACACACGAGCTTACAAATCATTGTTTCCTGGCTTACTTAGAATGAACAAGCCAGATGAACCAGCTACTCTATTCTCTTTCAAGCATCCTTTTAATCTACCTCTCACCCCAAAATAGCTGCCCCACCCCCATGTCAAGTAAGATTCAAAAGATCCTCAGTCCAGAGCATCCTTCCCTGTCTCCTCATCCCTGGTCCAGAGCATCCTTCCCTGTCTCCTCATCCCTGGTCCAGAGCATCCTTCTCTGCCCCCTCATCCTTGGTCCAGAGCATCCTTCTTTGCCCCCTCATCCCTGGTCCAGAGCATCCTTCCCTGGCCCCCATCCCTGATCCAGAGCATCCTTCCCTGCTCCCCCATCCCAGGTCCAAAGCACCCTTCCCTAGCTCCTCATCCCTGGTCCAGAGCACCCTTTCCTGGCCCCTCATTCCAGGCTCCACACTCTGGCTGCTTCCTGAGAGCAGGCAGGCACCTCCTGCTGGCCACAGGCTGCACTGGCTGCAGATCCTTTCCTGTGCAGCAGCATCTTCTCCAGCTGCGGGGGAGGGCTGAGGAGTTCCCGGTGTGCTAGCCTGGAGCACTTGCTGCCTGAATCTCACGATGAAGGTGGGGGTAGACACTGCTTTTCAGGGGCTTCACGTGGTGTCCCCAAACCTGGACTCCACTAATCAACTGCACCCTTTACTTCTTCTCAGTCCCCCATATACCCAAAGAATATCTCCCACGAGGCCCCCCAGCACATTCCCTCTCCATAAACAAGAGAGAGGACCATGCCATTTTGTCTGGTGTGTCTTCCTCTCAGAGCTTGTCCCAGCTCATCCTTGCTAGGGAGGGAGTCTAGCATGACATCAGCGAAGGTGCGGAGGCTGCTTCCAAAAATGCCCCTCGTCCTGGTCCTGCATCCTTCCTCCCTGGGTAAGCACTTCTACTGTCCTACCCCCACCTCCACCTCTTACCCCTAGATTCTGTAACTGGGGT